>NC_029778.3:68465164-68519823 GCF_000817695.3 Arachis duranensis
TTTTAAATTTTAATTTTAATTTTATTTCTTATCTTTATTTTTCGAAAATCATTTTAACTCTTTTTTTTTAAATTTATTTTCGAAAATTTCTCCTTCTCTCATATTATTCTATTTATTTATTCATTCACTAACACTTCTCTTCACCTCTCTTCATCTCAATTCACTACCCCTATCCTTACCCTTCTATTTGGATTCTCCTTTCTTTATTCCTTTTCTTCTTCTACAATAATAAGGAACCTCTTTACTGTGACATAGAGGATTCCTCTTTATTTTCTTGTTCTCTTTTTTCCTATATGAGCAGGAACAAGGAAAAAGGCATTCTTGTTGAAGCTGACCCTGAACCTGAAAGGACTCTGAAGAGGAAATTAAGAGAAGCTAAATTACAACAATCCAGAGACAACCTTACTGAAATTTTCGAACAGGAAAAAGACATGGCAGCTGAACCTAACAACAATAATGCAAGGAGGATGCTTGGTGATTATACTACACCTACTTCCAAGTTTGATGGAAGAAGCATCTCAATCCCTACCATTGGGGCAAACAATTTTGAGCTGAAACCTCAACTAGTTGCTCTAATGCAACAAAACTGCAAGTTTCATGGACTTCCATCATCAAAAATCAAATCTTTTTCATTTTTATCTTATTAATTTCAAAAGATTTAAAATTATTTTCAAAATCTCTTTCTTAATTTTATTTCAAATTTTCGAAATTACACTAACAATTAATGTGATTGATTCANAAATGGAGTAGATCCTGAAGTCTACAGACTCATGCTTTTCCCTTTTGCTGTAAGAGACAGAGCTAGAACATGGTTGGATTCACAACCTAAAGATAGCCTGAACTCCTGGGATAAGCTGGTCACGGCCTTCTTGGCTAAGTTCTTTCCTCCTCAAAAGCTGAGCAAGCTTAGAGTGGATGTTTTAAAAATTAAATCTTTTCTAACCATATCTTTTTAATCATATCTTTTTATCTTATCTTTTATATCATATCTTTTTCAAAATTTTATTTTATTTTTTTTCAAAAATTTGATTTTAAAATATCTTTTCTAAACTTCTTATCTTCTTATCTTCTTATCTTTTCAAACTTTTTTTCAACTAACTATTTGACTTTTTGTTTGTTTCTTATCTTTTTCAAAACCACCTAACAACTTTTCTCTCTAATTTTCNAAAATGCCTACAGAAGCTCAAGAACTTATTGACATGGTTGCAAATAACCAATTCATGTACACTTCTGAGAGGAATTCCGTGAATAATGGGACGCCTTAGAGGAAGGGAGTTCTTGAAATTGATGCTCTGAATGCCATATTGGCTCAGAACAAAGTGTTGACTCAGCAAGTCAACATGATCTCTCAAAGTCTGAATGGATGGCAAACTGCATCCAACAGTACTAAAGAGGCAGCTTCGAAAGAAGTTTATGATCCTGAGAACCCTGCAATAGCAGAGGTAAATTACATGGGTGAACCTTATGGGAACACCTATAATTCATCATGGAGAAATCACCCAAATTTCTCCTGGAAGGATCAACAAAAGCCTCAACAGGGCTTTAACAACAGGCTAAGTAATAACAAGCCTTTTCTATCATCTTCTCAGCAACAGATAGAGAATTCTGAACAGAGCCCCTCTAACTTATCAAACATAGTCTCTGATTTGTCTAAAGCCACTTTAAGTTTCATGAGTGAAACAAGGTCCTCCATTAGAAATTTGGAGGCACAAGTGGGCCAGTTGAGTAAGAAAGTCACTAAAACTCCTCCTAGTACTCTCCCAAGCAATATAGAAGAGAATCCAAAGAGAGAATGTAAGGCCATTGATATAGTCAATATGGCCGAAAGCAAGGAGAAAGGGGAGGACATGAATCCCAATGAGGAAGAGCTCATGGGACGTCTCTCAAACAAGAAGGAGTTTCCTATTGAGGACCTAAAGGAATCTGAGGCTCATATAGAGACCATAGAGATTCCATTAAATCTTCTTCTGCCATTCATGAGCTCTGAAGACTATTCTTCCTCTGAAGAGGATGAATATGTGACTGGAGAGCAAGTTGCTCAATATTTAGGAGCCATCATGAAGCTAAATGCCAAGTTATTTGGTAATGAGAGGAAGCATGAACAGCTTCTCTCAATGCAGAGTCAAACAGAGCCCCCACAGTCAAACTCTAAGTTTGGTGTTGGGAGGCCACAACCAAACTCTAAGTTTGGTGTTAAACCCCCACATTCAAACTCTAAGTTTGGTGTTGGGAGGTCCCAACAATGCTCTGAACATCTGTGAAGCTCCATGAGAGCTCACTGTCAAGCTTTTGACATTAAAGAAGCGCTTATTGGGAGGCAACCCAATTTTTATTTATCTAATTTTATTTTTATTTTATTGTTATTTTGTGTTTTATTAGGTTCATGATCATGTGGAGTCACGAAAAAAATACAAAAATTAAAAACATAATAAAAAACAGCAGAAGAAAAATCACACCCTGGAGGAAGGACTTACTGGCGTTTAAACGCCAGTAAGGAGCATCTGGCTGGCGTTCAACGCCAGAACAGAGCATAGAGCTGGCGCTGAATGCCAGAAACAAGCATGGAACTGGTGTTCAACACCAGAAACATGCTGCACATGGGCGTTGAACGCCCAGAACATGCATCACCTCGGCGTTTAAACGCTAGAATTGTATGCAAAGGCGTTTTACATGCCTAATTGGTGCAGGGATGTAAATCCTTAACACCTCAGGATCTGTGGACCCCACAGGATCTCCACCTACCTCAACTCACCTTCTCCCTTCTTCCCTAAATCACCTTAATCCCTCTTCCCCATCATCTCTTCACCACTCACATCCATCCATCTTTCCCACCCAAACCCACCCTACATGGCCAAAACACAAACATCTCTCCCTCTCCCCCATATCTTCTTCTTCTTCTTCTTCTTTTCTTTCTTCTCTTGCTCGAGGGCGAGCAATATTTTAAGTTTAGTGTGGTAAAAGCATAGCTTTTTGTTTTTCCATAACCATTGATGGCACCTAAGGCCAGAGAAACCTCAAAAAAAAGGAGAAAAGATAAGACAAAAGCTTCCACCTCTGAGTCATGGGAGATGAAAAGATTCATCTAAAGGGTCTATATCTCAGTGATAGAACAGTTGACTACAAATCAAGGGATCCCTGAGATACCTCAGGGGATAAATTTTTCTCCACATAATTATTGGAAGCAACTAAGGGTAGGAACACCAAAATCACTAGGGATCATGCAACAGAAGCAAGGAAGAGACATAAAGGAGCTCAAAAAGCACCATTGGACCTTCAAAAGGCGTCACCCTCACTAAGGTGGACTCATTCCTTAACTTCCTTGTTCTTATCTCTCTGTTTTTCGGTTTTTTATGTTATATGTTTATCTATGTTTTGTGTCTCTACTTCATGATCATTTGTAGTTAGTAACTATGTCTTAAAGCTATGAATAATTCCATTAATCCTTCACCTCTCTTAAATGAAAATTGTTTTTAATTCAAAAGGACAAAAAGTACATAAATTTTGAAAATTGTCATTGAATTTAGTTTAATTATATTGATGTGGTGACAAAACTTTTTGTTTTCTGAATGAATGCTTAAACAGTGCATATTTTTATCTTGTTGTTTATGAATGTTAAAATTGTTGGCTTTTGAAAGAATGAAGAAAAAGAGAAATGTTATTGATAATCTGAAAAATCATGAAATTGATTCTTAAAGCAAGAAAAAGCAGTGAAAGAACAAGGCTTGCGACAAAAAAAAAAAGAAGAAAAGTGGAAAAAAAATAGAAAGAAAAAGAAAAAGCAAGTAGAAAAAGCCAATAGCCCTTAAAACCAAAAGGCAAGGGTAAAAAGGATCCAAGTCTTTGAGCATCAATGGATAGGAGGGCCCAAGGAAATAAAATCCAGGCCTAAGCGGCTAAATGAAGCTGTCCCTAACCATGTGCTTGTGTCATGAAGGCCCAAGTGAAAAGCTTGAGACTGAGTGGTTAAAGTCGTGATCCAAAGCAAAAAGAGCGTGCTTAAGAGCTCTGGACACCTCTAACTGGGGACTCTAGCAAAGCTGAGTCACAATCTGAAAAGGTTCACCTAGTCATGTGTCTGTTGCATTTGTGTATCCGGTGGTAATACTGGAAAACAAAGTGCTTAGAGCCACGGCCAAGACTCATAAAAGTAGCTGTGTTCAAAGAATCAACATACTTAACTAGGAAAATCAATAACACTATCCGAAATTCTAAGTTCCTAGAGAAGCCAATCATTCTAAACTTCAAAGGAAAAAGTGAGATGCCAAAACTGTTTAGAAGCAAAAAGCTACAAGTCCCGCTTATCTAATTAGAATTAATATTCATTGATATTTTGGGATTTATAGTATATTCTCTTCTTTTTATCCTAATTAATCTTCAGTTGCTTGGGGACAAGCAACAATTTAAGTTTGGTGTTGTGATGAGCGGATAATTTATACGCTTTTTGGCATTATTTTTAGGTAGTTTTTAGTATGATCTAGTTACTTTTAGGGATGTTTTTATTAGTTTTTATGCTAAATTCACATTTCTGGACTTTACTATGAGTTTGTGTGTTTTTCTGTGATTTCAGGTAATTTCTGGCTGAAATTGAGGGACCTGAGCAAAACTCTGATAGGAGGTTGACAAAGGACTGCTGATGCTGTTGGAATCTGACCTCCCTGCACTCGAAATGGATTTTCTGGAGCTACAAAACTCCAAATGGCGCCCTCTCAACGGCGTTGGAAAGTAGACATCCAGAGCTTTCAAGCAATATATAATAGTCTATACTTTGTTCGAGATTTGATGACATAGACTGGCGGTCAACGCCAGTTCCATGCTGCATTCTGGAGTCAAACGCCAGAAACACGTTACGAACTAGAGTTGAACGCCCAAAACACGTTACAACTTGGCGTTCAACTCCAAGATAAGCCTCAGCTCGTGGATAGATCAAGCTCAGCCCAAACATACACCAAGTGGGCCCTGGAAGTGGATTTATGCATCAATTACTTACTCCTGTAAACCGTAGTAGCTAGTTTATATAAATAGGACTTTTTACTAGTGTATTAAACATCTTTTGACTGTTTAGTCTTTTGATCATTCGGTCTTGTGACCACGTTTGGGGGCTGGCCATTCGACCATGCCTGAACTTTTCACTTATGTATTTTCAACGATGGAGTTTCTACACACCATAGATTAAGGGTGTGGAGCTCTGCTGTACCTCAAGTTTCAATGTAATTACTACTATTTTCTATCCAATTCGATTTATTCCTGTTCTAAGATATTCGTTGCACTTCAACTTGATGAATATGATGATCTGTGACACTCATCATCATTCTCACCTATGAACGCGCGTGACTGACAACCACTTCCGTTCTACCTTAGACCGGGCGCATATCTCTTGGATTCCTTAATCAGAATCTTCGTGGTATAAGCTAGAATTGATGGTGGCATTCATGGGAATCCGGAAAGTCTAACCTTGTCTGTGGTATTCCGAGTAGGATTCCGTGATTGAATGACTGTGACGAGCTTCAAACTCCTGAAGGCTGGGCGTTAGTGACAGACGCAATAGAATCACTGGATTCTATTCCAACCTGATTGAGAACTGACAGATGATTAGCCGTGCTATGACAGAGCATTTGGACCATTTTCACTGAGAGGATGGGATATAGCCATTGACAACGGTGATGCCCTACATACAGCTTGCCATGGAAAGGAGTAAGAAGGATTGGATGAAAGTAGTAGGAAAGCAAAGATTCAACAGGGACAAGCATCTCCATACGCTTATCTGAAATTCCCACCATTAATTTAAATTAGTATTTCTATCCTATTTTATTTATCTTTTAATTATCTAATCCAATCACATTTGGACTAGCCTGACTGAGATCTACAAGATGACCATAGATTACTTTATACCAACAATCTCCGTGGGATCGACCCTTACTCACGTAAGGTATTACTTGGACGACCCAGTGCACTAGCTGGTTAGTTATGCGGAGTTGTGACTAAGTGTAATTCACGTGTGAGAGCTACCAAATTATTGGAGCCATTGTTGATGATCATAATTTCGTGCACCACCTACCACACAGAACCTTACATTCGAGTCGTAAAGCAGAGGTGGCGAAGTATTAGGGCCTCTAAAATAATATATATATGTGTATAATAATTGGGAGAATGTAATATACGAGGAGCCTTGAAGGATAGTAAGAGCAAAATCGTAAAACTAAAAGCGTGGCGCTCAGAAAAAATGTTTACTTGCATACGAATAAAGCTTAAGCACATATATAAATATATAAACAAAGTGGGTAGAAGGTCAAGGTTACACGATAATCAAGCTCTTAACTCGACCTGCGAAGAAAAGGTCGGCCAAAGTGTACATATATATATATATATATATATATACACACACACACACACACTTAGAATAACCCAAAATACAGTAATCCCAATCTTCGCTTATTGAATGAATTCCAGACGTTTACTGAGGTGCCTCTCGTCCTGCATTTGAAAAAAACAACAATATTATATGGGATGAGAACTGGGGGTTCTCAGCATGGTAACATTACCCACATCTCTAACATATAATGTCCCGAAAAAGTCGAAGGTGATTTTAGAACTTCGACAATCAGAATATAGAACTTAAAGATAATAAAATTGTAAACCACAAATAGGATAAGCCATCTAAGGTTCTAAATCTTAACTAAACTCTCACTGAAACCCTCTGTCATCTACTTTCCTCCAAAACCTCCAACTCCGGTGGAACCACTGGTGCACAAAATTGTGATACACAATGGCGCCAACAACTTGGTCGCACAATTGTAATCTCAACTCTTTTTCACAACTTCGCACAACTAACCAGCAAGTGCACTGGGTCGTCCAAGTAATAAACCTTACGTGAGTAAGGGTCGATCCCACGGAGATTGTCGGCTTGAAGCAAGCTATGGTCATCTTGTAAATCTCAGTCAGGCGGATTCAAATGGTTATGGAGTTTTACTAATTAAAAGACAAATAAAACGTAAAATAAAGATAGAGATACTTATGTAAATCATTGGTGAGAATTTCAGACAAGTGTATGGAGATGCTTTATTCCTCTTGAATTTCTGCTTTCCCACTGCCTTCATCTAATCCTTCATACTCCTTTCTATGGCAAGCTGTATGTAGGTCATCACCGTTGTCAATGGCTACTTCCCATCCTCTCAGTGAAAAAGGTCTTCTACGGTTTTCCGCATGGCTAATCAGTTGTTGGTTCTCGATCATGTAGGAATAGGATTTACTATCCTTTTGCGTCTGTCACCATGCCCTACAGTCGCGAGTTTGAAGCTCGTCACAATCATCCCATCCCAGATCCTACTCGGAGCACCACAGATAAGGTTTAGACTTTCCAGATCTCAAGAATGCTGCCAATGGATTCTAGCTTATACCACAAAGACTCTGATCTCACGGAATGAAAGGCTCGGTTGTGAGGCGAGGCAACCATGCGTCGTGGACCAGGAATCCAAGAGATACACACTCTAGCTTTCGCAGGTAGAACGAAAGTGTTTGTCAGGCACGCGTTCATAAGTGAGAATGTTGATGAGTGTCACGGATCATCATATTCATCAGGTTGAAGTGCGAAAGAATATCTTAGAACATGAATAAGCATGAATTGAATAGAAGATAGTAGTAATTGCATTAATACTCGAGGAACAGCAGAGCTCCACACCCTTAATCTATGGCGTGTAGAAACTCCACCGTTAAAAATACATAAGTGATGATGGTCCAGGCATGGCCGTGAGGCCAGCCTCCAATGGCATATGAATTTTAAAATAGGGAAAAGGACCTAGGTCTAAGGACTAGACGTCTAAAGATCTCTAATATAATAGTAAAAAGTTCTATTTATACTAGACTAGTTACTAGGGGTACAGAAATGATTAAATGATGCAGAAATCCACTTCCGGGCCCACTTAATGTGTGCTTGGGCTGAGCATTGAAGCTTTCACGTGTAGAGGTTTTCCTTGGAGTTGAACGTCAGTTTGTAACTTGTTTCTGGCGTTTGACCATGCTTTGCAACTTGTTTCTGGCGTTTAACATCAGAATAGGGCAGAAAGCTGGCGTTAAACGCCAGTTTGCGTCGTTTAAACTCGGGCGAAGTATAGACTATTATATATTTATGGAAATCCCTAGATGTCTACTTTCCAACACAGTTGAGAGCGCACCATTTGGACTTCTGTAGCTCCAAAAATTCCATTTCGAGTGCAGGGAGGTCAGAATCCAACAGCATCAACAGTCCTTTGTCAGCCTCTGAATCAGCTTTTTGCTCAGGTCTCTCAATTTCAGCCAGAAAATACCTGAAATCACAGAAAAATACACAAACTCATAGTAAAGTTTATAAATGTGAATTTCGCTTAAAAACTAATAAAAATATACTAAAAAGTAAATAAAACATACTAAAAACTATATAAAAATAATGCCAAAAAGCGTATAAATTATCCGCTCATCACAACACCAAACTTAAGTTGTTGCTTGTCCCCAAGCAACTGAAAACAAATCAGGATAAAAATAAGAGAATATACAATGAATCCCACAATATCAATGAAACTTAGTCCCAATTAGATTAGCGGGGCTAGTAGCTTTTTTGCTTCTGAACAGTTTTGGCATCTCACTTTATCCTTTGAAATTCAGAATGATTGGCATCTATAGGAACTCAGAATTTTGGATAGTGTTATTGATTCTCCTAGTTTAGTATGTTGATTCTTGAACACAGCTACTTTATGAGTCTTGGCCGTGGCTCTAAGCACTTTGTTTTCCAGTATTACCACCGGATACATAAATGCCACATACACATAACTGGGTGAACCTTTTCAGATTGTGACTCAGCTTTGCTAAAGTCCCCAATTAGAGGTGTCCAAAGTTCTTAAGCACACTCTTTTTGCTTTGGATCACGACTTTAACCACTCAGTCTCAAGCTTTTCAGTTGGACCTTCATGACACAAGCACATAGTTAGGGACAGCTTGATTTAGCTGCTTAGGCCTGGATTGTATTTCCTTGGGCCCTCCTATCCATTAATGCTCAAATCCTTGGATCCTTTTTACCCTTGCCTTTTGGTTTTAAGGGCTATTGGCTTTTTCTGCTTGCTTTTTCTTTTTCTTTCTTTCTCTATTTTTTTTCGCCACTTTTTTTCTCTTTTTTCACAAGCTTTCTTATTCACTGCTTTTTCTTACTTCAAGAATCAATTCTCTATGATTTTTCAGATTATCAATAACATTTATCTTTGTTCATTATTCTTTCAAGAACCAACAATTTTAACATTCATAAACTTTACTATAAAAAATATGCACTGTTCAAGCATTTATTCAGAAAACAAAAAGTATTGCCACCACATCAAAATAATTAAACTAATTTCAAGATAAAATTTGAAATTCAAGTACTTCTTGTTCTTTTGTAATTAAGCACATTTTTCATTTAAGAGAGGTGAAGGATTCATAAAATTATCCATAGCTTTAAGACATAGACACTAGACACTAATGATCATGTAATGAAGACACAAACATAGACAAACATGAAGCATAAAAACCAAAAACAGAAAAATAAAAACACAAGGAGATTACGGAATGAGTCCACCTTAGTGAGGGTGGCGTCTTCCTCTTGAAGAACCAATGGTGCTTTTGAGCTCCTCTATGTCTCTTCCTTGCCTTTGTTGCTCCATCCCTAGTGATTTTGGTGCTCCTATCCTTAGTTGCTCCCAATAGTTGTGTGGAGGAAAATGTATCCCTTGAGGCATCTCAGGGATTTCTTGATGAGGGAATTCCTCATGCTCTTGTTGAGGTCCATGAGTGGTCTCTCTTGTTTGCTCCATCCTCTTTTTAGTGATGGGCTTGTCCTCTTCAATGAGGGTGTTTTCCTCTATGACAATTCCAGCTGAATTGCATAGGGATCACCTTTTTCTTGGCCACAACTTCATAGAAGTGGTCTTGATGGACCTTTGAGATGAATCTCTCCATCTCCCATGACTCGGAGGTGGAAGCTTTTGCCTTTCTTTTCCTCTTTCTAGAGGTTTCTCCGACCTTAGGTACCATAAATGGTTATGGAAAAACAAAAAGCAATGCTTTTACCATACCAAACTTAAAAAGGTTTACTCGTCCTCGAGCAAAAGAAGAAAGAAAGAAAGGGAAGAAGAAGAAAATAGAGGAGATGGAGGGAGAAGTGAATTCGGCCAAGAGGGGGGAAGGTGTTTGTGTTATGTGAATATGAAGAAGTAGTGAGGGGTTTATATATGGGTGAGGGAAGGGTTGGGTTTCGGCCATTAGGGTTGGGTTTGGGAGGGAAAAGTGTTTGAATTTGAAAGTGGGGTAGATGGGGTTTTTGGGGAAGAGGTATGGAGGTGATTGGTGAAAAGAATATAGGGAAGAGGATATGATTTGATTGGTGAGGGGTATTTGGGGAAGAGTGTTATGGGAGGAGGGGTCAAGGATTGCAGCCCTGCTCCTATTAGGCGTACAAAACGCCCTTACTGTCCAATCCTGGCGTTTAACGCGAGACTGCTGCTTGTTTCTGGCATTAAACGCCATCTTTTATTCCTTTTCTGGCGTTAAACGCCAGACTGTAACCTGTTTCTGGCGTTTAACGCCAGATTGTTGCTTCTTTCTGGCGTTTAACGCCAATCTGATGCTTGTTTCTGGCGTTTAATGCCCAGAATGGTGCCAGACTGGGCGTTAAACGCCCATTCTGCTACCCTTACTGGTGTTTAAATGCCAGTAAGTTCCTCCTTCAGGGTGTGCTGTTTTTAATGCTATTTTTTATTTTTCTTGAATTTTTGCAATTATTTTTGTGGCTCCACATGATCATCAACCTAAAAAAAAAGAAAACAACATGAAATAACATAGATAAATAAAAATTGGGTTGCCTCCCAATAAGCGCTTCTATAATGTCAATAGCTTGACAGTGGGCTCTCATGGAGCCTCACTGATATTCAGAGCATTGTTGAGACCTCCCAACACCAAACTTAGGGTTTGAATATGGGGGTTCAACACCAAACTTAGAGTTTGGTTGTGGCCTCCCAACACCAAACTTAGAGTTTGACTGTGGGAGCTTTGGTTGACTCTGCAGTGAGAGAAGCTTTTCTTGCTTCCTTTCCATGGTTATAGAAGGAGATCCTTGAGTTTTAAACACAAGGTAGTCCTCATTCAGTTGAAGGGCCAACTTTCCTCTGTCCACATTAATCACAGCTTTTGCTGTGGCTAGGAAGGGTCTTCCAAGGATGATGGATTCATCCTCATCCTTCCCAGTGTCTAGGATTATGAAATCAGAAGGGATGTAAAGGCCTTTGGCCTTTACTAGCACGTCCTCTACCTGTCTATAAGGCTTTTTCATGGATTTGTCTGCCATCTCTAATGAGAATGTGGCAGCTTGTACCTCAAAGATTTCCAGTTTCTCCATTACAGAGAGTGGCATTAAGTTTATGCCTGACCCCAAGTCACACAGAGCCTTCTCAAAGGTCATGGTGCCTATGGTACAGGAAATTAGGAATTTACCAGGATCCTGTTTCTTTCGAGGTAAAGTATTCTGAACCCAGGTATTTAGTTCATTAATGAGCAATGGAGGCTCATCCTCCCAAGTCTCATTACCAAATAGCTTGGCATTCAGCTTCATGATTGCTCCTAAATATTGGGCAACTTACCCTTCAACATTATCTTCATCTTCTTCAGAAGATGAATAGTCATCAGAGCTCATGAATGGTAAAAGGAGGTTCAATGGAATCTCTATGGTCTCTAGGTGAGCCTCAGATTCCTTAGGTTCCTCAGTTGGGAACTCCTTTTTGTTCAGAGGACGCCCCAGGAGGTCTTCCTCACTGGGATTCACGTCCTCCTCCTCCTCTGTGCATTCGACCACACCAAACAAGGTTATGGCCTTGCACTCTCTTTTTGAGTTCTCCTCTGTATTGCTTGGGAGAGTACTAGGAGGAGTTTCAGTGACCCTTTTATTCAGCTAGCCCACTTGTGCCTCTAAATTCCTAATAAAGGACCTTGTTTACTTAAAGTGGCCTTAGATAGATCAGAGACTATGTTTGCTAAGCTAGAGGGGCTCTGCTCAGAATTCTTTGTCTGTTGCTGAGAGGATGATGGAAAAGGCTTGCTGTTGCTAAACCTGTTTCTTCCACCATTATTAAAGCCTTGTTGAGGCTTTTATTGATCCTTTCATGAAAAATTTGGATGATTTCTCCATGAGGGATTATAGGTGTTTCTATAGGCTTCACCCATGTAATTCACCTCTGCCATTACAGGGTTCTCAGGATCATAAGCTTCTTCTTCAGAAGATGCTTCTTTAGTACTGTTGGATGCATTTTGCAATCCATTCAGACTCTGAGAAATCATATTGACTTGCTAAGTCAACATTTTATTCTGAGCCAATATGGCATTCAGAGCATCAATTTTAAGAACTCTCTTCCTTTGAGGCATCCCATTACTCACAGAATTCCTTTCAGAAGTGTACATGAACTGGTTATTTGCAACCATGTCAATGAGTTCCTGAGCTTCTATAGGCGTTTTCTTCAGGTGAATAGATCCACCTGCAGAATGGTCCAATGGCATCTTAGACAATTCAGATAGACCATCATAGAATATATCTAGGATGGTCCATTCTGAAAGCATGTCAGAAGGACACTTTTTGGTCAGTTGCTTGCATCTCTCCCAAGCTGCATAGAGGGATTCACCTTCTTTCTGTCTGAAGGTTTGAACATCCACTCTGAGCTTACTCAGCTTTTGAGGAGGAAAAAACTTGGCTAAGAAAGCCGTGACCAGCTTATCCTAAGAGTTCAGGCTATCTTTAGGTTGAGAGTCCAACCATACTCTAGCTCTGTCTCTTACAGCAAAAGGGAAAAGCATAAGCCTATAGACTTCGGGATCAACCCTATTGGTCTTAACAGTATCACAGATCTGCAAGAATTCAGTTAAGAACTGAAAAGGATCTTCTGATGGAAGTCCATAAAACTTACAATTCTGTTGCATCAGAGAAACTAATTGAGGCTTTAGCTCAAAGTTGTTTGCTCTAATGGCAGGGATTGAGATGCTTCTTCCATGGAGGTTGGAATTTGGTGCAGTAAAGTCACCAAGCATCTTCCTTGCACCTCCACCATTGTTATTGGGTTCGGCCATGTCTTCTTTTTCGAGATTCTCTGTAAGGTTTTCTCTGGATTGTTGTGCTTTAGCTTCTCTTAGCTTCTTCTTCAGAGTCCTTTCAGGTTCATGATCTGCTTCAACAAGAATGTCCTTGTTCTTGTTCCTGCTCATATGAAAAAGAAGAGGACAGAAAAGGAATAGGAATCCTCTATGTCATAGTATAGAGATTCCTTTATGTGAGTAGAAGAAGAAAAGAATAGAAGAAGGAGAAGAGAAAAATTCAAACACAGAGAGGAAGAGAGGGTTCGAATTTTAAGATGAAGAGAAGTGTTAGTAAATAAATAAATAAATAGAAGAAGATGAGAGGAAGAGAATTTCGAAAATTGTTTTTGAAAAATGGTTAGTGATTTTTGAAAATTAAGAGAAGAAATAAAATTAAAATTAAAATTTGAAACAATTAGTTAATTAAAAGAATTTTGAAAAAGAGGAAGGTGATTTTCGAAAATTAGAGAGAGAAAAGTAGTTAGGTGGTTTTGAAAAAGATAAGAAACAAACAAAAAGTCAATTAGTTAGTTGAAAAAGATTTGAAAATCAATTTTGAAAAGATAAGAAGTTAGAAAAGATTTTGAAATCAATTTTTTTTGAAAAAGATATGATTTGGAAAGATATGGTTGAAAAAGATTTGAATTTTAAAATTGATAACTTGACTAAGAAGAAACTAAAAGATATTATTTTAGAATTTAAAGATTGAACCTTTCTTAACAAGAAACTAACAAACTTCAAATTTTTGAATCAATCACATTAATTGTTAGTAAAATTTTCAAAAATTAAGAAATAAAGATAAGAAAAAGATTTTGAAAATCAATTTTTAAAATTTCCAAAAAAATAAAAGAAAAATGAAAAAGATTTGATTTTTGAAAAAGTTTTGAAAAGATAAGATTTTAAAAAAATTGAAATCTTGACTTGACTAACAAGAAACAACTTATTTTAAAATTTTTTGACTAACTTAACCCAAAGATTTCGAAAATTATGAGTAAAATAAGGAAAAGATATTTTTTAATTTTCTTGAATTTTTTTAATGAAGAGAGAGAAAAATACAAATATGACCCAAAACATGAAAATTTTGGATCAAAACCAATGATGTGTGCAAGAACACTATGAATGTCAAGATGAACACCAAGAACACTTTGAATATCATGATGAACATCAAGAACTTATTTTTGAAAAATTTTTAAGAAAAGAAAAACATGCAAGACACCAAACTTAGAAATTTTTAATGCTTAGACACTAACAAACTAAAAATGCATATGAAAAACAAGAAAAGACACAAAACAAGAAAATTTAAAGATCAAACAAGGAGACTTATCAAGAACAACTTGAAGATCATGAAGAACACCATGCATGAATTTTTCAAAAATTTTGGAAAAATAAAAGCATGCAATTGACACCACACTAAAAATTTTGACACTGAACTCAAACAAGAAACACAAAATTTTTAGTTTTTTTATGATTTTATTAATTTTTTTTAGATTTTTCGAAAATATCTTTTTGAAAAAACGAAAACAAAGAAAAATTTTTTTTGAAAGATTTTCCAAAACTTTTTGAAAATAAAATAAAGGTTGAAACAAGAAGAAAATTACCTAATCTAAGCAACAAGATGAACCATCAGTTGTCCAAACTTGAACAATCCCCGGCAACGGCGCCAAAAACTTGGTGCACGAAATTGTGATACACAATGGTGCCAACAACTTGGTCGCACAATTGTAATCTCAACTCTTTTTCACAACTTCGCACAACTAACCAGCAAGTGCACTGGGTCGTCCAAGTAATAAACCTTACGTGAGTAAGGGTCGATCCCACGGAGATTGTCGGCTTGAAGCAAGCTAGGTCATCTTGTAAATCTCAGTCAGGCATATTCAAATGGTTATGGAGTTTTACTAATTAAAAGATAAATAAAACGTAAAATAAAGATAGAGATACTTATGTAAATCATTGGTGGGAATTTCAGACAAGTGTATGGAGATGCTTTATTTCTCTTGAATCTCTGCTTTCCCACTGCCTTCATCCAATCTTTCATACTCCTTTCTATGGCAAGCTGTATGTAGGGCATCACCGTTGTCAATGGCTACTTCCCATCCTCTCAGTGAAAAAGGTCCTTTACGGTTTCCCGCATGGCTAATCAGCTGTTGGTTCTCGATCATGTAGGAATAGGATTTACTATCCTTTTGCGTCTGTCACCATGCCCTACAGTCGCGAGTTTGAAGCTCGTCACAGTCATCCCATCCCAGATCCTACTCGGAATACCACAGACAAGGTTTAGACTTTTCGGATCTCAAGAATACTGCCAATGGATTCTAGCTTATACCACGAAGACTCTAATCTCATGGAATGGAAGGCTCGGTTGTCAGGTGAGGCAACCATGCGTCGTGGACCAGGAATCCAAGAGATACACACTTTAGCTTTCGCAGGTAGAACGGAAGTGTTTGTCAGGCACGCGTTTATAAGTGAGAATGTTGATGAGTGTCACAGATCATCATATTCATCAGGTTGAAGTGAGAATGAATATCTTAGACCAGGAATAAGCATGAATTGAATAAAAGATAGAAGTAATTGCATTAATACTCAAGGAACAGTAGAGCTCCACACCCTTAATCTATGGTGTGTAGGAACTCCACCGTTGAAAATACATAAGTGATGATGGTCCAGGCATGACCGTGAGGCCAGCCTCCAATGGCATATGAATTTGAAAATAGGGAAAAGGACCTAGGTCTAAGGACTAGACGTCCAAAGATCTCTAATACAATAGTAAAAAGTTCTATTTATACTAGACTAGTTACTAGGGGTACAGAAATGAGTAAATGATGCAGAAATCCACTTCCGGGCCCACTTGATGTGTGCTTGGGCTGAGCATTGAAGCTTTCACGTGTAGAGGTCTTCCTTGGAGTTGAACGCCAGTTTGTAACTTGTTTCTGGCGTTTGACTCTGCTTTGCAACTTATTTCTGGCGTTTAACGCCAGAATAGGGCAGAAAGCTGACGTTAAACGCCAGTTTGCGTCATCTAAACTCGAGAAAAGTATGGACTATTATATATTAATGGAAAGCCCTGGATGTCTACTTTTTAACGCAGTTAAGAGCGTGACATTTGGACTTCTGTATCTCCAAAAATTTTATTTTGAGTGCAGGAAGGTCAGAATCCAACAGCATCAGTAGTCCTTTGTCAGCCTCTGAATTAGATTTTTGCTCAGGTCCCTCAATTTCAGCCAGAAAATACATGAAATCACAAAAGAATACACAAACTCATAGTAAAGTCAAGAAATGTGAATTTTTCTTAAAAACTAATAAAAATATACTAAAAAGTAAATAAAACATACTAAAAACTATATAAAAACAATGCCAAAAAGTGTATAAATTATCCGCTCATCAACCACACAGACAATCAAGCAGACAATGGCAAACACAAGTAGAGTACAAATTATAACAGGTAGTAAATTTATCAAGTAGGCATAATAATCACAAATGCAAGCCCAATTAATAAAAAATCAAATAAGACACACAAATACATTTGATGCATGTCTGTCCTATGGCTAATGATATCAACTGTCGATTATATAGCCAGCCCGACATGTCCTAGTAGCTAACCATGGACAGAAACACCCATTTCGAAGCAAGTGAGTTTGAGCTACAACCCCCAAAACGGGCGTTGAACTCCCAAACTACCCCTTAGTCGGTGTTCAAAGCCCCAAGAGGACCAAGGCCAGCGTTGAATGCCCAAACCTGGCATTCAACGCCACCAAGGGAGCTCAAGACACCATGGACATTGATGAATGGAAATTGTCTATCAGTAAAAAATTTCACAAATGAATTCTCGTTGCAAGTATAGTTCTAAACCAACAAACAATTCCTCAATCAAAAATTTTGTTTGTCACAAGTACAAACCCCAATAAAAATACACCGAAGTAGTATTTAAACCTCGGGTCATCTCTCAAGGAATTGCAGGGAAGTGTTCTTGTTATTGGTTATGGGACAAGTATTTTTGGGGTTTTGAATAAGAGACAAAAAAAGTAAATGAAACTCAAATGATAAAAAGGTCTTGGCAAGGGTTGATGGTTAAGGATCTTTATCCTTGTCACTAACCACAACATGATAATTGCAAGGATCAATCCCATTAAGTCATCCTCTAAAAAGTGAAAGAAAGTCAAATGAGCTTTATCAATCCCAATCCATAAATCCTAGCCACTCACTAATTGAATTAGTGAAAGCTACAGTCGATGGATACCAATCATCAATCACTTGGACATTAGCAACTCAAGTTCACCTAAGTTACCATCCCAAGTCAAGAACACAAAAATCTACTCTAACATCCTTCCAAGCATTTTATCAAACACTTGGAAGGCATAAAAAAGGTAAAATTACAAGAAATAGAAATCTACAACTACTCAAGGCAAGAAAATAACAATAGTAAATCAATTCAACAATAAAAGAACATAAAACATAAATTGCATTAAAAAGAAATCAAAGTAACAAGAGTACATAAACATAAAAGAGGTATAAAAAGGAAAATTAACAAGAGAATTGAAAAGAACAAAGGTATAAGAACAAGAAATTGTAAGGAAGACAAGATGAAAACCATAAATTAAAACTAGATATAAGAAAATCCTAATCTAAACCTAGCCTAATTTCTAGAGAGAAGAGAGAGCTTCTCTCTCTAGAATTCTATCTAAAACATGGTGAAAAATCCAAACTAACACTACTTGGTTCCTCCCTTTTCAATCACTGGGTTCAATAGCATTAGAAATGAGTTGGATTGGGCCCAAAATGCTTTAGAAATCGATGGCCACAATTTGCCTTTAGTAAGTCACGCTAATCCCCCGATGCATGTGCATGGAATGATGCGTACGCATCCCTAAACGTCAGAAAACTATGGCAAATTTTACATTATTTTGAAGCCTTGAATGTTATCTTTCCAACGCAACTAAAACCGCCTCATTTGGATTTCTGTAGCTCATGTTATGATCAATTAAGTGCGAAGAGGTCAGGATTGATAGCTTTGCGATTCTTTCGTTTCTTCATGAGTTCTCCATTTTTACATGCTTTTTCTTCATTCCCTCAATTCAATCTTTGCCTTCTAAATCTGAAATCACTTAACAAACATATCAAGGCATCGAATGGAATCAAGGTGAATTAAATTTAGCTATTTTAAGACCTAAAAAGCATGTTTTCACACTTAAGCACAAATACAGGAGAATTTACAAAACCATGCTATTTTAGTGAATAAATGTGGGAAAAGTTGATAAAATCATCTAAATTCAACACAAGATAAACCACCAAATTGGGGTTTATCAAATATCCCCCTAATGGGCATTCAATGCCCATTCCTCAAGTTAGACGCCAAGCTCAGCCCAAAACACTCACAAAGTGGGCCCAGAAGTGAATTTTTGGACCTTTATGCTTATTCTAGTTCACTTTTGTAATTTGTAATTATTAGATTAGTATATATAGGCAAAGATCATCCATGTTAAGGATCTTCAGCCCCTCAGAACATATCATACGTTACTTTCTGTATAGTATGAGCAACTAAACCTCATAGGTTAAGGTCAGGAGCTCTGCTTATTCCTATGGATTAATGCAATTACTTTTCTACTTCAATCTATATTTGATTCTATTCTATGATGCATTATCGTTCTTCATCCTTATGAATTTGGGTTATGACCCCCTGTTCTACATGAGTTCTTTACGAGTCCTGACCTGGATAGTATTGGGCTGTAGCTTGAGAGTGCATCATGGGTTCCAACAAGTTACTTGGGCTAATTGGGATATGTGACATGAAATCCCGTTAGTCAGGGGTAATTGAGGTTCTTGTGGCTCTAAGGGCTAGAATCATAGAGCATCATTCTCTGATACGGAAGTTTCGACCTTGTCTGTGGCGTTTTCAGTAGGATCATCAAGAGATTGAATTACGCGCGCTTCACCCTCTCCCAGATTGATATAGCCTGTTCTGAGGAGATTAATGACCACGACTAATGCTTAATCACTTATAGCCTTTCCATTGAAGGATTCATTCATCATTTGAGTAGTTAGTATGACTGATGAGTAGTTTTTCGTTGGTCTAGAATTTCTCTTATAGAAAAGAATTACTTCATTGTAAGTATAGCTCCAAACCAACTAATAACTCTCACATCAAATTTAAATTGTTTGATTGTCACATGTACAAATCCCAATGAAAATTAACCGAAGTATTTAAACCTTGGGTTATCTCAAAAGGAATTACAATGAAGTGATCAATTATTGGCTATGAAGGAACAAGGGGTTTGGTTTATAAAAGAGGCAAGAAATGAATGACAAGAAAAGTAAATCAAGTAACCAAAGAAAGTAATTAATGAAGAGAGACATTCAAGGCAAGGATTAAGGATGTAGGCTTTCTATCCTACTCACTAATCATAAGAATAATTAACAAGAATTTATCCTATTTCATCATCTCCAACAATGGAAGAAGGTATAATGGTATCTTCACATAGGGAGAAAGTCAAATAGGACTAGCTAATCTCAATCCAAAAGTCCTAACCAACTCACTAATTGAACTAGCAAGAGATTAGAGTTAATGGAAATAATACTGGCTAACAACTCTAGATCAGCAACATAGATTGGGTCTTAATGACTCAAGATTGCCTAATTACTCTTTCCAAGCCAAGAATGCTCAAGAAGCTACTCTAAAGCCCAACCAAGTATTTTGTCAAACACTTGAAAGGCATAAAAGGAAAGCATGGTAAATTGCAAGGAAAGATAAAAGGAAAGCTACTCCAGCGAATTCACTTTAATGAGGTCACGTGCGAGCTACGACGCGTACGCATGGGTCACGTGTACACGTCGCTTGGCATTTTACTTCCCACGTGTATGTGTTGCCTGGTGACTTCATATCCACGCGTGCGCGTCTGTCAATCGTGCACGTCGGTGTATGCACTCCAAATCCTTATTTTTCTATGAGTTCTCCACTTTGCATGCTTTTCTCTTCACTCCTTTGATCCATTCCTAGCATTTTCAACCTGAATTCACTAACGAACACATCAAGGCATCTAGTTGAATCAAAGGTGAATTAAAATTACCAATTTTAAGGCCTAAAAAGCATATTTTTACACTTGAGCACAAATTAAGGGAGAATTACAAAACCATGCTATTTCATTGAATAAATGTGAGAAAAGGTGATAAAATCTCCCAAATTAAGCACAAGATAAACTACAAAATTGGGGTTTATCAATGACGTGTGAATCCAGAAAAATAAGCATCTCAGAAGTCTTAACTGATCTCTCATTATTGTTTCTACGTTTTATTGTAATTGCTTGTTTATGCGCCTACAAGAAACAACAACTATCTTTCTATTCGCCTGACTAAGATTTGCAGGAGAACCACAGCTTGCTCAATCCAGAAATCCTTGTGGGATTCGACCCTCACTCACCTGAGATATTTCTTGGACGATCTGGTGCACTTGCTGGTTCAGTTGTGTGAGTCACAAATTCGCGCACCACCCAGGTATCTCAATCCCTAACTTGGAGCAAGCGGGATGAACCACAATCCTTGTTACTACCCAGGTGATGACAAGTCATCATATGCTTATTTTTCAAGCAATTTTCACCCGTTTCATTGGTTTTTATGCACTTTATTGCATTGTAAGTAAGTAATTTGGAGTGGATTTGCATGGTTTTATTGAATCAATCAACCACCCTTTAATTGACACAAAATAATGAAGTTTAAGCTAAAATTAATTGGTTTTTAAATGAATTTTAAGCTTTGTGAATTTTGTGATACTTTGATTGGTTGTTTTGATTACTTGTAGGTGAAGAAAAGAAAAAAACAAGAAAGTGTGGCCTAAGAAGCGTGGCCCAGGGAAGAGAAAAATGTGGCAAAAACAAGGAAGCGTGGCGCATTAAAGGAGGAAGCCACAGCGCTCTCTCCAAGAGCACAATGCTCTCCAAGGGAGCACAACAATGAACCAAGGAAGCAAGGCTTGGATGCTGTGCTCTTCTTGAGAGCTGAGCACTATTTTGAACCGAGAAAGAAAGGGAGAAGCATAGTGCTACGCTCTTGCCAAGAGCATTATCGGGCTCCTCCCAAAAATTAATTCTAGGAAAGTTTTGCTAGTGAAAGCCACAAAGTTCAAACCCATGACCAAGGGGGAGGAAGAGGCGCTACTCACAAAAGAAAATAAACCAAAGTTGGCCAAATTCATCTCCCAAGTTTCGAACTCAAGGACGCCCCACTCAAAGCATGCGCTAGCTTGCTTTCCTTCACAAAAGAAATTGGCCAGCAATGCTTCCCCAAGGATTCGAATTTGAGACCTCACCAAAGCAAAGGGAGTGCTGCGCTCTTACCAAGAGCTGAGCGCTACTCTTCAAGCAACATGGACACGGTCAGGGAGCTTGGTGCGCGCACAAGACAAGCTTCAAGGCAGCACAATGCTGTGCTCTCACCAAGAGCTGAGCACTAACCTGATGTTGTCCAAGGCTTGGCACGCTACAAAGGGGCAAGGAAATGAAGCCCAATGCTGCGCTCTCACCAAGAGCAGAGCACATTACTGGGAGCATCCATGGGCCAAATTGAACCAAAATTCAATTTAAATTCAATTCTTCACCAAATTAAAAGGCCCACTCCAAACTCTAAAATCCAAAAATAGGAAGTGTATAAATAGAAGCTAGTTTGATTTAGAGAGAAACTTTGGGACCTTTTTCTTTTTCCTTCTTTTAGAATTTTCACTTGTAATTTTGAGAGTTTTTACTTTGGTTTTGGATCTTAGAGAATTGGGAGGAGAATTGATCTTTCTTCTTCCTTGTTCTTGCTTCAGCACTCTTTACTTCTTGCTTAGGATCTTGAGTGGAGAATTGAAGAAATTCTATTTCAATTCACCTTGAGATCTCTCTGTTTATTTTTCTGCATAATTTTAGAAACTGAGATTTAAATCCAATTTTGATTTACTGCTTTCATCTTCTACTTCTTCTGCAATTGCTTTCTTCTACTTCTTTTGCAATTTATTTCTTCTACTTCTCTTGCAATTGCTTTTGATTGGATCAAGGAAGGTAGTGAGATCTAGACTTGGTTTCTAGTCTCTTGATCCCTGAGATCTACATACAGCTCACTTACTGAATGCTTCTGCAAGCAATTCTGCTTTGCTTTGTGAGATATATTTCACTGCAATTTACCTTACATGCTGCTGTTTGATGCAATTTCCTTTTCCTTGTTTAAATTCTGCAATCCCAATTCCCAAATTCTTTTATTATTCAGGCAATTTATATTTCTTGAAGTTTAAGCTTCAGCCATTTACATTTCTTGCAACTTAAGTTTCAGTCATTTACATTACTTGCACTTTAAAATTAAGCTATTTTACTTTTTGTTCTTTTTAATTTACTGCAATTTCCCCTTCCCCCTTTATAATTCATGCAATTTATCTTCTGTCTACTACAAATCACTCAAATCAGTCCTTATTTGCTTGACTAAATCAACCACTAAATTAAAATTGCTCAATCCTTCAATCCCTGTGGGATCGACCTCACTCATGTGAGTTATTATTACTTGATGCGACCCGGTACACTTGCCGGTGAGTTTTGTGTTGGATTATTTTTCACACATCACCAGGTATCTCAAATATATATTCATTCAGTCTTAATCAATCATCATTATTATCAAATCTCAAGCATTGACCTGGAGCAAGCAGGACGAACTACCATCCTTGCTACTACTCAGGTATCACAAAAATACATTCTTTCAATCTTAAACAATTATCATTTTTCTCACATTCAATATTTCCAGCATTCTTCAATAACAAATCTCAACTTTATAACCTCCCTCAACATCAAATTAACTCATCCAATAAGGTTACCCACACTCCATAGCCTAAAAACCAACTACCAGGCTTTAAATGAGAGTTATAAAGGTTTTGAAAGCTAGAGGAATGGTTTAAAAACTCAAAATTCACTTTGCTGAAAATAGGAGTCACGCGTACGTGTGCACCACGAAAGGGTTGGTCGCATCGCATGCAGTGGTCGCATACACAAGATATGCAGAGTGGCAAAACTGCTGAATGCTGCAGAATTTTAGTTTTTCACTCCGAACTTCCTACGCGCATGAATTTTTTATTTTAAAATATTTTTCATCCATTCTTTGAATGGCATAAACTTTACGGACCTAATTTTCATATGAAACAAATTTGAAAGAATTTGAGGGTCCGGAAGCCGAGTTATATTTCGCTGAAGTTTAGCCAAAAATCATATTTTTGCAAATATACTTCAACCTCTATTTTCATTAATTCACCATTCAATACCAACTTTCTATACTCATAATCAATACCAACACATACTATAACACAGTAGCACAGCCCCACATCCTACCGTAACCAAATCATACCTCAATTCTAAAGAATCTTATATACAAATTTCTCAACTATCCAAACAAATACCTCAATATACCATCCCATACATATTCATTCACATCACTTTATCTATCATACTTAAAATCATCATTTAGCATTCTATTTTCATCATAAACATCAAACGTTATTCATATCATCATCAAACACCACATAGTCTCATCAACTTCCTCACTTAACACAATTATCATCAATCATTCACATACAATGCAACCACTCAACTCAACAATACTAACAACAGGTACTCATATGTTCCCCAATCAAATCAACACCCCTCAATTATTCCCCAACACACTGATTCACAATTATAATCACTTCACACAATAATTTATATCCAAACAACATCATGCATAATCATCAATACCACAATTAAATCTACCTTATCCTAAGGTCAACTAGCCTAAATTTTTATGACACATTAAAATTTAGATACGAGAAACTGAAACCATACCTTGGCCGATTCCCCAATAAACCTGAAACACCTCAAGCATTCCCCGCACTACAAGCTATCAACCTCATCCCCTCACCAATGGACCTAGCTTTCAAAATTGATATCAAGCTTCTATTTCCTCAAATTAACTCCAACCCACAACCAATTTTCAATCTAACAGCATAATTACCACTATAATTAACATAGAGTTCACTAACTCAATATTGCACAAAGATATTGAGGGATCTTACCTTGTCCACAGCTCAAGTGAGCTAAACCTAACAAAATCCGCAAGCTAATTCAAACCTAAACATCGAAATTAAGAAATTTTCAGCATCTTTGTCTAAAGCATATAAATTATCCGCTCATCACAACACCAAACTTAAGTTGTTGCTTGTCCCCAAGCAACTGAAAACAAATCAGGATAAAAATAAGAGAATATACCATGAATCCCACAATATCAATGAAACTTAGTCCCAATTAGATTAGCGGGGCTAGTAGCTTTTTTGCTTCTGAACAGTTTTGGCATCTCACTTTATCCTTTGAAATTCAGAATGATTGGCATCTATAGGAACTCAGAATTTTGGATAGTGTTATTGATTCTCCTAGTTTAGTATGTTGATTCTTGAACACAGCTACTTTAGAGTCTTGGCCGTGACTCTAAGCACTTTATTTTCCAGTATTACCACCGGATACATAAATGCCACAGACACATAACTGGGTGAACCTTTTCAGATTGTGACTCAGCTTTGCTAAAGTCCCCAATTAGAGGTGTCCAAAGTTCTTAAGTACACTCTTTTTGCTTTGGATCACGGCGCCATTTTGATGATTGGATTTTTGACGGTATAGAATTTCACTATTGAAGTCTCGTTGCAAGTATAGTTTCTAAATCAATCAAAAATCCTTTCATACAAAAGATTATTTGTCACAAGTAACAAACCCCTAATTTTATAAACCGAAGTATTCAAACCTCGGGTCATTCTCCCTAGGAATTACAATAAAGTGTCTTGCTATTGGTTATGAGTTATTTTTTTGGGGTTTTGATAAGAAACATGAAAGATAAATGGCAAGAAAGTAAACTAATGGCTAAAAAGGTCTTGGCAAGGGTTGGTGGTCAAGGATCTCTATCCTAATCACTAACCACAATATGAGAATTGGCAAGGATTAATCTCATTAAATCATCCTCTAACTAGTAGTAAAGGAAAGTCAAATGAGCTATATCAATCCTAGTCCATAAGTCCTAACTCTCCACTAATTCAATTAGTGAGAACTAGAGTCAATGGATCCCAATCATCAATTACTTGGACATTAGTAACTCAAGAGTTCCTAAGTTACCTTTCCAAGCCAAGAATATAAAATCCTACTCTAAAATCCAACCAAGCATTTCATCAAACACTTGGAAGGCATAAAAGGAAAACATAGTAAATCAACAACAATTTCCCTCTTCATTCCTTGGGTTAAATAGCATTAGAAATGAGTTGGATTGGGCCCACAAGGCTTTAGAATTCGCTGGCCACATTTTGCTTTAAGTGAACCAGGTGGCAGCAACGGCGCGTGCGCGTACTATGCGCGTGCGCGCCATCATACGTGTAGCAACTATGGCAAATCTTATATCGTTTCGAAGCCCCGGATGTTAGCTTTCTAACCCAACTAGAACCACATCATTTGAACCTCTGTAGCTCAAGTTATGGTCGTTTAAGTGCGAAGAGGTCGGCTTGACAGCTTTCCGGTTCTTTCATTTCTTCATGAGTTCTCCAACTTTTCATGCTTCTTTCTTCATTCCCTTGATCCAATCTTTGCCTCCTAAACCTTAAACCACTTAACAAACATATCAAGGCATCTAATGGAATCAAGGAGAATTAGATTTAGTTATTTTAAGACCTAAAAAGCATGTTTTCACTCTTAAGCACAATTAAAGGATAATATACAAAACCATGCTATTTCATTGGGTAAATGTGAGAAAAGGTCTACAAAATACTCTAAACTCAATACAAGATAAACCGTCAAATTGGGGTTTATCATAATCACGTCTTCCTCACTCTCTCCAGGTTCGGCCATGTTGGTCATGGTTATAGCCTTGCACTCTCTCTTGAGATTTTCTTTTGTATTGCTTGGGAGAGTACTAGAAGGAGTTTTAGTAACTTTTTTACTCAGCTGACCCACTTGTGCCTCCAAATTTCTAATCGATGATCTTGTTTCATTCATGAAACTTAGTGTGGTCCTAGATAGATCAGAGACTATGGTTGCTAAGCCAGAACGATTCTGTTCAGAGTTCTCTGTCTGTTGCTGAGAAGATGATGGAAAAGGTTTGCTATTGCCAAACCTGTTTCTCCCACCATTATTGTTATTGAAGCCTTGTTGAGGCTTTTTTTGATCCTTCCATGAGAAATTTGGGTGATTCCTCCATGAAGAATTGTAGGTATTTCCATAGGATTCTCCCATGTAATTCACCTCTTCAATTGCAGGATTCTCAAGGTCATAAGCTTCTCCTTTAGAGGAGGCTTCTTTGCACTGCCGGATGCAGCTTGTAATCCAGTCAGATTCTGAGAAATTATATTGACTTACTTAGTCAATATTTTGTTCTGAGCCAATATGGCATTTAGAGTATCAATCTCAAGAACTCCTTTCTTCTGAGTTGTCCCATTGTTCACAGGATTTCTTTCAGAAGTGTACATGAACTGGTTATTTGCAACCATTTTAATGAGTTCCTGGGCTTCTGCAGGCATTTTCTTCAGATGAATAAATCCACCTGCAGAATGGTCCAATGACATCTTAGATAACTCAGACAGACCATCATAGAAGATATCTATGATGCTCCATTCTGAAAGCATGTCAGAGGGACACCTTCTGATCAATTGCTTGTATCTTTCCCAAGCTTCATAGAGGGATTCACCTTCCTTCTGTTTGAAGGTTTGAACTTCCACTCTAAGCTTACTCATCTTTTGAGGTGGAAAGAATTTAGCTAAGAAGGTATTGACCAGCTTTTCCCAAGAGTTCAGGCTGTCTCTAGGTTGCGAGTTTAATCATATACTAGCTCTGTCTCTTACAGTAAAAGGGAAAAGATAAGTCTGTAGACCTCGGGATCAACTCTACTGGTCTTAACAGTGTCACAGATTTGCAAAAAGAACTGATGAGGACCTTCCAATGGAAGTCCATGAAACTTGCAATTCTGTTGCATCAGAGAAACTAATTGAGGCTTAAGCTTAAAGTTGTTTGCTCCAATGGCAGGAATAGAGATGCTTCTCCCATAGAAGTCGAGAGTTGGTGCAGTAAAGTCACCAAGCACCTTCCTTGCATTGTTGGCATTGTTGTTATTTTCAGCTGCCATGTCTTCTTCTTTTTCGAAGATTTCTGTCAGGTCCTCTCCAGAGAGTTATGCTTTAGCTTCTCTTAGCTTCCTCTTCAGAGTCCTTTCAGGTTCAGGATTAGCTTCAATAAGAATGCCTTTATCTTTGTTCCTACTCATATGAAAGAGAAGAAAACAAGAAAATATGGAATCCTTATGTCACAGTATAGAGATTCTTTGATGTGTCAGAAGAAAAGAGGAATAGAAGGATGAGGTAGAGAGAAGAGTTTGAACTTATAGGGGGGAGGGGGTCCGAATTATTAAGAGAGGAGGAGTGTTAGTGATTAAATAGAAAGAGATGAAAGAGGGAATTTTCGAAAATTTGCAAATAAAATAAAATTAAAGTTTAAAATAATTAGTTAATTAAAAGGATTTTTGAAAAAGTTGTTAGTAATTTTCGAAAATTGGAGAGAGAAAAGTAGTTAAGTGGTTTTGAAAAAGATAAGAAGTTAGAAAAAGATTTTGAAATTAAAATTTGAAAAAGATATGATTTGAAAAAGATTTGATTGAAAAAGATATGTTTGAAAAGATATGATTGAAAAACAACTAAAAAAGATTTGATTTTTAAAATTGGTGACTTGACTAACAAGAAATTAAAAGATATGATTCTAAAATTCAAATTTTGAACCTTTCAAGAAAGTAACAAACTTGAAAATTTTGAATCACAACATTAATTGTTAGCAAGGATTTTCGAAAATATTAAAAGAAAAAATGAAAAAGATTTGATTTTGAAAAAGATATGATTGATATGAGAGGATATGAAAAAGATAAGATTTTGAAAAATTAGTTTTAAAACTTGAAAAATTGAAAAAGATTTGAATTGAAAACAAAACTACCTCCTTGGTGCTATCGTGGCGTTAAACGCACAGAATGGTATCCATTCTGGCGTTTAACGCCCACTTTTCTACCTCCTTGGGCATTAAATGCCCAGCCAGGTACCCTGGCTGGCGTTTAAACGCCAGAATTCCTTCTTCACTGGGCGTTTTGAACGCCCAGCTTTTTCCTAGTGATTCTTCTGCTGTATGTTTTGAATCTTCAATTATCTGTATTATTGACTTGACAAGACATAATTTTGAATTTTTTTTATTTTTAAGGATGAGAAAGAAAAACCACAGAATGAAATTAAACATGAAAAACTAAGATCAAAACAAGGTATGCATCCAAGAACACTTTGAATGTCAAGATGAACATCAAGAACATATTTTTGAAAATTTTTTAGAAAAGAAAGACATGCAAGACACCAAACTTAGAAATTTTCATACTAGACACACTAACAATTTGAGAATGCACATGCGAAACAACAAAAGACACAAAACAAGAGAATTTAAAGATCAAACAATGAAAATCATCAAGAACAACTTGAAGATCAATGAAGACACAATGCATATATTTTGGAAAAATGCATGAAAAATAGAAACATGCAATTGACATCAAACTTAAAATTTGACTCTAGACTCAAACAAGAAACACAAAAATATTTTTGATTTTATGATTTTATTAAATTTTTTTGTATTTTTTTCGAAAATTATTTTGAGAAAGAAAATAAGAAACTCATAATTTTTAATACGAATTCCAAGAATCATGCAATGTTAGTCTAAAGCTTCAGTCTAAAAAGATTAGACTTGGATAACCAAGCTTCAGTAGGACATTACATACAATAGCCAAATTGATGGGAATCAACTAGCTCCTGTGATGATAAAAGCATCATCTAAAACTCTAGAATTCATTCTTAAAAATTCTTAAGAACAAAATAAAAAGAAAAATACCTAATCTATGCAACAAGATGAACTGTTAGTTGTCCAAACTCGAACAATCCCCGGCAACGGCGCTAAAAACTTCGTACACAAAATCGTGATACACAACTTCGTGCAGCTGACCAGCAAGTGCACTGGGTCGTCCAAGTAATACCTTACGTGAGTAAGGGTCGATCCCACAGAGATTGTCGGCTTGAAGCAAGCTATGGTCATCTTGTAAATCTCAGTCAGGCGGATTCAAATGGTTATGGGGCTTTAATAATTAAAAGAACGAGATAGAATATAAAATAGGATAGAAATACTTATGCAATTCATTGGTGGGAATTTCAGATAAGCGTATGAAGATGCTTTGTTCCCTCTGACCCTCTACTTTCCTATTGCCTTCATCCAATCATTCATACTCCTTTCCATGGCAAGCTGTATATAGGTGGATCACCGTTGTCAGTGGCTACCATCCATCCTCTCAGTGAAAATGGTCCTCTACGGTTTCCCGTATGGCTAATCAGCTGTCGATTCTCGACCGTGTCCGAATAAGATCCATTGATCCTTTTGCGCACAGTCACTGCGCCCGACAGTCGCAAGTTTGAAGCTCGTCACAATTATCCCATCCCAGATCCTACTCGGAGTACCACAGACAAGGTTTAGACTTTCTGGATCTCAAGAATGCTGCCCAATTGATTCAAGCTTATACCACGAAGAGTCTGATTGCACGAAATGGAAGCTCTGTTGTCAGGAGAGGCAACTATGCATCGTGAACCAGGCAAACATCTTTCCCTTCCTTAAAGTGGTGTAGAAGGGGAGAGATCTTATGGCCGATCCGGCTAGAAATCTGGACAAGGCTGCCAATCTTCTGTTGAGTTATTGTACCTCTTTAACGCAGGTCGGACTCTTCATGTCCAGTATGGCCCGTCATTTTTCTGAGTTCGCCTCAATTCCTCATTG
The DNA here is from genome assembly GCF_000817695.3 of Arachis duranensis. Taxonomy (NCBI): domain Eukaryota; kingdom Viridiplantae; phylum Streptophyta; class Magnoliopsida; order Fabales; family Fabaceae; genus Arachis; species Arachis duranensis. The sequence goes on from NC_029778.3 coordinate 68,495,116, forward strand.
TGCTAACATGAAACCCAGGAATTTGCCAGCTTCTACTGAAAAGGTGCATTTTGCAGGGTTAAGTCACATGCCTAGCCTTCTTATGCCAGACTTTTCGGATCTCCGGAATGCTGCCAATTGGTTCTAGCCTATACCACAAAGGTTCTAATCTCACAGATTTGAATGCTCTATTTTCAGGATAGGCAAGTAAAATTCGGGGATCAGAGACCTAAGAGACTATACTCCGGCTGTCGTCCATTGACTATGTTGAACATCATGTAGACCGCTTGTCGTTGTCAGGCACACGAATCTTGGCTAAGCGAGTAACAAAGATAGTGGGTGATTGTCATGGGTCACCCATTCATTCTGACTTAAATGAATTAAGCATGAGAGTATATCTTGGAGAAGAAGTAAGCGTGAATTGAAAAAGAAACAATAGTATGTGCATTAATTCATGAAGAATAGCAGAGCTCCGCACCTTAATCTATGAAGTGTAAAAACTCCACCGTTGGAAAATACATAAGAGAACCCCAAATGTGAAAAATTGCATAAAAGTCTGAAAGAAGGATGAAATACAATAGTGAAAAGTGCTATTTATACTAAACTAGTTACTAAGGATTATAGAAAATAAGTAACTAAGTACAGATAGTGCAGAAATTCACTTCCGGGGCCCACTTGGTGTGTACTTGGGCTGAGCATTGAGCTTTACACGTGCATAGTCTTTTTCTAGAGTTAAACACCAGCTTGGATGCCAGTTTGGGCGTTTAACTCCCGTTCTGGTGCCAGTTCCGGCGTTTTATGCCATAAAAGGGCCTTTAGTGGGCGTTTTAATGCCAGTTTGGGCTATCAAATCTCGGAAAAAGTATAGACTATTAAACATTGCTGGAAAGCCCAAGATGTTATCCTTCCAGCCCAATTGAGAATGCACCAATTGAACTTTTGTAGCTCCAGAAAAATGCATTTGAGTGCAGGGAGGTCAGAATCCAATAGCATTTGCAGTCCTTTCTCAGCCTCTGAATCAGATTTTTGCTCAAGTCCCTCAACTTCAGCCAAAAAATACCTGAAATTACAGAAAAAACACAAACTCATAGTAAAGTCTAGAAATATGAATTTTGTATAAAAACTAATAAAAATATAATAAAAAGTAACTAAAACATACTAAAAACTATGTAAAAACAATGTCAAAAAGCGTATAAATTATCCGCTCATCACTATCTTTTTAGAATTTTTTGCAGAAGTGAGAGATAATACTAGTTTATCTCCTGCATAATAATCTGCATTATCTAAATCCGGTACAACTTGCTTAAATTCTATTTTATCTTGAACTTGTGCTTCATTTTGGTTATTCTCAGCTAAGTTACCTGCATCAACATCTTCTACAATACTTGGGACAGAATTAAAATTGCAGAAAGTAACATGCTTGGTCTCTTCAATGGTACTAGATTCTTTGAGATATACTCTATAAGCCTTATTAGAGGTTGAATATCTTAAAAAATTACATTCATATGACTTTGGATCAAAATTTTCAACATTGTATTTTGTATTCAAAACAAAGCATTTAAATCCAAAGACATGAAAGTATTTTAGGTTTGGAGGAGTTCCTTTTGATGTAAGAGCATCATAAGTATCTTTTCTTCATTATTCTTATGATGATTCATTGATTTTTTTTAGAGGAATTAGGTGATTTATATCTTAATTGATGCTACTTTAAGTTGCTGTGGTCTTTTAATGATTTCAGGTAGCATTGAATGAAGATTTGGCAAGAAGTGAGAAGGAGGAAAGCAAGAGTGGTAATCTGATGAGTCCATATTTGATGGTATATTTTCACTCAATTTGGATGGATTCTAGCACATGAACTCACACTTAAGCACCAAAATAGCATACTTTTGTGTTTTGTCCCCAATTTGACTCTAAATGTGAAAACATGCAATTTTGTGCCTAAGTTGAGTAATTTAATCCCACTATTATGCCATTTGATGCCGTGATATATTTTGTGAGTGATTTCAGGTCAATTAGGCAAGAATGGATAGCCAAAAGTGGAAGAAAGCATGTACAAGGGAGAAAACATGAAGAAAACAAAGAAAAACATACACAGCGAAGTGTGCGTGCGCACAAGTAAGCGTGCGTATGCACAAGAAAGAATTTCGATGTGTGCGTGCTCACAACCATCTGTGCATACGCACAGGTCAACATTCAGCCAAGTGGGTGGACGCACACGTCTGTGCGTCCGCACAGGTCCCTGCACGTGATTCCATTAACGAAGTGCGTGCCTTACGATTTCTGAGACCTCTTGGCCCATTTTGGGATACTTGGATGCTAATTTTGGAGCGCTATATAAAGGGAATTCAACACATATGAAAAGGACACTTTCATTAGATTAGATTAGGTAGAAAATGCATTAGGAGTAGGAGTAGGAGTAGAGTAGAAAATTCTCTCTTAGGGTTTAATTTCCATCTCCATTGTAGCATTTTATAGAAGCTTTGATTTTGGATTTTGCTTCTTTGATTGTAAGTACTCTCAATTTCCTCTTCAATTATAGCACATTTACTTTCATTTGCTTTGGTTCAAGTTACTTGTTTATAATTGCAATTTTGATTTTCTTGAAGTTTTGATTGATGAATTTAATGTTTCATGCGTTCTTTATGTTTGTTTGAATGTTTATTGTTGATTTTGTGCATAGTTGGTTATAGCTTTCTAATTTTCCTAGCAATTTTCCATGTTTTGGTTTTATGCACACAAGGTGCTTGTGAAAATGCCAACCTTAGAGTTTGAGTAGATTTTTGTAAGACCCAAGACTTTTGAAAAGTCATATTTTGAACTAATCCTAAATTATATATATTTATTTATAGTTTTAATTTCAGAAATTATTTTTATTGAAAAATAATTAAAGACAATTAATTGGATTTGAAATAAATTAAGGTTTTTATCCAAACTCTATACCTATGGATTATTTTCTTATTTATGATTTAAAGTTCTAGAAATTTGAAAATAATGGGGTTTGGCTATTTAAATTAGAATTTTGTCTAATTTTATAATTATTGAATTATTTTCTATATTTAAATTATAAAATTGGTTGTTATGAAATAATAAGAATTTTAGATAATTTAATTTATATCATTTAATACTTTAAGTTAAAAGTAAAGAAAATTAATTATATTACCATGTATTTTCAATTAGAGTAATTTATTGAGAATCAATTAGTAATTTTTATACTACAAATAATATTTTAAAGTAATTTTAGAGATTAAATTAGTTTTTCAAATATTAATACTTTATGCTCCAATTTTATTAAAATTACTAAACTATCTCTATGCCTAATTTTTACCAAAACCCTAAATCCCCAAAATATTACTCTAATACTAATTTTCCCCAAAACCTAGCCGCCTTACCTCCTTCAGCCACCAAATCCCCTTTTTCCCCAATACCCAACAATACTCAACGAGCTTCACAAGAAAAACCAAAAGAAAGAAAAAAAAGAAAGGGAAAAAGAGGAAAGGGGCTGCGATCAGGAGAAGGGAACGTTGCTGCCGTTCAGCCTGTCTCTGCCGCCGTCGTGCTGCCACCGGACCGCCGATCACGTCATGCAGAGTTTAAGGAGAGAGAGAAGCCGTTGCCCAGGTCAGAACTGAGATGAAAGAGGAGACGCCGCTGAGGTGCCATCACCGTTCCTTCGTCGCCGCCGCGGTTGACAGAAGAAAGAGCAAGATCCGAGAGAGCTGTGAGGGAAGGGCGTCGCCGGGGGAGAGCTCGCCACTGCCGCCGCCACTGTTCGTCGCGCCGTCACCTCTAGCCTGCGCCATCGCCAGTCGCGAGAGAGAGACACGCGCCGTGAGGGAGCTGCCGCCGTGGAGAAGCCATCGCGTTTCTGCGCTGGGAACGCCTCTGCCGCGCGAGATCCGCAGCCGTCGCCGGAAAAAGCACTGCCGGTAAGGGTTTTAAGCTTGGCTCCTATTCTTTTGGATTCCGGGAACCTTTATCGTCACTGCATGTTTATTTCAGTTATCCGCCACCGCTGCTTGTTGTTCTGAACTGTTGTACCGTCGTTGCCGCCGTTCGGGTCACTGGGAACATGGCAGTGATTACCGGAACCACCATCGGAGTTACCATTATTTCAGTTCAGTCGTTCGCCCTTGTTTGGGTAAGCAATGCATCCCAAAACCTATAAATTAGTATTTCTGTTTTAAGTTAGTTGAGGATCTGAGGTCTTGGTGTCATAGGATCGAGTTACGGGTCTTGATTGCTGAGTTCTATGGCTGTTGCATACAGCATCAAGGTGCTGCGTTATCACCGGAGCTGTTATTGCTCCGTTTTCTCAATTATTCGTAAGCCCAGTAAGCTGTTTCTTGTTCCAAACTCTTTTAGTTGCTGTTCTGTTATAGATTATTGAGTTTTACGCGACATTAATGTTTTAGGATTGAGCTAAGGCGGTGCTTAGAGGCTGTGGCTGCTGCAGGGACGGTCGATATTAATGCTGTTGCTGTGGGATAAGAATAAAAATGCAGTTTATCGCGTAGTTAAATTGCGAACGAGGTAGGGGTTTTTCTTAAAATCTAATTTACATTACAGAGTTGTGATAAATAGATATTGATGCAAAAAGATATATTTCTGTGATTATATTTGTCTTGTGGATGTAATGGATTGTTGGACTGGATTATTGGGTGCTTGATTGCTTGAGTGAAGTACGGTTGTTGATAAGAAATGGATTTGGAAAGTTATTTACTTGATTATTATGAAAAGTGGTTTTTCTTGGTTTGAAGTTAAACCGGTTTGATTTTGAGTCGGTTTGATTTTATAAATAATTTAACACTTGAGCTGGTTTGACTTTAAAAAGAGTTTTATTATAGGAATTGGTCTGATTTGGAAATACTTTGATACTGGAATTGGTTGAATTTTGTAAAGTGATTGAGATTTGGAAATGGTTGAGAAAAGATTTGAGAAATGTTTGGAAGGGACCCGAAAAGGGTGGCAGTGTCCGAGTTTTAAAGGAAATGCTGCCGAAATTTTATAAAATTGAAAGCTTTATTTGAAGTAATTAATTAAAAAGATTTGTTTTTAAACGTTCTATATTTTAAGATTAATTTATTTATCAAAGAAAGAATTATGTCTTGAATTAGGACTGTTAATGAATGGGATGGAAAGAAGGATGATGAGGATTTTCCTTGAAATATGGTTTTTGAATGAAGTTGGAAATGAGATTTGGATTGATGAATGATTATGATGTTAAGAATGTTGAGATATGATCTTTGAATTATTTATATGGCTTATGAATTTGAAATATCTGAGATACGAGGTTCCCTGGATTAAGTGCCGTGGCTTGCCACCACGTGTACCAGGTTGAAAACTCGATACTCTGTTGACCCTACGATGTAAGTGGGTGACCGGGCACTACATAAATTCCCGGGAATGTTACCCCCATTGAGTAATATTGATTATTTGAGAAAAAGCTATGCATAGACTCTTGGGGATGCACGTCGTGGGGACAGTCTAAGTACAATTCAGACTTGTCGGGTTGGCTGGATAACCGACAGATGAGCCTCATCAGCCATAGGACAGGCATGCATCATATGCATTTGTATGCTTTGCTTGAGTTTGAACCTGTTTTGGTTTGCCTAATTGCTAAACTGTTCGTAACTGCTACTTGGACTATTTGCTGTAACTGCTGCCTACTTGTGCATTCCTTGTCTGTCTTCTCTGTGTTTGTCCTGGCGTGCTAGATTTGAGATTGAACTTTGGTGCTATATTAATGATTGTGTTGTTTGATTGCGTGGTTGGTTTCTAATTGAAAGTTTCTTATAAGAAAGGAAAGATTTCGGATTTCTGAAAGATTAAACATTGTTTCTTTGAAAAGGTTTTGAACAATTACCTATTGGTTTTTTAAAAGGTTCATAAGGCAATGATAATCACTGAGCTTGAAAATAGTTTTCTTATAAAATATCTTCTTATGACAACTTTGAAACTCCGTGGTGAGACCGTGTGGTTAGGTTCTCACCCCCCTACACCTTTACCTTTTCAGGAACCAGATGAAGAGGCATTAAGGAGTGTTATACTGCGTTTGGTTTATATATTGTTGTATTAATTAGATTATTTTCCTCCCTCGTCTTTGTTATTACAAATTCGTAAGAGGGATATGAGTTGTATGTTTTATATGTATATTATATTATGAGTTATTATGTAAGGAGTTTTGTATATGAATCTATGCATGCTTGTATTTTTCTTAAAATAAAATATTAATTTTCGGTTTTTGAAGAAATCAACGATACAGTTTCGAGTCACAGGCTCCTATTTTAGTATTTAGTATGTAAAGTAGTCGTAATGCTTCTTGCTATCAGAGTGGCGCAGCCGGAAGCGTGACTTCTGATAGTGAGGGTGTTACAATTTTCACACCTTGACTTGTGGTTTGAGTTCCTAGGATACTAGAGTCATAATGTCTGACATTTAGTGGTAATTCTTGGGGAGTTAGTTGACTCTTATTTCCATTGACGCTAGCTTTTTATCAACTAGTTTGGTAAGTTAGCTAGGACTTATGGATTAAGGTCAATTATGCTTGCTTGACTTACTCCTCAATGGTTGGGGTTGACTAGGTGAGATCGACTCATCATAATTATCATAGTTGTGGTTATGGCGATGATAGGATTCCTTCGATCCTCATTCCCAAGTCAAGGCCCTTTTATTGCATTTACAGCATTTTCATTAAGTTTTGATCTTATTTCCCCTTTAATTGAATTAACTCCGATTTCGCTCATCTTAGTTCTTTGATTTCTTAGTTTCTTTAATCTCTCGTTCTTTAATTCAAAACCCCTTTATATCCCCACAACCAAAAAGAGAAACACTTCCAATTGCATCCTTGGGAGAACGATCCGATGTTTAATTACTCTCAGTTTATATTTGATTTGAAAATTAAACTTTATTTGAGAGGGTTGTTTGTTGGTCTAGGCTATACTTGCAACGAACATATTCTATTTTCAGAAATTCTAGATCGACAATAGTTCTCTCATCATACTCTCTGGAGCTGTGGAGCTAAACGCCACTCTTCCGACGTTTAGCGCCAAACCAAGGACCTCACTCTTCTGGCATTTACTATAACACCTTTACTATCAGAGCTTCACGCTTCCGGCTCCGCCACTCTGATAGATTTGGATATTACGACTACTCTAAACATATTTAATACTAAAATAGGAGCCTGTTTAAAACTTAAAATCGCATAACCTTTCATTTTTACTATTTCGTTGAAAACATATACATATATATACATACAGACCAGATACAATACTTTAATATAATAACTAAGGTAATATAAAAATATCGAATAAACGGAAAATGAAATAACTTTTCTGAAACTTCGTCGTCCATATCCTGAAAAGGAAAAACCTGTAGAGGAGTGAGAACATCGTCCTCACTGGTTCTCAGTATAGGGTTACAAAATTGCTATAATAAGATACGTAAAATAAAACTATTTTTAAAGTACAGTGATCACTGCTCGTCTTATGTATCTTCTCAAATACCAAGGTTCACATTCAAGAATCCAAAAAATCCTTTTTAAAGAGAACTTGATTAATTCCTCAAAATCAAAATCCTTTTTTCATTCCTGTAAAATCTTAAAAGTTTTTCCGAGCCAGTATGAATGACCAACATGTCCCAAGCATAGGTTCAATTAAGTCTATGCTGTAAGAGTTTGATTTTTCATACTTTACTAGACCACAACATGAAAGCAGTTACCTATGCGGTATAAATGATCATCCTGTTCCAAGCATAGGTTCATTAAGTCTATGCTGAACCAATTAGATATTTTATACAGAACTAGAGCTCAAACATACTAACTACGGCCTCAGGCCCGTCCAAATCCAACACGGCCCCTAGCCCAAACAACTCAATCAACATCCAATCACCTCAATCCAACCAATTTCAATCATAAACACATGTAAGGAGGTTCAAACACAATCAAAGCAGCTACATCAAGTATAGAAATTAGCAGTTAAACATGATTATTCACATAGGCGAACCACATATACAATAAACACACCCAATCAATGTCACATAGATGCAAATGATGCATGCCTGTCCTGCTGGCCATGAGCTCACGCATCAATTATGTTGCTAGACCCGACTCAGATAAGCAGGATTAAACCACCATTCTAGCTCGGAACACGCAAGCGAGATTAAACCACCGTCCTTGCCTCCACAGTAAGCGGGATTAAACCACCATCCTTACTGGCCACACAAAATAATATGCAAGCGGGATCACACCACCGTCTTTGCTAAACACTTTATCAATACATGAGTGGGATACTCTACCTCTGACATCACATCTATCAACATAAGCAGGATGAACCCGGCCCTTATGCCTACCACTCAGCATAAGTGGGACGAACCTGGCCCTTATGCCTACCAAACAATAACTCATCAATCTCGATAATATCCACAATCAATCAGGCTCAAAGTCTTATTTCAAAAAAATCATTCATTCTAAATCATGATTTGGATATAAAATTCCTTAGTAAACTTTCAAGACTTTAGGGAAGAATAACCTAACTCATTTCTTAAATTCATTAAAATCCTCTAAAACCTTAACTTCTTGATTTGAATAAATAAAATAGAATTTAAACCTAAACCAAGTCATGTATCCAAATATTCCAAACCAATTTCAAAACCAACTTACCTAAACCAAAACCAAACATTTAAACCAAAAATCAATTTCAAGTTCATTCTTAAATCTGTTTCCAAAGGCTTGGAAATTGTTCCGTTTTGCTAAATCAAAGTTTTAGAGAATACTGCAAACTTTTCTTAAAACGTCGTCAAGTAAAATTAGTTAATTGAAATTCAAGTTTCTTTTAAATCCACTAAAACTTCTCCAATTCTGTTTACTTAAATCAAATTTCGAAACATAAGAATTTTCATCTTTAGATCAACTTTAAACCATTATTTTTTTCTTAAATAAATTACATTCAAAATATAATAATTTTCTTAATGAAATAAGTTCAAACATAATTCATTTGTCAATAATTTAATCCAAAGCATAATTCATTGTTTTTAAAATAATATTTTAATCAAAGTCTCAGATTTTATAGAAATTTTGGCAGCATCTCCCCTAAAACTTGGACTTTGACACCGTTTTCGGGTCCCAACCAAACCAATTCTCAACTCTTTCCAACAGGTTGAAGACCAAATCAGTTTTCAATAAAACCAAATCCAGACTTTTCAAATATTAAAATCATTTCAAATCAAACCAATCAAAAATCTCCATTTTAACAAAATAAAACCTTATTTCAATCAAGCAGACAACCATATTCATCCAAGACAAATTGAAAATTCATAAAACATACATAATCACCAGAAATACATTTTACACATAATATCTATTTATAACAATTCTAATTTATATAAATTAATTTTTGATAAAAAAGCCCCTACCTCGACAAGTCGAGACCATAACCCAAAACGCGTCAACAAAACATTTTCTCTCAACTCGAAACTACCAACAACCACAAACTCATACTTTGATCACTTTCGCAGTACTCACAATAACTTAAAAGTGACACGTAATGCTCAAAACACAACCCTACATTACGAGAACCTCGGAGTTTTTAACCAAACATAACAGAATACTAATGCAAGGGGTTTTCGAAAGATAAATACTTACTGTAATAAGAAAACAAAACAGCGACGGTTGCTGAACCAGTTTAGTGGCAGCCCTGGCAGTCACCTTGAGCAGCTACGGTAACCAAAACTCCGGTGAAGGCGACTGTAACAAACATGCAGCGATGATAAAGCTCCCAGAAACTCAAAAGGAAACAAAAACTAACTTAGAACCCTTATCGGTAGTTGATCTCAGTGGCGGCAACGGCGTTTCTTGGCTGCAGAAGTTCGGTCTCGGCGGCGACAGGAACGACGGATCTGTCGACGATGAGAAGGCAGTGCAAGATCCCTCCCCCCCTCTCTCTCTCTCTCTCTCTGGACCATGGACGGTGACGATGAAGGCCTCGACGGCGCGAGCTAGACCTGGGCTGGGCAGCAGCGGCGGCCTTCCTACTCCCTTGGATGGTGATGCAGCACGGCAGGGACGAGCTGGCGCGGTGGCAGGGTGCGGCTGGCAGGCGAGCTCCCCTTTCGCCTCTTCCCTTCTTCTTCCTTGAGCTCCCCTCCCTGTTTCCCTTCCTTTTTTTCCTTTTTGTTTCAGTGTGTGTGTGTGCACGTTGTGTAGAGGCTGTGTGTCTGTGGAGTATGTGAGCTGTGGGTGAGGGGGTTGGGTAGCTAGAGTTAGGGTTAGGTCAAATTAGGATTAGGGTTAGATAAAAAATAGAGTTTGATTTAGGAATTTTTGGGTTTAATTTGAGAAGGATAATTTTAATAAAATTGGGGCATAGAGTATTAGTTTAAAATCTAAATTAAATTTCTAAAAGTTACTTTAGAATATTATTTTTTATATTAAAATACTAATTGACTCTCAATCAATTAATTTAATTGAAAATACATGGTAATAATATTAATTTTCTTTATCTTTAAAACTTAAAGTATTAAATGATATAAATATAAATTATCTAAAATCAAATCTTATAAAATTCTTATTAATTCATAACTACCAACATATATTTTAAATATAGAAAATATCTCGATAATTGTAAAATTGGATAAAATTCTAAATTAAATAGCCAAACGTCGTTATTTTCGAATTTCTAAAAGTTTAAATCATAAATAGGAAAATAATCCATAATTATAGAGTTTGGATAAAAACTTTAATTTACTTCAAATCCAATTAATCAAAACTATTTTTAATTATTTTCAATAAAATAATTTCTGAAATTAAAACTATAAATAAATATATGACTTGATATTAGTTCAAAATAGGATTTTTCAAAAGTTTTGGGTCTTACATTTAGCGCTAGACCAAGGACCTCACTCATTCTTCTCTGGAGTTGTGGCACTAAACGTCACTCTTCCGGCATTTAACGTCGGACCAAGGACCTCACTCATTCTTCTCGGGAGTGTTGGCACAAAACGCCACCTTTCCAACGTTTAGCACTGTCTGCAGTGCATCAATGAAGATCACCTTTCTTGAATTAAACTTGAAGAAGCATTAGTTCACCCCACTCCTGTAAATGAAGTATTTTCTGATGAGCAACTCTTTTGCATACATGGAGTCCCCCAGTTTGTAGACATATCAATTATAAGGCCGGAAAGATCATTCCCAAGGAGTTCACTAAGTAGCAAATTAAAAAGTCACACCATGATGCAAAATACTTCCTATAGGAAGAACCTTATTTATTCAAAAAGTGCTCAGATGGGATCATCCAAAGATGCATTCTGGATCAAAAAGCCAAGGAAGTACTCTGGCACTATCATGGCTCTAATTTGGTGGCCACTTTGGTGGAGAGAGGACTACAATAAAGTCTTTCAATGCGGTTTCTATTGGCCTACTCTCTTTAGAGATGTTAGGAAATTTGTAAAGAACCGTGACCAGTGCCAAAGAGTTGGAAATCTATCCAAGAAGAATGAAATGCCACAATAAGCTATATTGGAAGTGGACTTGTTTGATATGTGGGGCATAGACTTCACGGGACCATTCCTTCCCTCCTACTCCAACAACTATATTTTGGTGGCTGTGGATTATGTGTCCAAATGGATGGAGGCAATACCTTTGCCCACCAATGATGCCAAAGTTGTGTTGAGCAATCTCAAGAAGTATATACTCAGCAGGATTGGTGTCCCAAGAACCTTAATCAGTGATGGAGGCAATCACTTTTGCAACAAACAGTTGGATTCTCTTCTACAAAGATATGGAGTCAGACACAAAGTGGTAACCCCGCATCACCCTCAGACTAGTGGTTAGGTGGATGCCTCTAATAGAGAACTCAAGCAAATTTTAGAGAAGACGGTGGGTGCTTCAAGAAAAGACTGGGCTAAAAAGATAGAGGATACCTTCTAGGCTTATCGGACAGCCTTCAAGACACCTATTGGCATGTTCCCATATCAATTGGTCAATAGCAAAGCCTGTCACTTGCCAGTGGAATTGGAACATAGAGCTTACTGGGCTACCAAGTTCCTTAACTTTGATGCCAAGGCTTTGGAAGAAAAGAGATTTCTCCAACTCAATGTGGTTGACAAGTTCAGAACCAAAGCTTATGAAAATTCCAATCTCTACAAGGAGAAGACAAAAATTTGACATGATAAGAAAATAGCCACCAAAACATTTAAGCCAGGACAAAAAATATTTCTCTTCAACTCAAAGCTTAAAATCTTTCCAAGAAAGCTGAAATCAAGGTGGTCAGGGCCTTTTCTGGTCACTAAAGTATCTCCTTATGGTCATGTTAAAGTCATGGAATAGAACTCTAATAGGAGATTCACAGTCAATGGCCATAGGTTGAAGCATTATCTTGGTGGCAACATCGATCGCCAAAGAACTACTCATCTCTTCACTTAGCAGAGTTAAACGGTCAAGCTAGTGACGATAAAGAAGCACTTGTTGGAAAGCAACCTAATTTTTAAAATCCTTTCATTACACTTTTTATTCTCTTCTTATTACTTAGTTTTCTTCATTTTTATTTGATTCATTCAAAACTATTGAAATAGAAATAGGGATGCTTGGAACAGATAGGAAAAAATTTTTGCAGCTAAAGGACTTCACTGGCATCCTGGGGTTTTTCGCCAGTGAGGTGGTGTTTAGTTCCAGCTTCAATATTTGAAGGACACCAATTCGAGGGGTTTGGCATTTAGCGCCACTTTAGAGAGCTACAAAGGAGGCTTTCTGTGATTGTGGCGTTTAGTGCCACTTATACGGCGTTCAGTGCCGTGTTGGAAAACCAAGAGGATTCTTTACTGTGATTGTGGCATTTAACACCAGTACACTGGTGTGTAGCGCTAGGTGAAAAAAAAGCGAAGCTAGCATTTAGCGTCAGCCTGCGGCATTTGGCGCCAAGTACGAAGGCAAACAAGTTTGATTTTTGGGAGAGTTCCCAGCATTTGGCACCGATATCAATGTCCCCAAATTCAAATTTTGATTTCCCCCTTATCTCTCCTGAAACCCTAGCCCGTCCTAGATCCTCCCCCTAACCCCCTATCCCTCCCTACCCTCATTAGTCACGTCATTCCACACTCCCTTAAATCTTCCCTCCCCTTCCTTGGTTCTCTTCCCTCCACTTTCTCATACCTTCTCCCCTTCCCCAAATAACCCCACCCCATCCCTTTTGTAACCCCTAATACCCGTCCCCTCCCCCTTCTTTTTCATTCTCTCTATATATCTCACTCAGCCCTCCCCATCTCCTTACTTATCACACTATATTCTCTTTTTTTCTCTCTCTAACCACAATAGACATGCTTACAATCTATCTTCCCTTATTCCCTTTTTCTTCTTTCTTTTTCCTTAGTCCATCCCACAACCCCCATCCTCTCTTCCTTCCTCTTTTTCTCTTTTTTTCTATTTTTTCTCTATATTTTGCTTGGAAACAAGCAATTAGTCAAGTTTGGTGTTATTTAGCAAGCTCTCTATATTCATCAATGGGACCTAAGGCTCATGAATCATTGTCAAGGAAGAGAAAGGGAAAGAAACTGGCAACAACTTTATTTGATTCAACATGGTTCCATTCTAAGTTGCATGAGGAACACTTTTTCCAGCTTACAAGCAAGAAAAAGGTGATTCTGGAGGTGAAATTTGATCTTAAGCTGGATGAATATCTGGAAATTCGGCACCAAATTGTACAAAGAGGCTAGGGACTCCTATGTGATCCACCTACTAAGTTTGGTCAATTGAAAATCCAAGAGTTTATGCTAACACTTGGATTACATATAGAGATTTTCATGGTGTGAACACAAAGGACTATAAAACCTATGTGTAGAGAAAGGTCCTTGACTTTAGTTTAAGGAGCATTAGGGAGATCCTCCAATTGTCACCTCTAACTCACCCGTCACACTTACACACTTATAGTGAGAGGATAAACCAGGATCCAATGTACACCTAAGTGCTTGAAGATATTTGTCTCCTGGATGCTCAGTGGAGAATTGGTGCGGATGGCCACCCGAACCAATTGGGGAGAAGTGACCTCAAACCAGTAGTGAAAAGGTGGTCGGAGTTCATTCGACGATCAATTCTTCTAACAAGCAACCGCTCTGAGGTTATAATGGAAAGAGCCATCATGATTCACTACATCATGATAGAATGAGGTAAATGTGAAAGAAATCATTCCTTAACAACTATACCACATTGCCTTAAATCTATCCTCAAACGCAAAGTTGGCCTTTCCAAATATCATTCACCATATTTGTGAAGCTACAGGAGTGAACCTGGAGAATGACATTCTTATTTCTATTCAGAGGCCACTTTCAAGAAAACCATGGAGTAAGTGAGCGTGGCAGTTCATAGAAGAGGACAAGCTAAAGAAGAAGAAGCTCCACAAGCTCCTCCACTGCAACAAGTATTACCGATCTTGCCTCAAGAACAATATTTCCCACCTCAAGAATATTGACAACAACTAACTTTATCTCTTGAGCAGATCAAGGTAAATCAAGACAGTCAAGGTTCTCTCCTCAATTACATAGTGAAAGAACAAGAGAATCAACACATTGAGGTCTTCCGTCTCAAGCAAGACTTGGAGGATAAAGTGAACTATCACTGTATGAGCCAGTAAGTCTCAAACCCAGCTATGGCTCCATACCCCTGGGTTGGTGAGTGGATCCATAATCAACTCTTCCAAGGAAACATCAACATAAATCAGCAATCTTTTGAGCAGCAATAAGAGATATGGACGTACGGAGTGCAACATGATAAGAAGAAGGAGGATGAAAACAATGATAACTGAGATGGTGGAGTTCCTTTCTTGCTTATTTTTCCATTTCTTTTATACTTATGTCTATGTTTCTTTTTTCTGTTTCATTTTCGGTTATTTGCATGATATCTATTTTTAGTTAGTTCTTATTTTAAGCTTGTCTCATGTATTGTCTTCCAAGTACTTCTCAAAGAAAAAAAGAGAGAGAAGTCGTGTTAATAAATTAAGAGTTGACTTGTTTTAACAAAAGCATAGTCAATCACAAATGTGGTGGTCCTTACTTGTGATTATAATTCTATAGAAAAGAATGGTACAAGAATGACCTTGGAAAAAAAAGGGAATGTTGATTCTTGATGAACAAGGATTTAGTGAAGTGTTATGAAATCTTCGGAAATAAATAAAAGATTGGTCCTTGAATCAAAATAATTGAGCAAGAAAAAGAAAAAGAGAAAGAACAATAAAAAGATCAAAGTAAAAATCCAAGTTGCGAAGCTCTGAGCATCAATGGCTAAAACCCAATTATGTGCCTGTGATGTCTATTGTCCAAGAAAAGGCTGGGATAATTAGATTCGAGGGGTGCTTCATCACCCGGTAACTTGGACCAACTGGTCTAGGATTATCGATAAAAAATTCACTATCAAAAGCTGCCTTGAAACAAGACATTTAGCAACCCAAAGAGGCTTTGCGCATCAATTTTTGGGAATTCAAAGCTTCATCTATATGCTTGTGCTGCAACCGTGTTAAGGAGAGGCTTGAGTAACTAGATCTGCGGGGTGCCTCATCACACATAACTTGGACCAACTGGTCTGAGATTATCGATCGAATGCTCACCAACAAGAGCTGCCTTGAGATGGAGCATTTAAAGTTGTCAACAAAAAAATTCTCTCTGTTTAAATAAAAGAATTCAAGGATCAATCAAGGCTTAAAGGAAGAGAGATTTTATAACATTGGTGCACGAAAATTACACTCACACTATGTAATTCCGCACAACTAACCAGCAAGTACACTGGGTCATCCAAGTAATACCTTACGTGAGTAAGGGTCGATCCCACAGAGATTGCCGGCTTGAAGCAAGTTATGGTTATCTTATTATTCTTAGTCAGGATATCAATAGGGTTCTTTAGTTTCAATTGTAAAAAGTGAAAAAACATGAAATGAATAATTGTTACGCAGTAATGGAGAATGGGTTGGAGTTTTGGAGATGCTTTGTCCTTTGAATTTCTACTTTCCTACTGTCTTCTTCTTCACGCACGCAGGTCTCCTTCCATGGTAAGCTGTATGTTGGTGGATAACCATTGTCAATGGCTACCAGCCGTCCTCTCAGTGAAAAGGTCCATGTACATGGCTAATCATCTGTTGGTTCTCACTTATGTTGGAATAGGATCCAGTGATCCTTTTGCATCTGTCACCACGCCCAACATTCGTGAGTTTGAAGCTCATCACAGACATCCCCTCCCAGATCCTACTCGGAATACCACAGACAAGATTTAGACTTTTCGGATCTCAGAAATATTTCCCATTGGTTCTAGCTTATACTACGAAGACTCTGGACTCACAGATTGAACGCTCTGTTGTCAGGAGAGGCAGTCAAACTCATGAGCCAAAAATCCAAGAGATAAACGTCAATCTAAGGTAGAACGGAAGTGGTTGTCAGGCACGCATTCATAGGTTGAGAATGGTGATGATTGTCACGGATCATCACCTTCATCATGTTGAAGTGCGAACGAATATCTTAGAATAAAGACTAGTGAGATTGAATAGAAAATAGAAATAATTGCATTAATTCATCGAGACGCTGCAGAGCTCCTCACCCCCAACCATGGGGTTTAGAGACTCATGCCGTCAAAGATACAAGTTCAGATGTAAAATATCATGAGATGAAAATAAATCTCTAAACGTAGTTTATATACTCAACTAGTAACCTTGGTTTACAGAAAATGAGTAAACTAAGATAGATAGTGCAGAAATCCACTTCTGGGGCCCACTTGGTGTGTGCTGGGAGTGAGCATTGAAACTTTCACGTGCATAGGCCATTCTTGGAGTTAAACGCCAGTTTGTAACCTGTTTCTGGCATTTAACTCTGCTTTGCAACTTGTTTCTGGTGTTTGACGCCAGAATAGGGCAGAAAGCTGGCGTTAAACGCCAGTTTGCGTCATCTAAACTTAGGCAAAGTATGAACTATTATATATTTCTGGAAAGCCCTAGATGTCTACCTTCCAACGCAATTAAGAGCGCACCATTTGGATATCTATAGCTCCAAAAATTCCACTTCGAGTGCAGGGAGGTCAGAATCCAACAGCATCAGCAGTCCTTTATCAGCCTCTGAATCAGATTTTTGCTCAGGTCCCTCAATTTTAGACAGAAAATACCTGAAATCACAGAAAAATACACAAACTCATAGTAAAGTCCAGAAATGTGATTTTTGCATAAAAACTAATAAAAATATACTAAAAAGTAGCTAGATCCTACTGAAAACTATATTAAAACACCCCCAAAAAGCGTATAAAATATCCGCTCATCAAACATCATTCGAATTCTAGTTCTGTTATGATATTTGGCATTTCCAAGATTATAAGGAGCAGTGAAATACAAAGAATCACTCATGATCACAATATTACTAAACCCCACTAACAAGGTAGACAAGAGCTTTCAACAAGAATTTAAGTATTAATCAAATGCATTTCAAATTCTTGTTATTGGTTTGCTTGAGGACAAGTAACACTTTAAGTTTGGTATTGTGATGCATGAGCATCATAAATATCTTTTTGTCATTATTCTTGTAATGATTCATTGATTTTTTTAGATGAATTACGTGATTTATATCTTAAACGATGCTACTTTGAGTTGTTGTGATCTTTTAATGATTTTAGGTAGCATTGAATAAAGATTTGGCAAGAATTGAGAAGGAGGAAAGCAAGAGAGGTACTCTCTAGAGCTGTGGCACTAAACGCCACTCTTCCAGCATTTAGTGCCAGACCAAGGACCTCGCTCCTTCTTCTCAGGAGTGTTGACGTTAAACGCCACCTTTCCGACATTTAGCTCTGTCTGCAGTGCATCAATGAAGATCCGATTTCCTTGCAATTAATGCGGAGGATTTCATTTGAATTAAATGATACAAAAAAAAGATATGTTTAGAGGACTTTAATTTTTGAATTGAATTTTGTGGATTCACTCTAAAAAGGGGAGGGGGCTCAGCACCAAGTTTCTTCTCTCTTCTTTCTCTTTGTTCAGTTTCGTTTGCACATAAATTAGGATTTTAATTTTTTTGCACCATGAGCAACTAAACCCCCATTGTTAAGGTTATAAGCTCTATTTATTTTAATGGTTTAATATTATTGTTCCTCTATTTTGATTAATACACTGATATTTTATTCAAGAATTGAGTTTTGTTCTACATATTAAAGGTTAGAGTGTATTGAAAAATAACACTAATCTGAATTGAGTTCCTCTATTATCATGGAAAGGTTAATTGTTGGAATTAAGCTAGAAACTCTTTTTCATGATTCTTTATCTGTCCGCACTTAATTTAATAAGTGGCATAAAATCAATTAGGGTTGGTTCTTAAGGATACTATGGCCTTTAAACCATACTTCATATTTAATCTCTTAACACAAGTAATTGTTCAAGGAATTGAAGGTTGATTAGGCTAGGAGAAATTGAATTGATAAGGGATTGGAATTTGATTACTTAGGGTTTACCATGAATTATATCTATACATGATCAAAGTAGATAATAATAATTGTTAATCCGGAAATTGAAATGTCTCCGACATCTTAACTTTTCTCTTATATTATCTCATCACATGTTTACTGCTTGCTTTATTGAATTTACTGTTTTATGCTATTTGTCATTGGAACTCTAAATTTTGATTGCCGACTAGAATAATCATTTGGCTAGTGCTTGCATAATCCGTTAATCCTCAGGGGAACGATACTCACGTAGTATTACTTGGTACGACTCGGTATATTTGCCGATAGTAATTGTGGAAATTCTACATCACCTTTCTATAGCTCATATAGAGTTTGCTTTAAAAACTTTTTTCTGGTAGTTCTATTTAGAATATAACAAGTTGTACTGATAGCTTTTTCTTGTTTTTTCTCATCTTGTTCTCCTTTCTTATCTTGGGATAGTCATACTTGAAGTGACCAGCTTCCTTGCAATGATGGCATATGTCCTTGCTGAAATCCTTCTTGTGTTCCTTTGAGCTTGAGCCTTTGTACTTTTCTTTGCTCCTCATGAGTCTTCTCAACCTCCTAGCAAAAAATACAATTTCGTCATCTGAAAATTTATCATCATAATTTTCTTCCAATGACTCAATATTAGATTTCAAGGCCACTCCTTTCTTTTTAGTGTCACGGTTCATATGGATGGTTTCACAGGAAAGTAGTTTTTCTCTCAACTTATCATATGACATTTGGTTCAGATTGCTACTCTTAGAGATGACAATTGCTTTTGTTTTCCACTCCTTGGTGAGGCTTCTAAGTATCTTCTCCACTAACACTTGTTCGGTGTGGGTCATTGGTACACAGAATCGTGATCTCACACACTTTTTCACAACTCCGCGTAGCTGACCAGCAAATGCACTGGGTCATCCAAGTAATACCTTACGTGAGTAAGGGTCAATTCCACGGAGATTGTCGGCTTGAAGCAAGCTATGGTCATCTTGTAAATCTCAGTCAGGCAAATTCAAATAGTTATGGCGTGTTGATAATTAAAAGACAGATAAAACATAAAATAGGATAGAGATACTTATGTAATTCATTGGTAGGAATTTCAGATAAGCATATGGAGATGCTTTGTTCCTTTTGAATCCCTGCTTTCCTACTACTTTCATCCAGTCATGCGTACTCCTTTCCATGGCAAGCTGTATGTTAGGGGATCACTGTTGTCAATGGCTACCATCCATCCTCTTAGTGAAAATGGTCCGGCTACGGGTTACGTAGGGCTAATCATTTGTCCGTTCTCACTTGTGTTGGAATAAAATCCAATGATCCTTTTGCGCACTATCACTGTGCCTAGCACTCACGAGTTTGAAGCTCGTCACAGTCATCCCATCCTAGATCCTACTCGGAACACCACGGACAAGGTTTAGACTTTCCGGATCTCAAGAATGCTGCGAATTGATTCTACCTTATACCACGAAGACTCTGATCTCACGGAATAGAAGGCTCTGTTTTCAGGAGAGGCAACCATGCGTCGTGGACCAGGAGGCCAAGAGATATACATTCAAGCTTGTTTTCAGGTAGAACGGAAGTGGTTGTCAGGCACGCGTTCATAAGTGAGAATGGTGATGAGTGTCACTTGATCATCACATTCATCATGTTGAAGTACGAATGAATATCTTAGAACAAGAATAAGCTTGAATTGAATAGAAAACAGTGGTAATTGCATTAATTCATGAGGAACAGTAGAGCTTCACACCTTAATCTATGAGGTGTAGAAACTTCACCATTGAAAAATACATAAGTGATGAAGGTCCAGGCATGGCCGAATGGCCAGCCCCCTAAGCGTGATTAAGAGATCAACAGTGATACAAAGATAGTCTCCAAAATGATTTAAAGATCTCCCGATGAAAGTACAATAGTAAAAGATCCTATTTATAATGAACTAGTAACCTAGGGTTTACAGAAATAAGTAAATGATGCAGAAATCTACTTTCGGGGCCCACTTGGTGTGTGCTTGGGCTGAGCATTGAAGCTTTCACGTGCATAGGCTTTTCTTAGAGTTGAACTCCAGCTCTGGTGCTAGTTTGGACATTTAACTCCAGCTTTTATGCCAGTTCTGGCGTTTAACGCCAGAAAAGGGTCTCTGACCGGTGTTTTGACGCCAGTTTGGGCCATCAAATCTCAAGCAAATTATGGACTATTATACATTGCTGGAAAGCTCAAGATGTCTAATTTCCAACGCAATTGAGAGCGTGCCAATTGGTCTTCTGTAGCTCTAGAAAATCCACTTCGAGTGCAGGGAGGTCAGAATCCAATAGCATCTACAGTCCTTTTTCAGCCTCTGAATTAGATTTTTGCTCAGGTCCCTCAATTTCAGCCAGAAAATACCTGAAATCACAGAAAAACACACAAACTCTTAGTAAAGTCTAGAAATGTGATTTTTGCAAAAAAAAATAATAAAAATATACTAAAAACTAACTAAATCATACTAAAAATTACCTAAAAATATTGCCAAAAAGCGTATAAATTATCCGCTCATCAGTCCTCCAGGTAGCATCCAAGCTATTGATGATGAGCGAGAATCTCTTAAACATCTCATCAATGGTTTTTTATTTCTTTATTGTGAAAATTTCATATTCTTTTCTTTGCATATTGATTCTTATTTCTTGACTTGTTTAGTGCCCTCATGAGTGACTTGGAGTTTGTGCTAAATCTCTTTTACTGTTTTGCACCTTGATACCTTTCAGTATTCTTGAAAGATAATTGAGCAATGCATCATGTTGATTGCCTTTGTGTTCAACTCCACCTTCTTCTTATCTTCGTTATTCCATTCGGCTTCATCTTTTGGAGTCACCACTCCTTCTACACTTATTTTTTTGGAACTTGTAGACCATTCATAATGATCTTTCAAATATTGAAATCAATGGACTGCACAAATATCCTCATTCTCTCCTTCCAGTACCTGTAGTTTCTTCCATTGAAGAAGGGAAGTCCGTTGTTAGACTAACCTTCAGTGAGTGTATAAGCCACGATATTGAACCCATGTAATTGGCCATTGGATCTTTGCTCCAGGTTGTGAAGCTTGATTTCTTGAGACCAAGCTCTGATACAAATTTAAGGTTCTCTATGGCCTAAAGAAAGGAGATGAATCTATGGCCTCTTTTAAACTTATGCTCTTTCACTTTAAACTTGATTTTTCTCAATGTTGCTGTTGAGTCTGAATGTTGATAATGCAAGAGATGATTTTATTTTTTCTCTTAACGATTAAATAGGAACAGAGCAAACACGTTTCTTTTAAGTGAACTGAGATGCTGTGCCTTCTGTTGGATTGATTATGCAAAAGACAATTTGATTTTGTCTCTTATTAAATAAAACCAGAAATAGAACAGAGAAAAAAAGATCACACAGCCATATATATCCTAGTTCAACACCAAGTGCAATGTGGTTTACATCCAGTATCCACCACAATTGTGGTATAATTTTCACTATCTTTTACAAAGATTATAATCACTAATTCTTCTAGGGTACTATCCAATTCTATCTAAGACAACCCAAACTTCTACCTAAACTTGATTTGCCTAGGTTTACTCCCTAGACTTTTAACTACTAAGTGCTCATCCAACATAGTAAGGAAATCCCCTCATGATCATGAATACAAAACAGAAATACAAACAAAAGAGTTTGACATAATTTTTTGACTTTTTCAAGATTACTCTATTTGCCTTTTCTCTCAATGACTTTTACTGATACCTCACTTAATACCTTTTTTCCATTGAAAATAAACAAAAAAAAGATGAAAGCTAAATAACAAAAAATTTAATGTAAAACCATGAAGGAGAATAAGGGATAGCTTATAAGCTATGAAGACCCAAACTATGTGCTCACTCCTTGCCTCAATTTTTTGCAGTTTACCCTTTTTAAAGAGGAGTAAAGCTTTCAAAACTTGAGTTTGGTTAAACAACTTTAACTTGGTCTTTTTCTCCAAATATCAGAGTGGTAACATAGAGAAAAGATGGGACAGTAGAAATGATTAAAGTTGGCATGCATCCTTACCTATCTTCTTCTCTTTCTTTTTTTTTATTTAACTTCAAGAATCTGAGCCATTTATCAATTCTTTGGCTCTCAGTTTTGTTTTTGACCTTTGATTTGTAGCAGTAATTCATAACTTCCATTTTCTCCATCTTACCCGAATGGTCCATGCTAGAGGAAGGCATCTTCAACAAGCTATAATGGAAGCACAAAGATAAAAAAAAAATTATTCTGATTCAATCTTTGATTTGATTTTTACTTTTGTGTTCTAGCCTCTGACTTTTCTTCTTCTTTCTTCCTTGTTATTTGGATTTGATAATCACCTTTTTCTTTTTTATTTGAACTCTAATCTAAGCTTCCTTTTCTTACTTGCTTTTGGAACAAATCATGTGGGTTGCAATGAGAAGAGAGAATGTGAGTTCGATTACTTGATTTTGGATCAAAGAGATAATTTCTTTCTTCCTTATTATGAAAAGATTTTACCATGGTGGGGTGTCTCCCACCTAACACTTTTGTTTATTGTCCTTAAGTTGGACTTATGGGGAGCTCTTCATCAGGGTGGCTTGTGCTTGAATCCATCCTTGAATATCCACCAATGTTTGGACTTCCAATAAGCTCCATCACTCAAAATTAATAGCTCCAAACTTTGATGGAGTTCTTCACAAACCATGAGCTCCCAAAATTGATCCTCTTCTAGTAATCCGGGATCCCACACTTTGTTTTCACACCCGTCTTCAAGTTGATTATAGTGATTCTATCCGGGTGGTAAGAAGGTCGAATTCTAACTAAGGCACCAAACTACCCTCCTAGTCCCATTCATTTGAGCATTAGTCCAACCTTTGCTCCTCAATCTTGAGCTTCCAACCATAATGAGCCTAGATCTAAAACTCTGACCACTAAACATCCTCCTCTTACACGTAATTCCACAAAGCGTCCTAAGTTGGCCATCCATCTCAAGCAAACCAAATTCAAGTGGGATAATAAAGCTAAGAGTTAGAAGTGTTACCCACTCAAATGAAGAATTAGATGGCAACTTAGGTAGAGGAGTTCCCAATGGTCTTGATAAAGTGCGTTCCACTCCCGTCCATCCTCTTCTAGGGGCTTCTACCACTTGACAAGATGCTTCATGCTCTACCTCTTGCCAAGCTTCCTCAAGTTCAAGTTCTTCCTCACCAAATTTTTCAAACTCTTCCCCATCACTCAAGTCATAAATAGGAGGTTTAGTGAAATCTACCGCATCATCATTTCCAAGTCTAATGGGGAAGGATTCATCAAGCTCAAAAGGATCATATGTTGATGCGGAATCATTATAGATGGGGGAACTTGGTGCTTGGCCCACTTCTTCTAATTCTTTAATCACATTGTGCCTTGGAGGTTGTGCACTATCCTCCTCAATATTAATTTAACACTTCATGGAAGAAGGCTGTAAAACCCGGTTAATTAACGACTAATTAACCCATAAATGAGAATTTATTTTGGAAAGCTTAAAATGTGATTTTTATGGCTAAATGTGATAGAGGAGACTGAGACGAGAATTTCGGTACCAATTTTATAGAATTCGGACCAAGATTGGACCGAACGGGCCAAACCGGGCCAACCGGACCCAAAGTGGGCCCTTGGCCCAACATAACTTAACCAAAACCCTAGTTTTCAGCACTCTCTCTCCTCATTTGTTACACACACAAGCTGAAATGGTGGAGAGGAAGGGAAGAACATTCTCTCAACTTCTCTCTCTCACTTAATCTTCAAACCACCATAACTTTTGATCTAGAGCTCCGATTGCCGCCCCGTTTGCGGCCACGCGTTCACCGCGGAGAGCTCTACAAAACCCATACCATCAATCTTGAGGTAAGCCACACTTTACTGTTCGAAATTCCAGCCCTCATTTTCGAGTTTCATGGGTGAAATGTTGAGATTTTGGGTTCTTTGATGTTATAGGACCCAACTCTCTTGAAGGAGAAGGTTGATCTTGTCTCCTTGGATCTTGGGTGTGGTAAGATTCTCAACCCTAGTGTATTTTGTGATTTTATGATGTTTGGGTTTTGAGATGTTGTGTATGGGTATGATGGTTGTGGCTTAGGTTGTGTATATGTGTATATTGGAGCTTGATTGGTGATATTGAAAAGCTTGGAAAGGGTTTGGTGGTGAAAAATCTGTTCTTGGAGGTTTTGAGGCCTTGAGAGCTTGTGGGTAAGAGGTTTGGAAGTGCTCCAGTGGAGCTTGGGAAAATCGGCTAAGGTATGGTTTCGGTTTCCCGTATCTAATATGTAATGTGGTAGGAA
>NC_029778.3:68521535-68524966 GCF_000817695.3 Arachis duranensis
CTGGTGGTTGGGAGGTCTGAAGGAATTGGAAAGGGAAGTATTAGTTAGACTGAAGAATCTTTAGTCAGATGCCCTTATATGGTTTAGCTTGTTTATAAGCTTTGATATTATTTGGAGGAAGTTCTAGGATTGCCTTCGGCTTTCCTCCATTATTATGTATTATATATGTGGAAGCTGTTACCTGCTGGGAACCTCTGGTTCTCACCCATGCGGATTTTGTGGTTTTCAGATGCAGGACGTGAGGTTTCCCGCTGAGGCATGCTGGAGACTTCTTGATTGCGAAGATTCCTTGTTCTTGGGGACCATGTTTTTGGTTTATATGTTTTGTTTAGATACGTATATCTCCATTAAATAATACAAACTGTGATGACTCCTCTTATGGGAGATTTTGGAGAATAGGTTTTCTGTATTTGTGTCCCATTGGGTTTCCTTTGGGGTTTTCCTTATTTTATCATATGTATATATATTGTTATGCTCGGACCGGTTATCTTCGCATCCGGATCTTGAGTCTTGATATTCCTGTTTTTGACACTCTTTTGTATATATATAATCACGCGTTGGATTATCCTTGTTCGTTATGTTATCGTTCGGAGTGTTGCGCTTTAAGGTTGCGGTTTTTGTTTACCCCTTTTTCTACAAAGGCTCCTAGTTATAATTAATTATTCATATTACTATACGTACTAATTTTTGTTTTAGAGGTCGTAATACCTTGCCATCTCTGAATTATGACTTAAGCATAAGACTTTGTATGGTAGGGTGTTACAAAGGCTCTTCAACTTGAGATTCCTCCTTGCACTCAACATCTCTTAAATCTTCAACCACTTATTTTTGTCCAATTATCTCTACTTCCTCCTCTTGTTGCACTTCTTGTCTCAACTCCTCTTCTTCACCTTGAAACTTCAAGTTCACTCCCTCACTAATCTCTTTGATTGCTTCTCCACATTCAATAATGGGAGTGCCTTGATCGTATAAGCTTAGGCAGGAAGAGACCATGTTGCCAACGGCTTTCGCCACGATAGCAATCTTGGCTTCTAGCTCCTTAAACTCCTTTTTCGTCTACTCTTGTTGCCTTAGGATATAACATCTAAGATCTCTTTGTTCTAGCATGAGGGCATGGAGACCTTTGTCCATTTGGGGTGGTGGTGGAAGAGAGGGTTCATTGTTTGAAGGAATGGTATTATAGTTAGAAGGTGGTTCATATTGGTGAAAGTCTTGAGGTGGTGTATATGAAATTTGTGGTTCATGGAAGTATTGGTGTTGGAATGGTGGTGGCTTTAGATATGGTTCATATGGTGGTTGGTATGGTGGATATGAGTTAGGGTTATATGGAGGTGAATGGTGGTATGGGGCTTGTGAGTAAGGTTGTTGGGGACTATGTTGAGAGTTTGGTTCATAATTGTGTACATTATAAGGTGGATTATAGCCATTAGAGATTGAAGGAGGTTGTTGCCATGAAGGTTGGCCATAAACATATGGCTCCTCCCTAATTTGATGTCCATTCCCACAATGTGGTTCTTCATTGAAGCTTTCATTCCCTACATCATAATTGTAACCAAAGTCATAGCCAAAGTGGTGAGAATTCATAGTGACAAGAGAAAATAAAAACGAATACTAACAAGAAACAAAGAAAGCAAAGTCCTACAACTAGAAACAACTAACAAAGAACCAAAAGGAAAACATATTCACAATATTCACATATATACAATAGCCAATAACATAACACCATTGCAATTCCCCGGTAACGGCGCCAAAAATTTGATATAAGTATTTTCGTATGGTTAGGAATTTCACACAAAATAATTCCCGTTGATAGTATAGTTCCCAACCAACTAACAATACTCAAATCAAATTTAAATTGTTTGGTTGTCACAAGTACAAACCCTAATGAAAAATAACTGAAGTATTCAAACCTCGGATCGTCTCACAAGAAATTGCAATGAAATGGTCAATTATTGGCTATGAAGGAACAAGGGGGGTTTGATTTGATAAAAGGGGCAAGAAAATAAATGACAAGAAAAGTAAAGTAAACAATTAAAGGAAGCTAGTAATAAAGAGAGATATTCATGGCAAGGATTGAGAATATAGGCTTTCTATCCTAGTCACTAATCATAACAATAACTAACAAGAATTTATCTTATTTCGTCATCTCCAACAAGGGAAGAAAGTACAATGTTATCTTCGTACGAGAGAAAGTCAAATAAGACTAGTTAATCTCAATCTAAAAATCCTAATCAACTCACTAATTGAATTAGCAAGAGATTAGATTCAATGGAAATAATATTAACTAACAACTCTAGATTACCAATATAAATTGGGTATTAATGACTCAAGATTGCCCAATTTCTCTTTTCAAGCCAAGAATGCTTAAGAAGCTACTCTAACATCCAACCAAGCATTTTGTCAAACACTTGGAAGGTACAAAAAGAAAGCATAGTAAATTGCAAGGAAGAATAAAATCCACAACTACCCAATGCAAGAAAAGTAAGATCAACAACTCAATTCAACAATAAAAGGACCATAAAACATCAATTGTATTAAAGGAAACCAAATCCAACATGAGTACTCATAAACATAAAGAGGCATAAAAAGGGGAATTAAGACTACAACTAAGAGGATGAAGATGTAGGAACAAGAAATCATAAAGAAAACAAGATGAAAACAAGAAATTCAACCTAAATCTAAGATGCAATTAACCCTAAGAACCCTAATTCTAGATAGAAGAGGGAGCTTCTCTCTAGAAAACTAACCTACATGATGCTAACCTAAAATTAATTGCTCCCCTTTTATTCCCTCTTGAATTCTGCATCAAATAGTTTTAGAAAATGAGATGGATTGGGCTTCAGCAGGTCCAGAAATTGCCCCCAACGTTTTCTGTTAAGTTGGTCACGTGCTGCTTGTCACGCGTACGCATGGGTCACGCGTACGCGTCGCCTGGCAGATTTTCTTTCCATGCGTACGCGTGGTCCATGTATACCCGTCATTTGGCAGATGTCCCTCCCACGCGTAGCATGGGCCATGTGTACACGTCACTTGGCAGACTTCTACAACTACTCATTTCTTCATGAATTCTCCATTTTGCATGCTTTTCTCTTCACTTCTTCCATCCAATACTTGTCTTATGAACCTGAAATCACTCAACAAATACATCAAAGCATCGAATGGAATTAAAGTGAATTAAAATTAGCAATTTTAAGGCTCAAAAAGTATGTTTTTACACTTAAGCACAAATTAAGAGAGAATTACAAAACTATGCTATTTCATTGAATAAATATAAGATAAATTGATAAAATTTTTTAAATTCAATACAAGATAAATCACAAAATTGAGGTTTATCAATTATTAAATTATTGTTTTTATTTTCAAACTCAACACAAGCATATGAAGCGTTTGGAATGGAAGCAAAGAGAAGCTTATGAAGCATCTAAAGGAGC
>NC_029778.3:68525186-68527603 GCF_000817695.3 Arachis duranensis
ATAAATAATATTTTTTAATTTGAATAATTTATTAGTTCATTTATATTTATTATACCATACCTTCAAAATTTTACTGAAAAAAAGATATTAATATAACAAATATTATAACTATAAAATTTAATTTAAAAAGAATATTGTATAAAATACTTTTAGAATAAATAGGTCCTTGACAAATAGACTCCTAACCAATTTGACGTCAAAACGATATTGATGGATAGGATTTGCACCGGTTCGGAGTTTATCAAAACTAGAATCACTTCGTCGGTAGCATAGTCCAAACCGGCAGTTAAATTCTATCAATCAAAGTTTAATTTTCAAATACAAATAACCAAGAGTAATCGAACCCCGGGTCGTCTTCCCTAGGAACTACTGACAATAAACGCACAATTTTGGTTGTGAAAGGCAAAAGAGGTTTTCAATGATTGAAGCAAATAATTAAAGGAATTAAAGAACGATCAAAATTGTAATTAATAAACTAATAAAAAAATAAAAGAACTATCTATGTAATATGGACAAGTAAAGCTTTAAAGTGAGTGAAGAGTGGTTCAAAACATAAATGGAACATTGACTTGGGATGAGTTATGAAATCTCTTCCTTACTATAACCACAACTATGATCATTTTGATAGATTGATCTTACCTAGTCAACCCTTAACATCGAAGAGTAAATCAAGTGAGCATAACTAACTAATTACCTTAGTGAAAAGCTAGCGTTAGTGAAAACAATAACAACTAACAACCAAGAATTATCACTAAATGTCAGACATTATGACTCTAATATTCCATATACTCATTTCTCCAAGTCAAGGAGTAAAAATCTACTCCATAATCAAAATTGACATTTCATCAAACACATGGTAGGCATATTCACAAAACATGACAAAATTGTAAATTTACATGAAACTATGAACAACCAATGATCAAAATCAACAAAGACAACTCAATAAACAT
Source organism: Arachis duranensis (assembly GCF_000817695.3). Lineage (NCBI taxonomy): Eukaryota > Viridiplantae > Streptophyta > Magnoliopsida > Fabales > Fabaceae > Arachis > Arachis duranensis. The sequence continues at coordinate 68,526,137 of NC_029778.3, forward strand.
ATAATAAGCATCAAACATCAAATTCATTAACTAAAACTCAAAATTACAAGAAGCATACATGTATTGATAAAGAAGATTAAAATAGAAGAAAATGTAGAATAAGTAGTGTAATAAAAGAGAAAATTAAGAATACTTACAATGTAAATTGCTAAAATCCATGATCAAAATTGGTAAATGAAAAGTTGTAGCATAAACTCTAAGAAAAATTGAGAGAAAACCTAACTTAAAACTACCCTAAAACTAATTAAAACTATGCCTAAGTGTGTTGTATGGTGTATGGTATGAGTGGTTATGTTGTATGGTTGCTAGTCCTTCCTTTATAAGCTTCAAACTCTTTAGAAATGGCCAAAAAGTCTCCCAAAACGTGAGCTGTAACACCCTACCATACAGAGTCTTATGCTTAAGTCATAATTCAGAGATGGCAAGGTATTACGACCTCTAAAATAAAAATTTAGTACGTATAGTAGTATGAATGATTGATTATAACTAGGAGCCTTTGTAGAAAGAGGGGTAAACAAAAAATCGCAACTCTAAAGCGCAACACTCCGATCGATAACGTAACGAACAAGGATAACCAACGCGTGATTATATATATACAAAGGAGTGTCAAAAACAGGAATATCAAGACTCAAAATCCGGCTGCGAAGATAACTGGTTCGAGCATAGCAATATATACATATGATAAAAATAAGGAAAACCCCAAAGGAAACCCAAAGGGACACAAATACAAAAAAACCTATTCTCCAAAATCTCCCATAAGAGGAGTCATCACAGTTTGTATTATTTAATGGAGATAAAAGTATCTAAACAAAACATATAAACCAAAACATAGCCCCGAGAACAAAGGATCTTCGCAAATATAGAAGTCTCCAGCATGCCTCAGCGTGAAACCTCACGTCCTGTATCTGAAAACCACAAAATTCGCATGGGTGAGAACCAGAGGTCTCCAGCATGGTAAAAGCTTCCACATATATAATACATAATAATAGAGAAAAGCCGAAGGCAATCCTAAAACTTCCTCCAGATAATATCAAAGCTTATAAACAAGCTAAACCATAAAGGGCATCTGACTAAAGATCCTTCAGTCTAACTAATACTTCCCTTTCCAATTCCTTCGAACCTCCCAACCACCAGCAGGAGTATAATGTAGCAAACACAGTTATATCAGACAAGAAATATACAATTAGGAACAAGTAAGGCATTTAGACAATTAGCAAGTAATATGCAGTCAAATAGGCAATCTCAAACAATTCATATAGTATGCATATGATGAATGCCTGTCCCTAGTGGCTGATGATATCATCTTGTCGGTTATAGAGCCAACTCGACAAGTCCTGGTCGCTAACCATTGGACTGTCCCTCTGTCACACATCCCCAACTCGAGTTATACTCGTCATAAACTTGATCATAATCATGATCTATATCCATCACCCTCACTGGTGAATATTTACGGGGGCGAGCTCATCC
>NC_029778.3:68527850-68604329 GCF_000817695.3 Arachis duranensis
CCCTTGCTTCACTCGCAAGTTACCACATTCACTAGCCTTCTTCACATAGCTAGACATATCATAATGATTTAAGATATAAGTGGTGAGATCGGAGGCTTAGAAGTATGAAATTTGGCTTTTAAAACTCAAAAATCAACTTTGGGATGAAAACAGGTCCACGCGTACGCGCACTCTACGCGCACGCGTGGATGGCTTCAAAAACTCATCGGCGCGTAAGCGTCATGCACGCTAGCGCGTGGATTGAAAACTAGCCAAACGACGCGCACGCGTCAACCACGCGTACGCGTGGGTACTCCCGTGCCCCAGGCACAAAACTGGCACAGTTCTGGCATAACTCTCTGGAAAATGGCTGGGCATTGGGTGCAGCACAATCGGCGCGCCCGCACACATCACGCGCACGCGTGGATGGCGCTTTCTGGAAGATCGGCGCATACGCGCCAAGTGCCCCTACGCGCAAGGGGTTATTCTGCTAAAAATTTTCTAAGTTAAAAGCTGCAGAATTCACAGATTTAAACCCCAATCTTCCAACGGACATAACTTCCTAATTTTAAATCGTTTTTCACCCGTTCTTCGAACGGCATGGACTTCCCGGATCTAATTTCATTTCTAAACAGATTTGGCACAAAACAGAGATCCGTAGTCCAAGTTATGTCCCGTCAAAGTATGCCCAAAAACCATGTTTTTCATAAAAACCACAAAGTGCCATTTTTAAAACAAGCCATTTCCAACTCTTTTCAAAATCAATCAAAACATGCCAATTTCATCCCTTTTCTTTGAAATCAATCAAAATATATCAAATTCAACATCAAGCCTCCTCAACTCACACATTGACACATTACCATAATATACAAAATCACTATCCCATCATTTTAACCCACTTCACCCAAGTGGCTCAAACTCAAACATATTGACATATCATATACTCTTACTCATGCCAATTCTCAACAACACCAATTCCAATAAATCATCATTGTACACAATTAATATCGTACTCACCATCAACATGTTTCAACCCACAATTCAATTCAACAACATCAACAATTCAATGTCTATCTTAGGGCCTTTAGCCTAAGTATTTCCTACCACATTACATATTAGATACGGGAAACCGAAACCATACCTTAGTCGATTTCCCAAGCTCAACCGGAGCACTTCCAAACCACTTATCCACAAGCTCTCAAGGCCTCAACACCTCCAAGAACAGATTTTTCACCACCAAATCCCTTTTTCAAGCTTTTCAAAATCACCAATCAAGCTCCAATATTCACACATGCACAACCTAAGCCACAACCATCATACCCATACACAACATCTCAATACCCAAACATCATAGAATCAACAAATTATACTAGGGTTGAGAATCTTACCACACCCAAGGTCCAAGGAGACAAGATTAACCTTCTCCTTCAAGAGAGTTGGGTCCTATAACATCAAAGAGCCCAAAATCTCAACATTTCACCCATGAAACTCGAAAATAAGGGCTGGAATTTCGAACAGAAAAACGTGACTTATCTCAAGATTGATTGTATGGGTTTTGTAGAGCTCTCCACGGTGAACGCATGGCCGCAAACGGAGCGACAATCGGAGCTCTAGATCAAAAGTTATGGTGGTTTGAAGATCAAGTGAGAGATAGAAGTTGAGAGAGTGTTCTTCTCCCCCTTTCTCTCTAATTTCAGCGTGAAATGAGTGTTGTGAGGAGAGAGAGTGCTGAAAACTAGGGTTTTGATTTAGTTATGTTGGGCCAATGGCCCACTTTGGGTCCGGTTGGCCCGGTTTGGCCCGTTCGATCCAATCTTGGTCCGATTTCTATAAAATTGGTACCGAAATTCTTGTCTCAGTCTCCTCTGTCACATTTAGCCATAAAATCACATTTTGGGCTTTCTAGAATAAATTCTCATTTATGGGTTAATTAGCCGTTAATTAACCGGGTTTTACATGAGCCACGTGACTTTTCAATGAAGTCACCCGCAGGGACTTGTGCGTACGCACAGATGTACGTACACTTGCTAAATTTTCCTCTTGTGTGTATGCACAGAATGTTGTGCGTACGCACACTTGGCTGTGTGCTTCTCCTTTGTTTTTTTCATATTTTCTCCCAATTGCATGCTTCTCTTCCACTCTTATCAAGTCATTCCAACCTATTATACCTGAAATCACTCATAAAAAATATTAAGGTATCGAATGGAATGAAAGTGGAACAAAATTAATCAAATTAAGCACAAAATAGCATGTTTTTACAATTAGGCATAAGTTAGGGAGAGAACACCAAAGTATGCTATTTGGATGAATAAATGTGGGTTTATATGATGAAATCTACTCAAATCAATCCAAAATTTTATTGTCAAATATGGATTCATCAAATATCTTTTTGTTGGGTTGGTGAGTGATTTTGTCACTAGTCCACTTAAACAAGTGTTGGAGGTTCGAATCCTACCTTGTGAATGCAGTAACTCATTGGCTAGTGATAAAGCCTTAAATGGGGCTTTAATCCATGACAGATTAGTCCTTGACCTATCGAGTTGGAGGATACTATGGGAAACTAAACAAAAAATGAATAAGGAAAAGTAAGTTCCTTACCAATTTTGGTTTAGGGACAAATTGTTCCTTATCCATTCTATGTTGGTACTTAACGTCCAACTCAACATATGTTAACGTGACATAATAAACCACAATTTTATGGTTTATTTTAGATTGAGTTTAGTGGATTTTGTCAACTCTTTTCACACTTATGCTCCAAATTGTATGCTTTTATGATCTCTTCCTAAATCATGCTTAAGAGTTGAAAACATGCTTCCTAGGCCTAAAAAATGTTAATTTTTAATTCTTTTCTATTATCATTCGATATCGTGATGCGTTTGTTTAGTAATTTTAGGATCTATAGGGTAAAAATGGTTTAGAATATGGAATGGAAGTATGCAAAAGTGAAAGTATCATGAAGAATTGAAGATTTGAGGATTTAGCGTTCGCGCGTACACATGACCCATGCGTACACATGACATAAAGCGCGTGATTTTATTAGAATTGCACGTGCCAGCAATTTCTAAACTATTCTTAGGCCCAAATCAACTTAATTCTGAATGGAGAAAGGCCAAAAATTGAATGGGGGATGGGAATACACAATAATACACACAATTACATCATTTTTAGCTACTTTTTGTTCTTAGGTTTTTAGAGAGAGAAATTCTTCCTTCTCTCAAGATTTTAGTGCTCTTTGGTTATATTTTGTTCCAATTTCTGAATTGGATCTTGTTAAATTTCTATTTTGTTACTTTAATTGTAGTTTTTCTAGTTTAATTTCACCTAGAAACATTGTTAGTTACTTTCTCTTATTTTGCTAGTTTATGGATCTTGTTACTTTTGAATTTCTATTAATGCATTGAAGTTTTCATAGTTCATATGTGTTATTTGAGTTGTTATCATTGATAATTAGTAGTGGGTAGATTTAATTGTGCTTAATTTTTTTCAATTACATAATGTTTTTTTTTTCTTGCTCACCAAGTATTTGATAGAATGTTTACTTTGAGTATAAAGTAGATTTTCTTTCTTGACTTGGGGATTGAGTATTGGGTATTCTTGAGTTGTTAATATCTAATTTTGATTAGTAATTTAGAGTTGTTAATTAGTTTGGTTTTCACTAACGCTAGTCTTTCACTAAGTCAAATTAGTGAGTTTGTTAGGACTTGTGAATTAAAATCAATTATGCCTATTTGACTTTCCTTCAATATTAGAGGATGACGAAGTAGGAATACTCTTGCTAATTATCATGTTTGTGGTTAACAACAAGGATAGGAAACCTAATTCTCACCCTTAGCCAAGGTCTTTAGATTAAATAATTCTCATCCCTTTTTGTTGACTTTACTTTTCTAATTCTCTTATCTTAATTTCATGTCTCTTAGTTACATGCCTTTTTATTGCTATCATCTTAGTTGTATGCATGTTAGATAGTCATTTACATGTTTGGTGTTTCTAATTCTTGCCATTTAATTGTCAATTGCTAATTGCTTTTGAATTTTAGTTGCTTTATTTTTTCCGCAAGCAATTCAAAACTCTCGAATTTTTTAATCAATGATGTGCATTCAATCGCAAGTCCTAGGAAAAACGACCCGGGATCCTACTCCCGGTAATTGATTTGATTCTTGTGACATTCTTCTAAACTCTTATTGAGGGTTACTTGTCGGTTTAGACTATATTTGTGACATTTGAGTTTGAAAACCTTTGAATTTTTTAGACCGTCATTAATATTCCGTCAAGTTTTTGGCCCCGTTATTCGGAAATTGCATATGTGTGCCATATTATTGGTTGGTGTGAATATGTGTATATGTTAATACTTGCTTTTTGATTGTTTTTTTGTCTTTGGTTATTAGTTAGGATTTATAATTAGTAGTAATTAGTAGTTATTTTTTCTTAGTATTCTTTTTTGTCACTATAATTGCATGAACTCTACATTTTCTGTGTTGAATGACGCATTCATCACCGGATCTGAATTTAGCCCCATTTGATCCTGAGATTAAAAGAACTTTATTACACATTAGGCAAGCTCAACATCGATTGGCCTTTGGGGGTAGTGAAGCGTCTCTTGCCGATTCACCAACCTTTTCTAAGGGTGATTCTGAGGCGTCACTCGCCGAAAGAACTCTTTATTCCTCTGTTTACTCTTTTGACGTTGCTTCTACTGAATCAGGTACAAAGACTATGGCTACTCCAAGGAGAGTTATTCTCAAAGAAGCGGGTGCACCTAGTATCACTCTTCAACTGCTCCAAGTCTGCTATCCTGACTTGGATTCCATCTTAGAGTTGAAAACTAGTTTAATATAATTGCTTCCTAAGTTTCATGGCTTGCCTGCTGAAGATCCCATCAAGCATCTTAAGGACTTTCAAGTGGCGTATTCAACCACTAGGAGACATGGGTCAGATGAGATTGCTATCTTAGTTTTTGTTTTCTCTTTTTCTATTGAGGAAAGAGCGAAGGAATGGTTTTACAAGGATGAAGTGGTTACAAATTGGGACTTACTCCAAAGAAAGTTCTTGGATAATGACACGTCAGCGATTTTCATTAACAGATGATGGTGATACTGACAGAAAGATCGCATTGTCTCAAGAAAATTAGTGGAGTTAAAATGGAACTTGTTTGTGTTAAAGGTTGCGTTGTCATTCGGAGAAAAGGATAAGGTTGAATTGATACGTTACTCTCTAAATCGTAACTAACGATTTTTATTATTTAATTAGAAATTAATCCATTAATTTTTTATTTAACTTTTAAAAAATTAGAAATTTCACTCACTGATTTTTTTTCTAATTTCTTTTTAAAAATTTCAGAAAATTTTAGGTTTTTTAAACAAAAATTGGAAATTGCACCAAACGATTTTTCTAGTTAAATATCTTTTTATTATTCTCTTAAAATTCGCCGTTTAATTAATATAGTCGTTAATTAGCATGGCTCATAATCTCTAATTCAAGAGGAGTATTGAAAGCACCACTCATGTAAAGCAACGCATCGATATACGTATTCAAAAAATTGACCCAAAACAGAAGCGAAAAGACGCGCATTCTCTATGAAGGTTTACAATAAATATTGTTTTAAATGTCATTAAAAGTAATTAAGATGTCACTTTAATGTATAAATGGACCGGATTCTAATAAATGTTAATAATGGTTACTTTCAAATTCAACTACCAAAATTTAGAAGTAAAGCTTAGCAACAGGGAAATAGAAAGACCAAGGGATACCTGATTGCATAGCAATAACTCATCTGCAGAGTTCAGATTTATTCATTGATGCAAGGTCACATAATAAGTATTTAGTAGCAAATTTGACTGAAAGGTTAATCGGTTTTTATATATGTAGTAGTACACTAGTACTACCCTTTAGACTATAATATATGTTGTCAATTATATTAGGTATATATTAAAATTAATTATTAAAATTAGTTATTAATATAAAATATATATTAAAAATTAATTAAATTATATTTATTTATATATAAATATAAAATAACTAATTTAATAACTAATTTTTTATGTATATATAATATTTTTGATATATTAATAAGTGATTTTTACTTGGAAATTAAAGAATTGCTTGAGAAATGCTTTTTCTATACTTGTGGGTGTCCGAAAGTTTTTTAACTAGTATGTAGTATATAATTCCATTATCGTTTTTACTTCTTTGCAAAAAGAAGAGAACTATTAGTCATGTAAGATGCTTTTCTATTTCTTATATAAAAGGTGTTATTGACTATTTTGTAAAATAAACACACAATTCGATTTCTGTTCATTTACGCAAAGAATAATACATTCTTAAAAAAGGTAATAAATCCCTATAATTTTAATGTTTAATCAAGCACTATCATAACTTAATTTAGTAGTAATTTTATTTATAATATGTGAAGATTTTAAATCCTATATAAAGTAAGATTCTGAAAATCAAATCAATTATCGAATTAGTAAAATTAGAAATTTAAAAATTTAAAAGTTCAACCGTAATTTAATTGAAGTAAAATTTGATATAATATAATAATATATTTATGTTTATAATTTATATTTTTAAATTTATATTTATCATTTAAATTAATTAATGACTAAAAAACTTATTCGATTCAATCGATTATCAATTTTTTTGGATTTTGACTAGCTTTTTGACAATAGATTTTTATTTTGAACTAGATTGGTCTATTTGCTAACTTATTATGCTTAATTTGATTGAATTGATCGATTCGATCAAATTTTTTAAACTATGCATATGCTATAAAATCGTTAATAAGTCATTGGTTATAGATGTGATAGACAAAGAAAAAAGAATGAAAAAATAATTTAATTAAGCTAATTTTAGTGGCAATAATAAAGATACTAATAAAGATTATGATTAAGTACGATTTTAGTCCCTAAAGTATAGGCCGAAAAATTTTTTTGTTCTCAATCTTTTTTTGCATATAAAATTATCCCTAAGATTTAATTTGATTTTAAAATCGTCCTTTTTACTTAAATCTTAAATTTGATTACCAAATTACTCCAATCAAAAAATTATAAAATAAAAAAAAAAGAAAAAAAAGAAAAAAGAGAAAAAGAGTCCTGGGATTGAGAGAGAGAAACAAAAAGGCGGAGAACCACACGGAAGGGGAGAAGAAGAAGAGGGAAGTGTCATTTCTGCTACTCCTCATCGCTAGCTAGCCGATCGCTGCTGTTCCTCGCCGCTCACTGCTGCTCCTCACATGTTGCCACTGCTCCTCGCATGTCGCCATTGCTTCTCATCTTCATCACTACTTCGGGTCTGCGCCGCTGCTTTGAGAGAGGAATTGATGGAATTTGGGAACAATGTCGATGGAAGGATGAGGGAGGCTCAATCACATGTCCTAGATTTAGAGCGGGAGATACTGTTGTTGCAAGAAGAATTTTGGAAATACAAGACTTACCATGAATTGAACTACGGGTAAGGAAGAAGAAGAAGAAGAAAGGGGAATTACTGTTCCTCGCCGCTGTTCCTCGAGTTACTGCTGTTTTTCGCTCGCCGCTGTTGCTTCACGTCCTCGCCACTACTCCTTTCTAGGGTTCTAATTCTACTTCTTATTTGTTGATTTTATTAATTTCAGTGTTAATTTTTCAGCTTCTATTTTTTTGGTTAATTACATTGTTGATTTGTTGATTTTATTAATTACATTTATTCTAATTTTGATTCTATTGTTGTTGTTGATTCTGATTTTATTCTGATTTCATTGTTCTTCTACTTCTGTTTCATCTATTTCCTTTAATTTTGAATAAAGAGAAAGAAAATGGGAAAAAAATGAAAATGCTGAGAAAAATGCTATTGAAAGTTTTTTTTTGTTGTTGTTGTTCTTTAGAGTTGAGAGAGATAATGATGATTTTTCTTTTCTTCTTTTCTTTTCTTTTATTGTTGTTGCTAGTTAAAATGAATTGTTGTTGTTTTTTTCTTTTTTTATTTCTATTTAATTGTTGTTGTTGATTCTGACAAAAAAGAAGAAAAAGAAAAAAAATGCTGCTGTAATGAATAAAAAAAAATAGAAATTGAGTATTTTAGTGAAAAAAAAAAGATATTTTAATTCTAATGATGATTTTAAAATTTAATTGAATCTTAGATACGATTTTGTATGTACAAAAAAATTAAAAAATTATTTTAATCTATATCTTAAAATTTAAAATCGTATTTAATCTGATTTAGTATAAGTCACCACGTTAAAAATAAAGGAATAAGTTAGTAATGGTGGTTAATCTTATTATATATAAAAACCTTTTTGACCGCTTTAAACAAATTCCCATAAATTATAAATAAAATTATCATTAAATTTTTGTTAGGACTTGACGAACTAGTTGCTGGAAGAGTTGCGTAATGTCCAAATAATAAGTTGAGGGTCATGTTGTCCTTTTATTTTTTAAAGTCGTGTGTGTTTAGATAAGGATTGGTTCGAGAGTTTATTCTTCAAAAATTTTCTATCAATAATAGAAATTAGTTACCACATATTTGTATATATTTATAATTTTTGTAATAAATTAATCTATCACGCAAACAATCAAATTTCTTACAGTGAAATATTAAATAATTTGTAATAGAATAATCAATTATTATTATAACAGAATAATACTTTTTTTTATGAATTTACTAAAATTTAACCACAATAAGTCACTGTTGTTCTTTTATTCGTATTTATATTATAAATATTAATCTAATTTAATTATATTATTTATAAAATTTGAGTATAAATATAAATCACATTTGATTATATTATTTATAAAATTTAGTTATTAATGTCAACCTAATTTGATTTTAAATAATTGTCATAGTATTCTATAAAATTACCGAATATTAGTATCCATATGATGTGTGGTTGAGAAATTTCAAATTTCACGTGGCTTATCAACTAAAGTTAATTCTTAAATTTTAAAAATATATGTTCAATATTTATAAAAAAAAAGATTATGTAGCGGAACAAAAATAATTATTTTACTATGATAAGTTTAATTATTTTACTAGGTTAAATTTGATTATTTTAACAGTTAATTATGTTATTATAAAATGTGTAAAGCAAAGTATATAAATAAACAAATACATAGTGTATGATTTTTAGTTTTTATACAATATTTTTGACATGAATGATTGACATTATAAGAATTTGACATCGTTAATTAGTAATTTAAACCTAAATTCTTATAATAAAATTGAATGGTAGAATTATCATTTTAAAATATTGTTTGATTTCACATACTTCATTGATTTTATATCTAATTTGAATAGAAAAATAGGGAAATTACAGAAATTGCATGATATTATGTGATATTAATCATTTCCTTTGTTTATAGAAATACTTAATATCACATCTACAAAATACAAAGTAATAAAAAATGGTGTAATATGCTTAAGTTAACATAGTTAAATATATTTCAAAAACAACGAAAGAAAGAAATTGATATAGAATATATAATTGTTTGAGACACATGTCTAATCCGTGTTTTTTTTTTTTTATAATCAATATCTTTTATTATAATGTATCCCTCTTTTCTTAAATAACAAATCAACTTTTAAAAGCAATCACTTTTCTGACTTGTATTAAAATTCAAATTGTACTGATGAATAGTTGAAAGAAGCAGAGCCCGAAATTTTTATTTGACTTTACGAGAGATAGAGCATATTTGATTTTTCTTGAATTTTGTCACAAAATTGTTTGTTTACAAATTTAACCTAATAAGAAAATTAATATAAATTATTATATCCCTAGCCAACTTTTTCATGGATTTTATTTCTGAAAGTCTGAAAAAATCAAATTCTAAGATTTATAACTATAAATGTTATAAGGATGCAGTTGTTTATAACCAGAAATACTGAGATAGAAATATAAAGGCACAATTATGTTGAACAGATGAAACATAAACATAGTTATTGTATTTAAAAATATTAAATTAGTATATTTTATATTCTTGTTATTAGAAAAGACAATAAATATTAATAAAAGATAAAATTTAGTTTTTATTTTTTATTAACTTTTCAAAATTTCAATGTGTCACTCATCCTAAACTCATAACAAAACACAATCTAATATATCTCATAATACCATAAATCTAAATAAAAACCAATAAAAATATAAACATTGAATGTCATATAACTAAGAAAGTTAAATAAAACTTAGCCTACTTGATTATCACTAAAAAAATAAGGTGTCTACTTTAATAAAAATTTTATAATTATCATCATGCAAAAAAAATTTATTTTGATCATTGGATAATAAGTTATAAGACTTGATTTTTATATATTATAAAAATATTATCTTTATTTAAGGTATAGAATTGAAAGTACAAAAAATACATGTTCAATCATTTTAAATGTCATACTTTCTTGTTTGGCTAACTTTTTATCCTCTAAACGCCAACATAATTTTCAATTTGAACTCTCGTTCAACTTAAACAACAAATTGTAGTAGCTTTTGTATTTAATTTTTGTGTTCAATTGATAATTTAAAAAATTAATTAAAGAATTTATTTTTTTCTACCAATTTTACCATTTAATCTCATTTACAATAAAAAATATCAAAAAATAATTATCAGAGTTCTTGAATTTTTTTTTTCAATGGCTAATCTTTACAAATATAGTTTTTAATATTATTATTAGTACTCTTTGTTATGTTTTGATCTCTTATCAATTTTTTATTTGTTTTTCTTGAATTTTTTTCGATGGCTAAGAATTTTTATGTTTACTAATGTATATTGTTATATTTTTTTAATAGAATTTTTAGTATTCATTATTCATAAAAAATTTTTGAATTATTTTTTTATTTGACTTTATATATTTTTTTATAGAACTTTCAGTACTTATTGTTGATAAGATGTTTTTGGCATTTTTATGAAATAGTTGCAAAAAATATATATATATATATAAACATACCCGAATATAACGATATTTTCCATTCAAGCGCACATATGTTAGCCAAAAAGAATGACTCAATTGCAAATCCATGGATAGTATCTATCCTTATAAAAATATTAATAAATTCTTAAATGCACAGCCGAACATGTGAGTATTAATTCAAAATTTATAGAAAATATTACATTTTAACCTTATAAAAAAAATTAAAAGTATGTTACTAAAAGAATGGCATTGATGAGAAAAAGAGTAAGACTGCAGGACAGAACGAGAGAGAGAGAGACAACAACAGAGAGAAATTGGATAATTTTCTATTAACTTTGCTACTGAAATCGCGTTAAGTTTCCAATATACATATAAAGAGAAAAGGGCTAATAATATTACTCTGAACAAATTATCCTATCCTTAAAATCCTTAAGAACCACCCTAAATTTTATCTATCATCACATTTACAAAAGCTTGAAAAAAATCATATAATAAAATAATAAATTAATACCCCAAATTATGATCATAATCATAATAATCTTAAATTGAAATATTAAGGTCAATCCTAGGTTTCTTAACTGATGGCATGGGAACAATAGTGTTACACCTAGGACACTTTGGATTGTTCTTCAAGATCAAAACATAAGACAAGCATCCAGGGCACCCTGCAGCAATTGGTGATGACAGCGTCGATGATGATGATGAATTACCCATCATCATCATCATCATCTTGTTATCATCACTCTCTTCCTCTTGCATCTCCCGAATTGAGGATGAGGATGACGAGTACGATGAGGGTGATGATACCGATTTCAAGAATGATGTTCTTTTTCTTAGTATTGGCTCCTTCTCTGCCCTCTCTAGTGCTGATTTCACTTTGTCAAGAGTGCACACACTTTGGTAATTATTGTTGTTGTTATTTGAGGGTAATGAAATTGAAGATGATGAGACAAGTTTTAGGTCTAGGTTTGTGTCATCAAAGAGGTTCAAAGGAACTTTGGACGATGGTTGTGTTGTTGAAGATGGGAAATTAAGGTCTTGAAGTTTTGGTCCTAATGTTGTTGATTTCACTTGATTTAGCTTTTGTTCATTCACTTGTAGTGAACCTAATGTGTTGTTGCACCTTTGGATATAAACTTTCCCTGACTGAAATATCACAAAAGGAAAACAAAAATCCATATTAACTAATAATACTCATACAAATACTCATCACATATATGTATATGATCCAATTAATTTATTGATTATTAAACATTAAGAATATATACTTATATTATATACTTATATTCTTAACCTTTTTTTTAAGTGTCTATTCAACGTTTTATTGTAAAAAATTTACTGCTCTTAAAACCTTAATAAATGACTTCAGAACATACTAGCAAAATCTTTCAATTAAAGAATTCATTGATGAATTCGCGTGGAATCAGTTAAGGAAATTATCAATCAATTAATTAGTACTGTAAGTTACAATGGAAATTAATTGAAGGTAGTCAATGGACTTTTCGTTATAAGATTGAAATCAAGAAGAAAACTAAACAAGATTTTAGAATATGAAGAGAATCTGAAAGGGTTTAAAATCGGAATTTATGTGTAATAAATAAGTAAATACAAAGGTACAAAGGAACGAAAAATTGATAGGCCTGCTGTTACATTTAAAGCCAAAAGTTGAAAATACACAAATACAATCACTGATCAGATACAATCCACTAATAATCATTAGCCACGAAAAAGAGAAATCGTTTAAAAAAAAACACTCAATCAATTCCATACGGCAAAACACAAAATAATAAAAAAAGCCTTAGAAAATAATAATAAAAAAATAAAATAAAATATAACGCTCCAAATTGATAAAATAAAAATTACATTCAACAATAAAATAAAATTTCAATAAATTAAAAATCAAAGAGAATTTCCAAAATTCTCAGGAAACAAAAGTTTTACAGAGAATTAGAACGAAAAAAAAAAGACAAAGAGAAAAAAGGAAGGAATAAAAAATTTTCCGGGAAAAGAACGGAAAAGAGAAAATTGAAGAGAAAAGGGAACCTGAAGGTCAAGGCGTTTCTCCCAACCGGTGGGAACCTGCAAGTCGAGGTCGAGTTCCTGTGATTCGACGGAGGAGCCACCTAACAGGTCCCGTGTGATCAGAGCCGTTGATTTCTCTGCCTCATTCCCCACCGTCCGATGCTGTTCTCCCATCACCCTTACCAACGAGCTTACCTCTGCTGCCATTTTTCTCCTCTTTCTCACAATCGCAAGGACAAGTATATGAGATTCTACTTTATAGAGAGAGAAGCTAGAGAGAGAAAGTGAAAGATGAGAGAGTTTGATGTATATGACGATGTGTTATGTTCCTCCTTCGTGTGTGTGACTGTGAGGGATTTATATATGCCAATAAAGATAGACTGTGCGTTATTATTAATGTTGGTATTAATACTCCATAATTATTTTTATTTTTCATTTTTTTTATTGTGTGTTTAGTAGACTTTGTATTTATAGTGATTTATTACTAACTGATTTTTATGCACTACTATTCATATGTAAAATATAAGAGTTTTATATAGATAAACGGTGAATCTCTTTGTTTGATAATGTTAAGGGTAGATTATTATCATTGGAAAAATAATTACAGAAATTCGGAGTGAAAAAAAATTAATTACTGTTGATTTTGTAATTAATATTATGTTTGAGTCTTGTTTCCTTAATTCACTGAGCGGTTAGACTTTGATTTTTCAATTTACAAAGTTTTTCACTCTAAAGAAACTTATTAATCTTATCATTAATAATTAATTTTAAAACTAATATTCTAAAATAAAATATTAATAAAATAATTTACCGTTCTATTTTTTATTTTTACTGAAAGTAGGGTTTTTTCAGTATTTTACCAATTTATTTACTTTATACAATTTAATCTATTAATTTTATATCTTTTTACGAGACTTTTGTTATAGTCAATAATATATTTTTTTATTAAAAATTATGTATTAAGATATTATCAAAAGTAATTTTTTAATACTAAATAGTAATTTATTTTCATGTGTATTAGTATTACCCAAAATTCTTCATCACTAAATTACTATTGATTTTACCTTTATATTAATATATATTAATTAATAAGAGTCATCAGGTTAAAATTAATTTAATTGGACAATATAATAAAAAGTACAAAATAATATAATATATTTTATATTTATTACTTTTGTTTAGTACCATGGTAAAATAAAAAAATATTAAAACATAGAAAAGAGGAAATTGAAAGATATGTTATTAAATTAATTTAATTAAATCGAGTTTCAATGGTTTTCGTTATCATAAGGGAGTTTGAATTTTAAATAAATTTCATTAATTTTGATTAATTGTTTCATTTATTGGGGGTATTAATTAATGAGAGGGTGTAGTAGTGGAGGAGTGGGAAGAGAATTCAAGAAAGAGGGTGGCATGTAAGTAAATGCGTGCATTTAATGCAGGGAATAGTGAGTAGACAAATTTTGGTACCTTAATTGGGTAATTTTTAATTTAAACCATTCACTTATCTTCTTTCAATTTTGGGTTGCATAATTATCACAAGAATTAATTAAAGAATGGTCATAATAATGGCATTATAGTTTTGTATTTATTCTGAAAAATTGAAAATTTATTTTATCTTTGTTTTCGATCTTTTAACTTTCAAAGGTTTCAACCTCATTAATGAACATTGGACCCTGTGGGTGCATAACGTTAGATTTGTATTATCAAACCCCCTCATTAAATTTTGGTAGAATACAGTTTTGACACGTACCAGATCTTGAAAGCCAAAGTTGGGCTTAAGGCTCCACCAAATTGTTTGGTCCACTTGTTGCAGTTTCTTTTTTCTTGCTTCTTGTTAAATTCTCACCAAATTTTAGACCAAATGAAATTTTACCTTGGAATGGAAATCATATATGATTTACTATTTTTTATTCGGGGTAAAAACATATGAATCATTCCACGTATACATTCAAGTTTAGTCAATAAATCAGTCATATATATAATATATATTAAAATAAATAAAAATACATAGTTTTATAATAAATACATAATAATTAATACAGTGAATACTGAATAACTTTTAATATGCACATTTTTTGAAAACATATTATGCAAATTATTTAAGGATCAAACACAAAGATGACTTTGAACATTTGCAAATAATTATAGTGGTTTAAAAATTAAGATCTAGGAACAAAACTTACTCGTTTTGCGAGTATTAGGTTTAGTGCATCAAAATTTTTATTTTGTCAGCAATGAAAAAAATAATTTTTGCAATAATAAAAATGGAATAAAATAAAATAAAAACTGACTTTACTTGAATAATACAAAAAATACTTTATAGAATTTCAAAATGTTTAAACATACAAGGAAAAGAAGGTTTACAAAATTTCAAAGGATTTGAAAATAATTAAAAAGAATATAGCTTGACGATTGACGAAACACAAAAAATTACAGTATTTTACCATTTTAGAGAGATTTATATTCTGGAAGATCGATCCTTGTTTATGGGATTTTTTAAGTAAGGAACTGTTTCATACCATCATTTGTTTATTTTAGGATTTGGAGGTATGCCTTTTTTCTTATGTAATGATTGTAATTGCTATTTTGGATGCGTTGGTCATTCATCAATGTTATTAGACGTGAGACTTAGTGAGAAGAGAGATCTAGATATGAGGATTTTTATATATAATGTAGTATCCAATATTCAATATATATAAATATGCAACATAAATGTATTTGGTTGGATTTAGCAATGGTATGTGTCTAATTTTAAATTTCTAAACCTTCCACTATTTATTTATAGTTTGTAGGTGTTATATCGAAAAATAATATTTTCGATCAAGATGTTATTGAATTCTTTGATAAGTCAATGTTCGATAAGTTTAGACTTCGATCATTGTCAAGTGCCAAAATAATATTTCGATCAATCTTTAAATACATGTTCACTTAACTTTTGATTAGAGTCAATTAGGTGTTCCATATGTAATCTCTATTAGTCGGTTGACTTAAGTGTGAAAATCAAAGAGGCAGACTCAACGAATGTCAACAATGTCGAAAAAGAGGTCAGCAGCGCAATTTGTTAGTCGAAAAAGACAAACAAGTTATAAAGTGAAAAATAACTTTATTGGATTCCTTGAAGATGGTCAATCGATGAAGAAGAGGATTCTGATCGATTAGGACTCATCGAAAGTGTGAAGCAATCGAAGGAGTGAAAAAATTAATAAGTGAAGATGGTTAATGGCAGTTACAGATGGCACTCAAAGAGAGCAGGAACGGTTATTCAAGGATTGACGCACGTGAAAGTTATATTTGAATTTGATTGGTCGAAGACTTCCATAAATACGTGAAAGATGGAAGAAACAAATGTTGGAATCTTTTCGAAGAAAGCACTCACACTCACTTACATCCCCAGTGACTTTCTGAGTCAATCAAGAGTCTTTTTCTTCCTTCCATATCTTTACTTTTCATTTGAATTTCATGCAACTTTCCTTTTATGCAATTTATCTTCCTTACAATGTCCTTTTCTTTTCTTTAAATTCAGCAACTTTTACCCTTTTCAGTCTTTTCCTTTTAATTTGTCATTTATTTTTCCAAACACTTTTTCTTTCTGTAATTTAATTCCCATTTTATTGAAGCCATTTAAGTTTTATTGTTCATTTCGAATTTCTGCAAAGTTTGGTTCTTTCTTCTTCGTCATTGTCAAAGGCATAGATTTTGATGCAAATAAAACTGGTACCCGCAAAAGAGGAGTTGGTTTTGCTCCCAGACCATTAGAATCGAACCACCATCGAGTTGCTAAAAATCGACAAAATAAATTGGCACGTTTGGTGGGTCAGTTTTAAAATTTAATTGTATCAAAATTTGTTGCTTTCAACTGTTGCATTGTACATGCAGTGTTGATATTTGGTGCATGCGATTAAGAAGTGGTAAAATTGTTACCATGTCTGACGAAGTTAATCGAGATTACCAAGTCGGCTCCTCGTCGAATAATCCAGGATCGATAGCCGAGTTTTGACAATATATTGACGAAAGTAATCATGATTTAGTCAACCTGTTGACTTACTAGATGTCTACTATTTTGAATCCTATCCTGGCTGACAATGAGTCAAAATATGATCGACTGGTTAAACAAGTCGATAGAATGGCTCGAATTGTCGATTATGATGAGGGGAATGTATTTAACAATCCTGAAAGGGAAGAAAATATCCCTTATCTCGTTCGACGAGATCAAAATGCTGATGAAGTTTTGAATAGACTTCACACACAGCATGGATATCATTACTAGGTGACAAAGATTGTCGAGGACGTCTTCAATGGAATGGGTATCAACGTGGGTCTCATGCATCGACCATATTTTGTTTCTGCTTTTCCTTCTACAATGCAAATGACAGAAGTGCCAACGGGTGTAAAAAGTCCCAAAATAATTACAAAATTTGCAGGAGAGGCTGGAGAGTCAACTGTCGAGCATATAACTCACTATTTGGTCGAATTAGGAAATTTGGCAGATAACGAAAACATGAGAATGAAGTTTTTTCCTGCTTCATTAACAAAAAATGCTTTCACTTGGTTTTCAAATCTGAGACCTAATTCGATTTTAACGTGGGCACAATTGAAAAATGCTTTTCATGCTCAATTTTATAGAGCAGAATTGAATGTCTCGTTGACAAATTTACTTGCAATAGAACGAGATGATGGAGAATCGATAGATGACTATATAATTCGATTCAAAAATGGTCGCAATTGATGTTATGTGTCGGTCCCAGAAAGCGAGATCGTCAAAATAGCCATCAAAGGTCTTGGCATGTATATGTGTCGAAAGTTACTCAATATGCATATTCTCGATTTAGCCTATTTGGCTGAGAGAGTTCAACAAGTTGAAAAAATAAAAGAAGAAAAGAAGAAAGAAAGAGAAATGGTTGAATATGAGTTTGTCGAAAACAATATTCAATGATGATAAGTATTTTTGCTTTTGTCCATCTAGCAAAAAAAATAAATAAAAATAATATTTTCGACAAGATATCGTTGAATTCTTCTACAAGCCAATGTTCGACAAATTCAAACTTTATCAAGTTATAGGTGCATATTGGAACACTTTGGAAGGAATGGCTACTCTATAAAGGTATGTACAAATATGTCTGTAAAAAGAAGTTCTTGAGAAGCGGTTATTGGCAGTTGTTAGAAATAACAGTAGAAAAAAATCTTTATTCAACTTTGAAACTCTATAAAGTTGATCAAATTTTAGATAAGAAAAAGTTTCTCTGTTCACTTTGAAAATTATGAAGTTGAAAATTTGGAAAAAAATAATTCTTGATTATGATATTTTCGAATGATCAAATATGACAACTCTCTGACCATAATGATCGGAGAAAGAAAATGAAAATTACTATGATTTGGGTAATATGTTGTCATAAAAAAATTCGATGAGGTATCGAAAATGAATAGGCTGAAAATATTCAACAAAATGTCGAAGATCCAAGAGTTCGACAAATAGCCACTTTGCCTCAAGAGTTTGAAAATAAATACTTAGGGGCATTTCTTATATCGAAGATAATTTTTCTTCAATAAATTGAAAAAAAATATTTTATTTTGGACTCTTCAAGAATGGCATGATATTTCACTAATATTTTGTCATGCACTATGTAAAAATATTTGTGAAAATTTGTACAATATATGAAATTGATCAAACAATTATTTGGGGTCAGTTTCAAATTGGTTAAGCCATCAAAGACCAATTTCGACAAAGAAGAGTAAACTAACACTTAGGCTCAATTTGTTCAAAGTCCATAAGATAATTATTCACCTTCGTTTCGTCGATCACATGCTATTGGGGTTGGATGGATCAAGAATTGACAAGAGTTTGGTAAATGAGAAAACGAGAGAATACTGACCGCAACAGGCTCGATATAGTTATTTTTTTTATCGAGGCCGTGGAAGAGATACCATTTTTCAAGATCAAATTGGTGGTAACTAAAGTGTTCAAAAGTTGCGTCGTGTTCCTTCTACTTCGGCCAATCAAAGTAAAGTAGTTGAAACTCCATTCCTAGAACTGGATTAACTATGTCGAGAAAAATTTTGAGGAAGAAGGTGAAGAAATGACTGGTACCATCGTCGAAAATATTAAATAGTAGTAAGTATTTATACTTTTTTTTCTAGTCGAAAAAATAAATACTTAGGGGCATTTGTTATATCGAAAAATAATATTTTTTATCAAGATGTTATTGAATTCTTTGATAAGCCAATATTCGACAAGTTTATACTTCGATCATTGCCAAGTGCCAAAATAATATTTCAATCAATCTCCAAATACATGTTCACTTAACTTTGGATTGGAGTCAATTAGGTATTCCATATGTACTCTCCATTAGTCGGTTGACTTAAGTGTAAAAATCGAAGAGGCAGACTTGACGGATGTCAACTATGTCGAAGAACAGGTTAACAGTGCAATTTGTTAGTTGAAAAAGACAAACAAGTTATAAACTTCAAGGTAGAGAATAACTGTATTGGATTCCTTGAAGATGGTCAATCGATGAAGAAGAGGATTCTGATCGATTAGGAGTCGTCGAAAGAGTGAAGCAATCGAAGAAGTGAAAAAGTTAATAAGTGAAGATGGTTAATGGCAGTTACATATGGCACTCAAAGAGAGCAGAAACA
Organism: Arachis duranensis; assembly: GCF_000817695.3. NCBI lineage: Eukaryota > Viridiplantae > Streptophyta > Magnoliopsida > Fabales > Fabaceae > Arachis > Arachis duranensis. The sequence continues at coordinate 68,547,357 of NC_029778.3, forward strand.
GTTATTCAAGGATTGACGCACGTGGAAGTTATATCTAAATTTGATTGGTCGAAAACTTTCAAAAATACGTGAAAGATCAAAGAAACAAAGGTTGGAATCTTTTCAGAGAAAACACTCACACTCACTTACATCCCCAGCAACTTTCTGAGTCAGTTAAGAGTCTTTTTCTTTGAAGGGTTCCTTCCATATCTTTACTTTTCATTTAAATTCCCTACAACTTTCTTTTCATGCAATTTATCTTCCTTGCAATGTCCTTTCCTTTCCTTTAAATTCAACAACTTTTACCCTTTCCAGTCTTTCCCTTTTAATTTACCATTTATTTTTTCAAACACTTTTCCTTTCTGTAATTTAATTCCCATTTTATTCAAGCCATTTAAGTTTTATTGTTCATTTCGAATTTCTGCAAAGCTTAGTTCTTTCTTCTTTGTCATTATCAAAGACATAGATTTTGATGCAAATAAAACTGGTACTCACAAAAGAGGAGTTGGTTTCACTCTCACATCATTAGAATCGAACCACCATCGATTTTTTGCAAATCGATAAAACAGTAAGTTAAAAGAATAAATTAATATAATATATTTAAAAAATTATTATTACAGTATGCAATGTTAAAAAATGTCAGTCATTTGAAAACTATAATAATTATTATATTTTATTCTATTCTATAATAAAAATAAGATTTTTTTTTCACGTAAAGGTAAATAAGTTAAATATTTTGGGTTGAATGCCAAATCCATCATTATATCTTCTATATTAATAAAATAAATAACTATTTCTAACCATTAAACATTCAGATGCATGATACTAGATACTGACAAAATTAATTATAAAAAACTAAAATTAATATTGTACTTATAAACAATTAATTTTATTTGACAAAAATAACTAATCATTGATTTTTTGTTGACTTTATTAAAATGTTAATTAAAATATTTAAATTATTCTTGTCTTATATCTTTTGCCTCTTTCACCTTCATATTTAATACTATAACCTTAATCTCTTCATCCTCGTCTTCCATTAGCTTTCTTTTCAATACTTTGGAATTGCTATTGCTTCAGAAACCAACGAATAAATTTTTTTTAAAAAAATTCTTTTTACAACAAATAAAAATCATGAATTAAGTTAAAAAAACATACAAGTAAGAACATGGTTCGAAGAAATAATTAAAATGTAAACATAAAAGAGAACAATATAGAGTGAATGGAAAATGTTGAAGAACAAGCCACAGAGAGAGAGAGAGAGCATAACAGCACGGTGGCTCTCGCAAGCTCGATGGCCTTCTCGACATCAACAGTATCAAAAGAGAACCCTTTTCTCCTGCGCACACTGCCTTGTAACCTCTTTCTCTCTTGTCCTGTCAGACCCAACAGTGAACTTCCTCACCGTCGCACCCTCTTTTTTCTTTATCTTCTTTATTCTTCTTTTCTTACTTGGTTGCCTCAGTTTCCATCTTTTTCTCTCTTGTCTCTCTCTCCTTCTTTTAGTGTTTCTCTCTTTAGTTTACCTTTGAGCATTGGCAGCATGACGGCTCTGTCTTTGTCAGCTACGCTTTCTTTCCTCTTCCTCCTTTTACAATTTTTCCTTTTTTTATTCTTTTCCCTCTTTGTTACTTTCCTTTTCTCCCTCCTTCCCTCTTAGTCTCTTTATCAGTTTCTTGTGTGCGTGTATTAATAAATTTAGTTCTTCTTTATTATTATTTGTTGTTGTATTATTTTCATAGTGGTGTTAGTTTTAGTGGTGGTGATCTCAATATAATAGTGGTGGTATAAGGTAGTGATGTTCATAATTTAAAAAAAATAACAAGTAATTTGAAAAGTTGAAAATGATAGAATAGATTGGAATAGTTTGAGTATTTTAATTAATTTTTAATGGAGTTTATAAAAAATTAACAATTGGTTATTTTTGTTAAATGAAACTAATTTTTTATGGTACAATAATAGTTTTAATTTTTTATAGTCAATTTTATCAGTATCGGTCCAAATATTTTATAGTTAGAGATGGTTATTTCTTCATATTAACGTAAGCATAACTTAAAAAAAATTTCTAACGGTATTAGTTAATTGATTAAGAAATTAAAAAATGAAAAGATTTGGTTCATTCATTGCTTAAACTGTATAGAAAATCTAAAAATTTATGTTCAAGTTACACTTTCTTTAATTTTGCTTTTTAAATTTCCTTAACAATTGTCTTTAGTTACAAAGTGTGTGTTTAGCCTTTGTATCCTGGTATTCTTCCGTGAGTCAATACTTCCTGAGCTACACAAGGATGTAATAAAAAATACAATTATTTGGAACACCCTTGTTAAGAATATATGCAACATCTCAAGGAGTTGTTTTGCTATCCTGGCCAGCTAAGCATTATTGTACATCTTTCGGTCTATATCGTGACAAAACTTGAAATGTTGGTGGAATATACAACAACAATGAAAAGTATGAGAATTACTTTATAAAAAATTTGTATATTTAATATTATGAAGTTATAAATAAACAACACTTATATTATACAGGATCGATTAAAAGTCTTAGACACGATCAGAGATATGTAAACCTCGAGTGAACCTTTGATAATGGTTCTTAAAGACTTATGTAACTCTTTTTGTGCCTTTGTATGGTGAATACCACACTTACCGTGGCCATAGATATATGATTACAGTTGTAATGTTCAAATTTCGACACTTTAAGCCACGTTTTTTTATCGCGACCATAAGTTAATCTATGGTCACGCGTAAAAACTGTAATCATTGATTGCTCTATGGTCACCCCTAGTCACGGTTTTTACTGTGACCATAACTTCTATGGTCACCCCACCTTAAAACCGTGACCATAGCCTCTATGGTCATCCTACTTAAAACTGTGACCATAGCTTTATCTTCACCGTGACTATAGCCTCTATAGTCACCCCACCTTAAAACCGTGACCATAGCCTTATATTACCGAGACCATAGCCTTTATAGTCACCCCACCTTAAAATCGTGACCATAGCTTTATCTATGGTCACGGTTTAGCCTATTTTGTTTTATGAGATTTAATTTTTTTTAAAGCATAATCACATCCCAAAATGATGATAATCACAAAATAAATCTAAAAATAAAAAATGATAATCAACAATTAAGATAAGTTGTGATTAAAGTAACTAACTAACATATCAATATAGTTGAGTGAATACACTTGTCTCAATCTCAGTTTTATACAGTGATATATACACTAACACTAAGTAGACTCTATTAACAGAATTGTTCCACAAGCGTGAGAGCAATACAATTCAGACTCTATTAGGATAGATTGTTTCTGGTGTTGTTATTCTTCATTCTCAATGCTCGAGAACTTTTGTTTCAGCCACTTTACCATATGAAAGCTTAGCACCTGCTTCATTAACCTGCAAAGCAAAGTCACATTAGACATAAACACCTACATTTATTCTTCTTCAACTCAGGAAAGAAAATATATCATCAAAACATATATACATCACACATATACTAGCTAGTACACACTATACAACACACATCCACATTATAGTATGCACAACTCATCACACATGTCCTTTTTGTAAAATCCAGTTAATTAATGATTAATTAACCCATAAATTAAAATTTATTCTAGAAAATTAGAAATATGATTTTTATGGCTTAATATGATAGAGAAAATTAAAACGAGAATTTTGACACCAATTTTAAAGAAATTGGACTAAGATTGGGCCGAACGGGCCAAATCGGTCCAACCGGACCTATATTAGGCCCTTGGCCCAACCAAGCTCAACCTAAAACCCTTAAATAGCACTCTCTCTCTTCTCTTAAACTCCCAAACACGCTGAATATGCAAGGAAAGGGGAAAGAACACCCTTCCAAAGTTCTAACCCTTACTTGATCTTCAAATCACCGTATCTTTTGATTTGGAGCTCCGATTACCGCACTGTTTGCGCCCATGCATTCATCGCGTCGAGATCTAGAAAACTCACAACTTTGTTCTTGAGGTAAGTCACGATTTCCTCTCTAAAATTCCAGCCTTAATTTTGAATTTTTGGGTGAATAATGTTGAGATTTGTGAGCTTTTGATATTATAGGATCCAAAACGCTTGAAGGAGAGATTTAATCTTGGCTCCTTGATCCTTGAGAGTGGTAAGATTCTCAACCCTAGTAGAATTTATTGGTTTATGATGTTTGGGTATTGAGTGGGTATGTTTGAATGTGGTATTGTGGTTTAAGTAGTGTATATATGTATGTTGGGCTTGATTGAAGTCTTGAAAAGCTTGAAAAAAGGGCTTTTGTGTGCTACAAATCTGTTCTTGGAGGTGTTGAAGCCTTGAGAGCTTGTGAAAAAGTGATTTGGAGGTGTTTCGGGTTGAGCAGAGAATCGGCCAAGGTATGATTTTGGTTTTCTGTATCTAAAATGTAATGTGGTGTGAAAACTTAGGGTAGAGACCCTAAGATAGGATTTGGAATATTGATGTTGTTGATTGGTTGAGATGAATTGTGTTGTTATGTATGTGATTAGTGGATTTTGGATGTTTTGATGGTATGATGTATGAGAGACATGCATGTTTTGATATATCCTTAATGATTGGTTGAGATTGAATTGTGGGTGAAACCATGTGGATGGTGAGGATGATATTGATTGTATGTATTGATGGTTGATGGAATTGGTATTGTTGGAAATTGGGATGAGGAAAGATATATGACATGATATTGTGTTTAAAATTGAGTTATTTGATTGAGATTGGTTAAAATGGTAGATCGGTGGATTGTGGATTTAATAAAAATGTTAACATATGAGTTTAGGAGGCTTGAGGTTAATTTTTGGTAAGTTTTGGTAGGTTTTGAAAAGGGTTAAAATTGGTTTGTTTTGAAAATGGAATTTTGTGGGTTTGTATGAAAATGTGGTTTTTGGGTCTACTTTAACGGAGCATAACTTGGTCTCCGAATCTTCAATTTGTGTCAAACTTATTTAAAAATACAATTGGATTCGAGGTGTTTATGCCATTCAAAAAATGAATGGAAAATGATTTGAAACGAAGAAGTTATGCCCGTCGGAAGTTTGGGGTTTGAAAATGTAATTCTGCAGCTTTTCAAACTTAGTAAATTTTTTGGCAAATTGTGCTCCCACGTGCACGCGTGGCCGGTGCGCACGCGTCCCTCACAATTTTACTTTCCCCCATGCGTGCGCCTAGCCGACGCGTATGCGGCGCTGTATTGATGCAGGTGCCCAGTAGAAAATCCAGAGAGTTGGGCTGGTACTGTGCCAGTTTTGTACGAGGAGCACAAAATGTACCCACGCGTAGGCATGACTGACGCACACGCATTACGATACCTCTCTGCTTCCCATGCGTGCGCATGGGCGACACTCACGCGTCACCCTACTTTTTCCGCCTTGTACGCGTGCGCATGGGCGACGCGCACGCGTGACCCCATTTACCAAAAACTGATTTTTGAGTTTTCAAAGCCGAATTTCAGATTTCTAAGCCTCCGTTCTTACCCTTTATGTCCTAAATCCTTATAGTATGCCTAGAGATGGGAAGAAGCTAGGAAATGTGGTAACTTGTGGATGAAGTAAGAGGAGAATTAATGATGAATTATGATTAAAGATAATTTTATGGGGTGTTGATGATGATGGTAGAAGTGCTTTATATGCCATGAGCCAAAGGGCTGTAATTGTTAACAAATTGTGGCTGGTTATGGATTGTATTATGAGACGAATGACTGGGTTGTTGCTGAATTATGGCTAAGATATTATTGAATTATGGCTGAATATGCTTGCATATATGCTTATTGAATGAAATTGAATGTTGCACTTCCACTATCTGAGATACGAGTTTTCCTAGGTGAAAGCAATGGCTAGCCACCACGTGCTCCAGGTGGAGACTAGATACTCTGCTGACCTTATGTCATAAGTGTGGACAGACACTGTGAAGCCGGCTGAGCTCGCCCCCGTGGATAAACACTAGTGTGGGTGTTGTGTATATGTATTGATAATTATGATTGAGAATAACTCGAGTTGGGGATGCATGACAGAGGACAGTCAAATGGTTAGCTACCAGGACTTGTTGGGTTGGCTTCATAACTGACAGATGAGACTCATCAGCCACTAGGACAGACATACATCATATGCATTATATTTGAATTGTTTAGAGTGCCTAATTGACTGCATATTACTTGCTAATTGTCTAATTGCTTCCTATTTGTGCATTTCCTTGTTGATATAATTGTGTTTGAGATAACAAATTATTGATGGCGATTGGAAGGTTCGAAGGATTTAGAAAAGGAGAGTGTTAGTTAGATTGAAGATCTTTAGCCAGTTGCCTATTTCATTTATGGTTTAGTCTGTTTATAAGCTTTGATTATTTGTTGGAAATTCTAGGATTGACTTCGGCTTTCTCAGGACATTACATGTTAGATATATAGGCACTGTTACCATACTAAGAACCTCTGATTCTCACCCATGCGGATTTTGTAATTTTCAGATGCAGGACGTGAGGCTCTTCGCTGAGGCATGCTGGAAACTTCTGGATTAGCGAAGATCCTTAGCTCTCGGGACTTATTTTGGTTTTATGTACTTACTTAGATACTTATTATCTCCACTATAAACATATATAATGTATTGACTCCTCTTAGAGGTTATTTTGGAAAACAGGTTCCGTAACTTGTCTTTTGGGTTTCCTTGGGGTTCCTTACTTATATATATAAGGTATTACTATGGTAAATATTAAGGTATTGACAGCATCGGGGATAGGTTCCCCGTCGTCACCAATGATGGGTTTGTTCTGGTCATTGACTTTTATGGCAGAAAAGATCGAGTGTTTTTGGTTATCAGAGAGGTAGTTATCCCACCATCCCTTCAGTTGGTCACTAAACCCTTCAATTTACAAACACATAGAGAGAAGTTAGTGATAGAAGCTCTGAGAGTTCCCTTGTAAGCTCTCCAGCTCTTCTTCCCTCTTCTTTCTTTTCCAATCATTTAAAAAAACTTTCATATTCAGTTCTTTATTTTCGTGATTCCATATTTACATTTCTGCAACTGCATATGTGTGCGGACTACCGCCACATCTAACTTCATAACTAACTTGCATATGCATGCAGACTACCGCCGCATCTAACTTCATATTTACTTTCTTGCTCTTGCATTTATCATATTGTATTCATACTGACGTTTTCTTTTTGTCCTTCTTCCCCTTTCCCTTCTTGATCCGTTCCGGGACATCTGGTATCAGAGCCTGGTTTTATTCAAGGCTGTTGGTCTAAAATGGAATCCTGGTGGAAAGACTTTAGGGATAACTTTAAAAGGTGATTTTTCCCAAAACTCGGGTTCCATTAGGAGGACAGATGAGAACTTGTTTTTTGAAATGTATGTGGATGGTTGTTTTGATTGAGTGTTGATGGGCTGTGTTTGGATTGGTTGAGGTGGTGTTGCTTGGGCAATTGTTTTTCCTTTTGGATCATTGCAAATGGTTTTTTGAGTTGCCATTTGTGAGATAAGTTTGGTAAGGTCTATTTCATCTTCATCTGAGCTGTCACATATGTCAGCCCAGGATTTTTTATGGAGCTTTGTAAGGCCTGCATCTTGTAAGGCCAACAAGGTTTGGATTGGGAAAGCATAATCTGCCTTTGTTTGTTTGACTGTTTGACTACCTGGGGGTTGAGTAGATGACTCAACTACATTTTTTGTGATCTGAGTAGATGACTCAGTCGGCTCTTGGGTTATGGGGTAAGGTTGTTGGGTAGATGACCCAATTGGGGTACTTGACCCAGATCTCTTAGTTGGCCCAGATAGGGCTAGATGAATACCTCTGTCTCTTACCGAGGCTAATGTTGCCTTTTTAGGCATCTTTCTCTTGATTATTGATGAGCGGATAATTCATACGCTTTTTGGCACTGTTTTCAGTATGTTTTTAGCACATTTTAGTTAGTTTTTAGTATGTTTTTATTAGTTTTTATTTAAAATTCACTTTTCTGAGCTTTACTATGAGTTTGTGTATTTTTCTGTGATTTCAGGTAATTTCTGGCTGAAATTGAGGGACCTGAGCAAAAATCTGATTCAGAGGCTGAAAAAGGACTGCAGATGTTGTTGGATTCTGACCTCCCTGCACTCAAAGTGAATTTTCTGGAGCTACAGAAGCCCAATTAGCGTGCTCTCAACTGCGTTGGAAAGTAGACATCCTGGGCTTTCCAGCAATGTATAATAGTTCATAATTTGCCCGAGATTTGATGGCCCAAACCAGCGTTGCAAATCAGCTTGAGAATTCCCGGCGTTTAACGCCGGAACTGGCACAAAAGTTGGAGTTAAACGCCCAAACTGGCACAAAAGCTGGCGTTTAACTCCAGGAAAAGTCTCTACATATGAAAGCTTCAATGCTCAGCCCAAGCACGTACCAAGTGGACCACGGAAGTGGATTTTTACGTCATTTACTTATTCTTGTAAACCCTAGGTCACTAGTTCACCATAAATAGGACTTTTTGCTATTGTATCTGTACCTCATGACACTTTGCACGTTTCATACTGTACCTTATACAGCATGGGTCTCTAAACCCTATGGTTGGGAGTGAGGAGCTCTACTGTGTCTTGATGGATTAATGCAATTACTACTGTTTTTCATTCAATCACGCTTGCTTCCATTCTAAGATATCACTTGTTTCTCAATTTGATGAATGTGATGATCCGTGACACTCATCATCATTCTCACCTATGAACGTATGGCTGACAACCACCTCCGTTCTACCTTAGATTGAGTGGATATCTCTTGGATTCTTTAATCAGAATCTTCGTGGTATAAGCTAGAATTGATGGCGGCATTCAAGAGAATCCAGAAGGTCTAAACCTTGTCTGTGGTATTCTGAGTAGGATTCAGGGATTGAATGACTGTGACGAGCTTCAAACTTGCGATTGTAGGGCGTTAGTGACAGACGCAAAAGAATCACTGGATTCTATTCCGATATGATCGAGAACCGACAGATGAATAGCCGTGCTGTGACAGAGCGCGTTGAACATTTTCACTGAGAAGATGGGAGGTAGCCATTGACAACGGTGAAACCCTACATACAGTTTGCCATAGAAGGAGCCTTGCGTGCATGAAGAAGAAGACAGTAGGAAAGTAGAGATTCAGAAGATAGAGCATCTCCAAAACCTCAACCTATTCTCCATTACTGCAAAATTTCATGTTCTTTTACTTTTCACAATTAAACCTGAGAATTATTGATATCCTGACTAAGAGTTACAAGATAACCATAGCTTGCTTCAAGCCGACAATCTCCGTGGGATCGACCCTTACTCACGTAAGGTATTACTTGGACGACCCAGTGCACTTGCTGGTTAGTTGTGTAGGATTGCAAAAGTGTGATTGCAATTTCGTGCACCAATTATCTCCCTGCAAATATTCACGTGTGAGAAAGTCAGGGAGAGAGTTTGAGTTACCCTTGATATGCTCAATGTCGAAATCAAAGACACTTAAAATTGCTTGCCATCTGCCAAAAATTTGTTTTGATGCAAGATTTTTGACATCATTCTGTAACACATCTTTAGCCGATTTGCAATCAACTCGGACTAAAAATTTTTGATTGAGTAAGTCAGATTGAAATTTTGTGATGCATAAAACAATGGCTAAAATTTCTTTTTTGATTGTGGAATATTTTTGTTGAGTACTATTCCAGTTTTTTGATGTAAATGCAATGATACATTCTTTATCATGCAATTTTTGTTTTAGAATACCACCATATCCTAAATCTGATGCATCAGTTTCTACTAGTTTGAATGCATGAGGAATAGGTAGGTATAGACAAGGAAGATTGCGGACTTTGGTTTTAAGAAATCTGATAATATCAGAATGTTTGTCTGTCCAAGGTGGAGGATTTTTCTTAAGCCTATCATGGAGGGGCTTAATGAGATTGTTAAGATTCGGGATGAAATCTGAAACATAATTGAGACATCCTAGGAATCTCTGGAGCTAAGGTTTATCAAGGATATAATCTGAAAACTTTTCTGCAAATAAAATTGATCTTTCAATAGGAGTTATCGTTCCTTGGAAAATTATGTGACCAAGAAAGCGGATTTTTGTTTGAAAAAGAACAATTTTTGGTTTAGAAACAGCAAGTCCATTTTTCTGGATGATGTACATAAAAGTTTTAACATGTTTGAAATGTTCATCCAGAGTCTGGGAAAAAATCAAGACATCATCAATATAAACGATTGCAAAGTTTGAGTATGGGTTGAAAATATCGTTCATGATTTTCTGAAATTCGGAAGGGGCATTTTTCAGACCAAAAGGCATTACATTCCATTCATACTGCCCAAATGGAACTGTAAATGCTGTCTTATATCAGTCTGATTCAGTGATCTGGATTTGCCAAAAACCGGACTTGATATCAAATTTTGAAAAAATGTTTGCTGAGTTTAACCTGTTAAGCAAATCCTTTTTGTTTGGGATGGTGTAACGAATCCACTGTTAAGCTTGATTCAAAGGTTTGTATTTGATGACAAGTCTGGGAGTTCCTTTTTCTATCTCAGCTTGTTTATTAACATAAAAAGCAGAGCAAGACCAAGGACTCTTGCTAGGATGGATTAACCCTTTATCCAAAAGATCTTTAATTTCTTTTTGACAATGCTGCAAAAGCTACTCATTCATTTGAATGGGGCGGGTTTTTGTAGGGATTTTTTATTCTTTGAAATCCTTTTCATAGGGAAGATCAACAATGTGTTCTTTCCTATTCCAGAAGGCATGAGGCAAATCAGAACAAATAGACCTTTCAATTTGATTTGAAAGATTTTTTATTTTTTCTTGAATCTTTGGTTGAGTAAGCTGTGATTCAAGGGTTTTGAAAGAGATTTCTTCTTTTAAAAAACAAATTTGTTTGGTTTTGTCCGTATTTTTGGCACTCTCTTGTTTATATACTTGCGTTAGCTTATCCTTTATCCGTTTTGTTACGTTATCAATCGGAGTGTCGTGCTTTTCAATTTAACGATTTTATTTTACCCCTTTTTCTTCAAAGGCTCCTAGTTATAAATATTTTTCACACTACTATATATATTAAATTTTATTTTTAGAGATCGTAATACCTCACCATCTCTATTTTATGACTTAAACATAAGACTCTGTGTGGTAGGGTGTTACACTTTTCACATATCATAATTAACAGCAATAAACCAAATGAACGGACAATTGAAAACAAAAATAAAGTATAACTATAAAAAATAGAGTATTTAGACCATATGCTAAAGTGTAATAAATGCTTAGTATGATATTTAGAAACTTGTCACCCACTCAGCATCTTAAATGTTTAGTTTTACTAAGAGAGTATTAAATGTTTAGCTGTTTTTCGTATAGTGGAGCAATAAAGACTTAGTGGAAGAATCTTTTCTTAGTGAATTCTTTGGTAAACTTTATGTTCACTCAGGCATTTTCTACTCAACCTTTAAATAGAGGTCTCTAGGTTATGTAAAAATCAGATTATGAATATTAATATTTTGTGAAATTTATTCTCTCTTGTGTTCTTCACAGAATTCTCTGAACTTATCAAAGGTCTTCATCCTTGTGACGTTCCTAGGCTTATCAATCTTTGATTGTGGTTCCTTGTCATATCTAATTTGTAGCCATTTCTTAAGTTTTGTTTATATCTTTGATTAAACAACTTTGTTTTTGGTCATTCTTGGGTCTTTCTTATAGTTAAGAATGTCATCTTTCTTTCTGTTATTGAATTACTAAAATTCAAGTTTAGGAGAGTCAGATACAGGTTCGCTTAATTTCCTATATAGTTAATTAATGGAAATTATTTCATATAACCATTAGTGATAGAGGCTGCATCCATGTTTGAGGTTGTCCTATCCTAAGGCTAAAGACTACAATAGAGGTTGTGACTGAGACCGAGGCAAATGCGGAGGGGGTAGTTGTGATGTAGAAGGACCAGTGGATCTATATGGTCAAGTTGAGTCCGTTATGTGCTACTTGTGTGAGTGGAAACCAAATGTTAGGATAATGTTAATTTACTCTAAACTATGAATCAGGCCATAACTGCAAAAATTAAGGAGCATCCGGGGTAAAGTGAAAACAAAGGGGTAAAAGTAGTAGAAGTAGTTAGAGGTTGATGTTATTCTTTGGTCGCTCCTTACAACTACCACCACCACCGCGACCTTTTCCATTGTCTCGTGCCATGTATCCTGCAGTAAAATGAGATACATTAAATAAAAATATCAATGTAATATGATATATACATATATAAACCAATTAAGCATACCATAAGTTCAAACAGTTTAACCAATTACTGTTACTCGAACTCATTAGTGTGAGCTATAGGTGCATCTTCGTCAGCACCACCATCATCCTCATTATATTCATCATTTGTACTTGATGCTTTGGAATGTCCATTATTTCAACCTCTCCATATGGTGATACTAAACATTATAGAATTCCTATTTTTCCTATGAATCTCACATGGTTTAATTCTTGATTTTGAAATGATACATCTTGTACATCTTCTTAGACCTCAACCAAAACTTTTTGTTTGTATTTAATTAGAATATCTAATTAGGTTAAGCCCTCCTAGGATATTGCTATCATACCTTGTACTTTGTGTGTGCATGTGCCTTGAGGACGTGTAGGATCATACCAGTTGCACTAAAAATGGCTACTTCTTTGATAGGTTCACCTGGATACCCCAACACCAAAATCTCCCTCAATTGTCCAAACCAATCGGTTCACATTGAGCAATATCACCCTTAATATTAACTCCAATTTTGTTTATTATTCTTTCTCTATCATGTTCGAGTGTTAAATTTCATCTCATTCTCTTTTATCATGGTTCAAATAGTACATTTTCTATTTGAGCGACATGCTACATTCTATGGATGAAGACATGTTATGCCATTAGTTGTACCATAGACCTTGCATTATTGTAGAATAATTATTAACTAATTTTAGAGATTAAACTAAGATATGAGTATACAATAGTTGTTAACTAAACCTTATATATGATTGAAACCATGCCTGAAATTGTTTTATATTTTGTCATTAATTGAGAAGTAGAAAGGTTTCTACAACAATTCTAACACGAGGTAAAATCTCTAGGCGTCAGGATTATTTTCTTCTTCCTCTTCTACTTGGGTGGGTTGTTAAAATATGTTTACCACAATCACTTTGTACTTAGTAACATTATTGTCCAAAGTCATAATAACCCCCAACTTCTTTATCATACGAATATCCTCTACTTTAACTTCTAAACCCTTTTTTTTGTTGAACCCTAACCCAATAGTTATTCATATACTCTTTTATTATGAGATCATACTTAACATCATTGGTTGTTTTAAACCTGGTACATTTCTCACCCTTGTACAATTCGCACACAAGAACCTGACCTTTCTTACATTTAAGAAATCGTTTATTTCTTACAAGCATTTATAAATTCATTAAGGCGATTCCACTACAAAAAATCTAACTTCAAAGGAGTTTTATAACAGAAGTTTAAAAAAATCCAACAAATAAAATTAAGGAACCATGTTTTCTCTTCCATGTTTGATGGGATTTAGCAGCGGCGATTTTAATTTTAATTAGTAGAGTTTCTAAAACCCTCTTCAAATTGAATTCCTAATACCAAAAATCTCTAACGCGCCAAATAAATTCACTAAATTCTCATTCCCCCCGAACCCTTTCTAAAATATTCTCTTGGCTCGGGCTCATTGCTTAGTACTCAAACTGTCTTTTCTTCTTCGACAATTCTTTTGAATTCGCTTGCATTTTTCGAGTTATTTGCTATCGTTGTTGCTGGCCATTCGCATTGTAGTTACTTGGATTTGCACCGACTACTTCACTGTTCGCGTATTGTCTTCACCCTTCTTTGTTTCTCAGTTATTTTCCAAAGGTATATAGGTGTCAAGTGTTCTTGGACTTTTCGATTTTTTACTATTGGCTATATTTTGGTATTTAAGAAGTGTGTGATTTATTGATTCTTTTTGTTGGAAATTAATTTGTCTACATTTAATCTCGAAATACTATTATGATTGCTACATGATTTGTTCAGTTATTTAATCTTGTGTTCCCCGAACTTAGTTTCTACAGGCTGTATTAGGATATAAAACAAGAAAATTACATTCATTGCTCAATTGTAGAACTAGCTTCTCTGAGTAACTAGCTTGATTGGTTCCCCGAACTTAGTTTCTACAGGCTGTATTAGACTTACAATAACAGATATTGGCCTTGTTGGTATCCATGGATTAATATCTCCAAGGTCATCCTTGTAAGTGAATCTATTTTTGAAGTGTAGAAATTGGTTAGTTCTTTTGCATTATTACTTTAATGAGCATGATTTGATGCACAATTGTTCTTGGGGTTGACTTCGTATATGTGCATAATGTAAAACATAATAGATTACTAGAAGTGTCTTTTAGATTTAGGCTTGTAGCCTGACAATTGAGTGATCACATGACCTTTTAACAATTTTTAATATTATAATTTAATTTTCTTTTAATATTTACTTGTAAATTTGTGGGGTTTCAAATTCCCACAATATGTTTTAAAAATTTTTCCTTTCAAAATTGTGGGGAATTTTAAAATGCCACAAATAAAAAGACCGACGCAATTTACAGCAGGCATAAAACCATCTCAATTTGTTTGACTACCGGTAGTTTCTCAAAAAATGAGGTAAACCAATTGCAGGACACCTAACTACAGGTGTTTTTGAAACCGCCGCAAATTAGAAAAAAATTACCGCAATAAAGCATTTTTTGTAGGGTCCATATTTAATTTTGAGTCATTGGTGTCACAATTTTTACATACCTACATTTGGAAAAAGGTTTTGCTTTTTACTTATTTATTGTGTTTTAATAACTAAATTTTTTAAAACTATGTGTAGGCAACTTTTCACATTACATCAAATAATTTAAACAAGTATCATACAATGTGTAACTACTTTTGTTATTCCTAACCATTCTAATTGTCTTATTCCCCACAACAAAAATTGAACAAATACAAATAATCTCCTTAGCCTTCTACACAAGATTATTTCACTTTTCCAATCATGCAACTCTATTGTCTTGGGTTCAAATCTCTATCCTAAATATGCAATAAAAACATTTTGAAAACTAAATTGGTCACCGAACAAATCTAGCTACTTTTTGTCTATTGGTTTAGAGTTTTAAATAACCGAATTATGATAAAATAATATATAAAATTATAAATAAACTGACAAGAACATAAATATATTCTAATGTAAATTTAAAAGAAAACACATAAATTTAAAGTTCAGCATCAACTAACGTTTTATAATCCCATGCAAGTTGATAGCAAAAATGGTGTTGGTTAGGAATTTCTCTTATAGAAATAAGAACTTCGTTGTAAGCATAGCTCTAAACCAACAAACAACTCTCACATCAAATTAAAATATGGTTTTGTCACAAGTACAAACCCCAAATAAGAATTAACCGGAGTATTTGAACTCCGGGTCGTCTCACAAGGAATTACAATGAAGTGCTCAATTATTGGCTATGAAGATGCAATGGGGTTTGATTTTATATTTTTGGTAAGAAAATAAATGAAAAGAAAGTAAATAAACAATTCACTAATAAAATAAAGGAAAGATACTCTTGGCTAGACATAGGTAATTGAGATCATCATCCTTGTCTACAAACCATATATTGACAATTATGAGGAACCAAGCTCATTAAGTCTACTTCCAAAAGCCTTAAGTATGTAATATTTACTCCTAGGCTTGAAGTACGTCAAATAGCTTGATCAACATCAACCCATAAGTTCCAACCTATCTACTAATTAGATTAGTAGTGGGTTAGTGTCAATGGGTGTCAAATTGATCACCAAGGGCTCTCAAATCACCAATTCAATGAGACCCAATGACTCAAGGTCACTCAATTCTCTTAGCCTAGGCCAAGAGTAAAGAAAAATACTCAAAAAATAGAGAAAATATTTCATCAAACACCTAGTGTGCAATAAAAGTAAACATCACAAAATGCAAGAATTAATGAAACCCATAACTAATACAAGCAAGAGATCAACAATAGCAATTAAGGTAAACATAAAAAGACATAGAAACATGAAACTGCATTAAAGGAAAATTAAAATCAACAAGAGTTCATAACCATAAAAATGGCAAAATAGGAAAATTAAAAACAAGAACTAGAAGAACAAAGGTGTAACAAGAAATTCAAAGAGAAAACTAAATCAAAACAAGAATTGAAAAATGAATTTGAGAGAATTAAACCTAAACTATCCTAAATTCTAGAGAGAAGGGAGAGCTTCTCTCTCTAGAATTCTAGCCTAAAACATGATAAAAACTAAACTATGACTACTTGGTTCATTCCCCCCTCAATCCTTGGGTTCAATAGCATCAGAAATGAGTTGGATTGGGCCCAAAATGAGCTAAAAATTGCTGGCCAAGAGTTGCTTAAAGTGGACCCATGCTGATCCATCGACGTGTGCGCGTCATGTGCATGTACGCATCCCTAGACGCCAGGAAACTATGGCAAATTTATATCATTTTGAAGCCCCGGATGTTAGCTTTCCAACACAACTGAAACTGTCTCATTTGGACTTCTGTAGCTTAAGTTATGAACGATTGAGTGCGAAGAGGTCAGGATTGACAACTTTGCGGTTCCTTCATTTCTTCATGAGTTCTCCCACTTTGCATGCTTTTCCTTCATTGCTTCAATCTAATCTTTGCCTTCCAAACCTGAAATCACTTAACAAACATATCAAGACATTGAATGGAATTAAAGTGAATTAAATTTAGCTATTTTAAGGCCTAAAAAGTATGTTTTCACACTTAAGCACAAATTTATGGAGAATTACAAAACCATGCTATTTCATTGAATAAATTTGAGAAAAGTTGATAAAACCTTCCAAATTAAGCACAAGATAAACCAAAAAGTTGGGGTTTATCACAAGTACACATAAAGGTAGCACAATAGCAGTATTAAATAAATTAATAATTCAATTAACAGTCACAACACTAATTATTACAATTATAGAATTTACAAAAGAAGTAACAAAAATAAGTTAATTCCACAAATAGGTATAATAATAATTAGTTACCAATTAAACATATTAACTAACAAAACAATAACTTCAAAAAACTCAACAATAGTAAAAGGGGAAAGAGAGGCACAAGAAATATTTGTCTAAAAAAGAGAGAGAAATGGACTAAAGAAGGACCCAAAAAGGGCTAAAGATGGACAAAGAACAAGAATTAAGGCAATGAGTCAATAATAATGAAGACAATGATTGGAATGCAAGATACAAGAAGGGACAACAACTTGAAGGTGGGATGCAAGAAGAGACGACTATACTGATTGGAACCTTGATTGGAGGACAAAACAACAACGTGCGACAAGAGGACACGACAAATGCGATGACCAAAACAATGACAAACTTAATAGGAGAAAAGGCTAAAGTTGAGAGAGTGAAAAACCAAGAAATAATATTAGGATTTGTTCATACTTCATTAGATTTTTCTTCTTTTTATCCCTTGAATTTACTTAGTTAAAATTAATTCATTTTAGGTTGGGTTTAACTAACCAATTTTTGGTTGTTTTTTTTTATTTTCCCCAAGATAGTTTTGTTTAAGAATCAAACAGACATGTGTTTTGTTCTCGGTTCGGTTCAATTTTTAGGCAAACCAAGGGTATCATCTTCAGAAATATCGCCAAGGGAGGTCGTATTTAAAGATTCAATTACAATATTTGATATATCCACATCAACTTCTATGTCTCCTCTATTTAATAAAATAAAATAATAAGTCAAGAAGAAATGAAAGTTAACAAAATGTATTTTTATTGAATAAAACAAGTTTTATTATTCACTCACCATTAAAATATGAAGGCACAGCATTATTTGTGTGGATATTAAACTTTTAAGACCTTCAATGTCACCATTAGTAAAGTTAGGATCATCTTCATCTACTATTACCAAAAATTCTATCACAATGCTTTGAATTGGACTATAATTCTTCTTCTTTCAATACGGCCTAGATTGAAAGTATAGATTATAGGTCACATAGACAATATCACTTACTCTTTGATGCTCTAGTCGATTTCTTCTCCTACAAAGGATTTTTTCAAAAAGTTTCTAGTTCTTCTCACATCTAGATGAAGAAGACGCTTGATGAAAAAGACAAATTGTCAATTTTTGCAAATTAGAAGAACTCCTGTAATACCCTACCACACAGAGTCTTACGCTTAAGTCGTAAAACAGACGCGGCGAGGCACTACTACTTCTAAAAAAAATAAAATACATACTTATAGTAGTAGATTGTCTAGACATATATACACATAGCAAAATATCAAAACTACCACCCTATTTCGCTTGCTCAGAACTCCAGACGCTTGGCGAGGTGCCTCTTGACCTGCATCTGAAAATCACAAATATATGTATGGAATGAGAATCGGAGGTTCTCAACATGGTAATGGTGCCCACATATATAATATATAAGCTCCCAGGAAAGTCGAAGGCGATCCTAGAACTCCGACACTCAGATATAAAGCTTAGAGTTAAAGTTTAAAACCATCATACAAGGTGAGTTATCTGAGGTTCCTAAGTCTAACTCAATTCTACTTATTCTCTTAGCTTCTCGCCTTCCTCTAATCCTCCAAAACTATGGTGCACAGACAAGCAATACAGTCCAAGCAAACACAAGTAGGATACAGATACAGTAGGTAGCAAATATAGCAGATAAGCATAATAATCAAATAGGCAAGCCCAATTAATGCAGAATCAAACAAAACACACATACGCATATGATGTATGCATGCCCTATGGCTAATGAGTCTCATCTATCGGTTATATAGCCAACCCGACATATCTAGTAGCTAACCCGGGCATCATTCTCTTGAAAACTGGTGAGTGGTACAGTACCATGATCCTCACCTAGTGAGTGATAAATCACCTCGATTCCTACCATCTACGGGCAGTAAACCACCTTGATCCCGACAAATGTTTTTAATTGGAAAATAGCATACACGTGGGCGGTAAATAACCACGATCTGGTAGAACATCTCAAACATAAATAAAATCAATATCAATACAATTCATTCATAAATCATAATTAAATCAAATCTTATGATTCTTTATTTTCATAGCCAACCTCCTCCTTCTCAAACCGTCTAACCATCATCATCACTTTCTTAAACCTTTACTCAGAGCAAGTGGACCACGCCACTGCATCTTACCTGGAGCCTTAATTTAATCAATGCCAATCTCACTTATTCATCAATAATATCTCATCAATAATTTATCATTCTCAATCAATCAACATAGTTTTAGTTCTCATTCACGTCGTATTTCACTTTATTTATACTCCGTAATTCAAATTCTGTTCTTTTCAATCCTCCTCTACAGGCTCACTATCCTTCCTAAGCTCAAAATTAGGTATCAAACCCTAATGGGTAATTAAAAGAGGTTGGAAAATTAGAAAATTGATAAGACTTCAACAAATCACTTATGCTGCCGAAACAAAGTTCCAGGTACGCGACATGGTGTCTGCGTACGTGAGCTTCTAGAAATCAATGGTCCATGTACGCAGAACATCCTCCGCGTAAACGAAATGTTTGGGAAGTGCCCTCTGTCCACGTTGCGTTTGATGGTCCGCGTACGCATGCCTCATTTTTTTCCAGAAATAGCAAATTTGTAGATTTCACTTTTCGCACACCAAACTTCAAATACGCATAACTCTTTCATTTTAAAACATTTTTCCTCAACTTAACGGACCAAATTTTCTTTTGTAAACAAGTTTGAAAAAAATTGAGGGTTTGGAAATTGAGTTATGGCTCCCCGAAATTTGGCCGAAAATGAGTATTTTACTAAATTTTGTAAACAAGTTTGTAAACAATTTTTTTTCTTGGCTTTCTTTTTTGTAGTTTCTTTTTTGGCTTTCTTCAATCTATCCAAAAAATTTAAGGGCTTTAGTAGAATATTTTAGATTTTCACAACAACAAAATAGCTTATCTTTTGGAGAAGGTATTTAAATTTTTTGCCTTGCCTTTTCTTTAAGCAAACAAAACAAAATAGGTACTACCTTGCCTCTTCTCACATTGGTATTTATTATTTATTGCTACTTCCACTTTGCCCATTGGTATATGACAACACCAAGCTAAGGTCTATTATTACACTTGAAGGAAACAGAGATCACAACTTCTTGTTTTATGGACTTTTCTTTATGGCAATAATAATTCACTTGATTAGAGATTTTTCTCAATTTTCCTATAATAATATGAAATTCAGGATAAAACAGAAATGTAAGTAGTTTTCTTTGTTGTATATTGATATTTGCTGCTAATTTATTTTTCTTCTTTGAAAAGTTAAATAAATAGGTACTACCTTGCATCTTCTTTAAGTAAACAAAACAACATAGGTAATTAAATGCTAGCTCTGAATATAGTAGAGAGAGATAGAGAGAGAGAGAGAGAGAGAGAGAGAGAGAGAGAGGTTTTGATAATAAGGTAGATTAAAATAATGTATGTGATGCGCACACACACACACAAAAGGAAAGTAGCCTATCTACTTATTAGTTCCTCCCTTAAACACTACAAATTGATCATACATAAGTTATATATAACAAAAGGAATCGATAAAGTCATAACTAGTTAATGATTAATACAATAATACAGGCACACATATTTAATTTCTCACAATCTCTCATTATACAATGATGATCAATATAGAAGCCAGCCACATATGACATCATTGGTATTAAATGATATTACAGTCCTCAGTGGAGACATACATATTGATTAGAAGTGCAAGAAAAGAAAAGAAAGAGTGGAGCCAGTTTAAGTCATTGCTTCTTTTCCCAATTTTCCTATAATAATATTTCACTTGTTTTATGGACTTTTTCCAGTTTTCTAAGTGTTTATGACCTTTTTCTTTTATTTTGTGATGGGACAGATTTGACAAGATTATCAATAAGGAAATTCATTCTACTATGGTTTATGAGGATGATAAGGTACTCTTTGAGCCTTTAATCAAAGAGTGAAGTCTGATAGTGCTGTAAATGAATGTAGATAGAGGTGAAAAGAGTGAAATAAAGATTTAAAGATGTATTGGAGTTTTGTCTTTTGATCTCTGTTGTTTTTTCTCTGACTCTTCTATATTGATTTTAAAATCTTATTAACATCTATATACACGTTTTACTTTATATTTTTTTGACCAGGTAGACATCTAAATTAGTTCAGTGTACATTCAATGTTAAAATATATAGGTTGTTATGATAGGATCTTTAAATTGGTTAAAAGAAACTAGTTTTACTTTTACTTGCAAGATTGCCCGTTATATATAAGCTTCTTAATTGTGCACTGGGAAATGAAGTTTCATGTGTCTCTGGGGAATGCAAGTAATAGATATATTGGTTGGGCTGGGTGTGTTGTTGTGTAGTAGGCTTAAAGTGAGAATTGAATTTAATATATATAGAGGGTTTACCTAGCTAGGTTGTTACACACTCAAAATTCAAAATGATGTTATCTTATCATGACTACGAAATTCAAAATGACTGATGAGCGGTTACGATTTTGTTTATTTGATCTCAGCTATATCTATCATATTCTTTTTTAAGTTTTTGTTTATCTCTATCCTATTCAAAAAGGTTGTTACTATTTCTGTTGACTTGGAATCTTATATCCATATTACTAAGTTTTAGAAATCATTATCATTTAACTATCCTTCCTTGTTTTACTCACTTTTTTATCTAACCCTGACACATCGTTCCAAATATCTTTATAGTAAAATTCTTAATCTTTTTTCAAAAGCGGGAAAAAGATTAATCAATCTTCTCTCATTTTTTTCAATGTCAAAGATGACTACATTATTTTGGTAACTCATAAGAAAAAGTTTATACTCATGTAGAATGTTCCTTACTTAACAAGTTTCACAAATACAAATACAATTTATGTTCTAATACTTTAAATTTATGCCATAGGGATGTTTGTTGAAGGCTTAAACTAACTTAAACTAAATGCTGCCCTGAATTCTTTGGTTAAACTAAGTGCTTTCAGAAAAATTTAAGAGTTGAATACTGTGAGGATTAAGAAAGAGTAGTGATAGAATGACCTTCTTTCTTTTGCTAAAACTTAAAGATGAAACTTGTATTATGAATGAATTACATATACCGATTAATGAGCTCATGCAACTTACTTTTTATTATCAACAATAATGGTGCTGTGTAAAGCTCCTTTACAATTAGGAAAGACTTGGCCACTTAGAGCTAGAAAGTGAGTGGAGAACATCACTTCATTTTTCGTAACATATTTTTGGACCACACGCACTACAAGAAAAAACATTTTTAGCGACAAACTTTTAGCAGCAATAATATTATTGACGTAAATTCTCTTCTCAAACCCATTTTTTAGTGGCAATTATATATTTTCTATTAATACTATAGATTATAATGGCTATTTCAACTATTGCCACTAAAAAAGCTAAAATTATAAAAATAAAAAACCTAAATCGTAAAACGTAAAATCAACACTCTGTGCCTCGCCACTCTTCCTCACACAAACAACTCTCTCAGTGCCTTATTCTCTCTGAGAAATGATAACCACGCACCAATCTTCTTCTCGCTCTCGCTCTCGCTCTCACATCTCTATCATTTCATATTCTTCATTGATCAAATCTCTTTCCAGTTTTTATCTCAATCTTAATCGTGCTCTGATTACTTTTCTCGGACAAGCCTGTGTTGATTTCGATTGAAATCTCAATCGCGCTCTAGTAATTAGGTATATGTTCCTTAATTCTCTCTCAATTCTGATTATTGTGCTCCCAATTTGTGTTCTATTGCATCCTTTTCCCATATCTCTTATCAATTTTTAGGTTTATGTGAGTTAACTTTTCTCCCACATTAGATTCTATTATTCTTAGTTTCGATCCCTATCACATGCACTTATTACAGGTTGAACTCATGGCCAAGAGGCGGTGCAGGAAGAAGCTTAATGATAGGTTGTACATGCTTTGGTCTGTTGTGCCAAAGATTAGCAAGATTTGTGATTTGTGAAGCCTTTTGATATTTGGACTATTGAGTGAGAACAATAGTTATAATTGTTGATTTGATGAAGTGTTATATCAATTAGCTGATGTTGATGCCTTGGTGTCTTGTTAAATTACTGGTCACATGTTCATGACAAGTTCTAGCTCAGATTATGCTGTTAATTTCTTTTGATGTGCTAAGGATTTAGGGATTACATTCTAATGGATTTCGTTGTTCAAAGATGGATAGAGCTTTGATACTTGGGGATGCAATCGACTACTTGAGGGAGTTACTGTAGCGGATTAATGATCTTCACAATGAACGGGAGTCAACTCCACCTGGCTCTTCGCTGCAATTTTCCACCACAAGTCTTCAACCTTTGACACCCACACCGCAAACCCTCCGTGCCGAGTGAAGGAGGAACTGTATCCTGGTGTCTTGCCAACCCTCAAAAACCAACCTGCAAAGGTAAATCTTTTATCACCTCGTTGCAAGATACTTGGTGGACAGTATAGCTTGTTGATTGTAGAATTGTTACAATTGAAACTGCGTTTATCTGGAGCTCATAGGGACCAAAAGTTGCTCATGGATGTAAATTTTGTGATGATTTAGAGCATGGAACTTGAATGAATATTATTTTTTCTAAATGAATTGCATCTTGTAGTGACCCACCTGCCAAAAATATTGAATTGATAAATTTGCATAAACATGTCATTTCAAAATTTTTGCTAATGTGTTATACATATGAATTGTAATATAAAATTTCACATGCCTAGCTGCAATAAGTGTTTCTAAATGTTGTGATGTATTTCCCAAAAGTGTTGTTGTACTATCTATGAATGCATGATTTAAAGAGTTAGTGTAATTTGATGATGCATGATTTAAATCATTATCACCCTCTAAACTACATGCGGGAGTACTAGTTGCAACATGAGAATTGTAAGTAGGTGACAATGATTGTGTATGGATAGTGGCTTGATCAAAGAGCCTGAAATTATTCGAACTAATAGCACGATGGTGATTTATTAAAATTCTTTTTGACATTATATAAGTTCTTATAGAAAATTTACTGTATATTATATAAGTTCTTAAAATTCTGCATGGGTTTATCCTTTTGGCAATTTATCAGTATGAATATTGTAAATTTTGCCAATTTGTGTACATTATTTTTAATTTGAATTGATGATGATTATGTTGATGATGATGTTGAAGCCTATCAACTGTGTACCAGAAGAGCGTATGCCAGATGGTTAGTTAAATTGAATTCTTCTCTTGAAAGGTTAGCTCACGAGGCATGCACTGATTTTGAATTCTTCTCTCAAGAAAGATGTATTGCTTAAGCATGGCCTAACATTAATTAAAAGTTATTTTTGTGTCTTTCTAGGAACCCCAAACATAGGATTTCTCCAATTATATCACTTTTCAAGTTCGTAGTTACTAGTTATAGCATTTGATGATGTTAGTGTGGAAAACCCTGACTTTAGATCTATTTAAGGTAAAAACTATCAAAACTTTACTTCTTTTGAAAGTTATTTTTCTTACCTGTAGAAGTTTGAATATTTCCTTTTTAATTTGAGGTTAAAGCCTTAGCAGAAGCTGGTGTAGTTCCCAGCAAATTGTATTCAAAGGATAATTCTGGTTCTGGTAGATCGAACATCAAAGATAACAGATCCCTGCCCTTTTCAGCCTTTGGTTTATGATTTTCAACCAAAACACCCTGAAGATCCATATGCTGCACTAGCAGTTCTATCTGGTAGATTAGTGCCAGGTCAGATTTTTACAACTTTATATTTGATTGTGTTTTTTATTCTATCACATGTTAATGCTATCATACAAGATTGTGATCAGTGTTGAACATAAACTGTCACAATGTAAAGAGTCTTATCCATACTCTTAGGATCTGTCTTGGTGAGGAAGCTGAAAAAATTGCCAAGAAACAAATGCTGGTTGGTTGGATATTCAAAAGAAGATGCTGAAAAAGTAGCAACTGAATTCAATAAAACATGGGAAACAAGTTTGAGAGTTGGTGTTAATGATTTCCGTCACTATACCAATGGTAGCACTACATATCTTTCCAGAAGTAGTTCATTTAGATGAGTTAAACATCATTATTTAATCTTGTCTTATTTTTTTTCTATTAAGGTGAAAGAACGTATAAGAAAATATTTGTTGAATTGATTTTATGTAGAGTTGAATAATTAATTTGCCATGAAGTATATAATATTTTGGTAGGTTTAGTGACGCAACTGACCTAGGAAAAATATGTGCTAAAATGTTTGAAGAACATCGTCACTTAAATTGGCACGGTTAAGGAGGTGCATCAGTTGGGCTTCAGTGTATTAATTAGCACGTGCTTTGAACATTGAAAACTTAAAAGTATGAAAGGAATGAAGCTGATGGCGCTTGCTATAATTAATATCTTGGGAATGTCACTAATTAAGTTCAGTCAACGAGAAGCAATAATGGTTATAAGCAATGGCTCTAAGCTTAGACAACATTTACTATAATACCAACACCAACACCAGCTTAAACAACTCTTGGCTACAGCAACGATGGTTCTACTAACATTCTACCATTTGTTGAAGTAGAAGAAGAAACAACAAAGGAACCTTATCATGATCAAATTCATCAAGAACAAGAGAATAAAAATTGCTTCATCAAAAACTAGGTTAATGGAAATAATAATAATAATAATAATGGAATGGTGGAAGTGGGAATTTGAAGACTTTAAAGTCTTTTAATGAGTCCTGGTTGTTCATCTACTTCTCAATCATCATCATTAGATCTCAGCAGGTTCTTCTTCTTCAAATTCTCGCAAGGCCATGGTGACAGTTGCAAAGAATAGTAAGAGAAATTTCTGTAGCATTTTTTGTTGTAACATTGATGTAACATAGTTATAGGTTTGTAGTATTTTTTGTTGCGTAGATTTGTAACATGATTTATTACTTTTCAAGAGAAATTTGTGTAACAATATTTTGAGTTTAATGAAATATCGCATTTTGTAGTAATTAATTTCAATATATTTATATTATGCATAATAACTATTATTGGAAAAAAAGATAGTTCGTTGCTTCTAAGAAAATGAGTATAATATAACTAAAAAAGGTCTTAAGATTTTAGCGGCAATAGTAATGGCAATTAAAAGTGAATAGCATTACAATTTTAAAATTATTTTTAGTGGCTATATAAATTGCCGATAAAATGGGTTTTAGCGGCAATAGTAATGGCCATTAAAAGTGAATAATATCGCAATCTTAGAATTACTTTTGGTGGCCATATAAATTACCAACAAAATGGCCGCCAAAAGTAATATACTTTTTGCGGCCATTAAACCGGTCTTTACCGGTAAATGTTATAATTGCTGCTAAAACCTTTTAGCGACAAAGCATAAAATACCTAATGTCTAATTACCGATAAATGTATTAACGGCTATTTTTATTGCCGCTAAAAGTAAAATAAATGGCCACTAAAAGTTATTTTTTTG
Organism: Arachis duranensis; assembly: GCF_000817695.3. Taxonomy (NCBI): domain Eukaryota; kingdom Viridiplantae; phylum Streptophyta; class Magnoliopsida; order Fabales; family Fabaceae; genus Arachis; species Arachis duranensis. Next base: position 68,573,772 of record NC_029778.3, read on the forward strand.
TACTGATGTTATATGCACTGCTCTTTTATTTCATTAAAACAATATTACTTATTATGGTTGGTTGATCCACTTTTCAAAATTTCTGTTTGGACAAATAAAAGTTATATAGGAGAGTATGTTTTTATCTGAATTTTTTTTTTACTTTTAAAAAGCTAATTTAGGGTAGCATCATCATTTCTTTGAATGAATGAATGTGACAAAGCAAACACTACTCTCTTATGCACATATATGTAATTCTATGTATATATGCAAATAAAAAGCACAAACACCTAATAGTTTTGTAGTTAGCTTTGGCCCCATAGAATCATGGACCATGAGTTGTCAATTGATATATGAAATTATTACGAGATGTCAATTGATTCAAATTTTCTATCTTTTTTTATTGTGCTCATAATTATATTTTTGTTGTAGGGATTGGATCAAGAGAGTAAGATTTCATCACCAAATGAGTTAGGAAGTAGATCTTCTGGAGCGACCAACAAGGAAGCATGGTCTTGCATGATAAAGATTTTATGTATTAAGGATCATATATGTGTGTGTGTGTGTGTGTGTGTGTGTGTGTTAAGACGAATTAATGAAAAATGTTATCTTTGATACTTTATTTTTGGATTATAACTTTTCATTTTCAGAGACTATGTATGAATAAAAAATCTTATTATGATGTTTGATTTAACGCTATGCCTTTTGGTTGTTGTGAGATTTTAAAGTTTGTGTTCCAAAAATGTCACTTCTAAAAGATAGTTTCAATCTCATTTTAAAAAGCATAAAATTGCCATCATACATAGGTAAAAATGGCGGTTAGAAACAACCATTTTAAATGAAAACAATGCCATTTTAAACGAAAGTGATGCCATTATATCCTGGTAAAAAAGGCGGTTAGAAAGTGCCATTTTAAACAAAAATATGCCATTAAACCCAGGTAAAAAAAGGCGGTTAGAAAGCGCAATTTTAAATAAAAATGATGCCATTATATCCTAGTAAAAACGGCGGTTAGCAACTACCATTTTAAACGACAATATGTCATTAAACCCAGGTAAAAACGGCAGTTAGAAGCTGCTATTTTAAATGAAAATGATGCCATTATAACCTGGTAAAAAAGGCAATTAGCAACCGCCATTTTGAATGAAAATATGACATTAAATCCAGTTAAAAATGGCGGTTTGAAAACCGTTATTTTAAATAACAACAAACCACCGTTTTATTTGGTTGCCATTTTAGCCGTAAAAAAACCAACGTATTATCCACTCGTAATTGAGGCAGTTTTCTAAAAACTGGCATAATAACTAGAATGGTGCCCAGAATATCGGCGTTTCTTAGAGGCGCCGTTTTTGGTATTAATGGTGGTTCAAACTGCCGTAATTTCTAAAAAAATCGCAATTTAACCTATTTTTTAGGGGGATTTCAATTTCTAACATTGTGTTGATAGAAATTTTTGCTCTATGTATACCTTCATCTATGTATCCCCAAAAAATGTTTCTCATCATTATCAACAATCATTAACAACTTAATTTGAGGACTAACAATTTTCACAAACTTTCCAAAACTTGCTATCTAACATATTTGAACTAAATCTTCCCATTAGCACTTTTTGACAGATTATGAAAAGTAAAGATTTGTCCACCATCATTGCTTGCAAATCTTCCTTGTGGTTATATATATATTTTTCGAAGTAATGAAAACAATTGCAAAAGGTATGGCTCTTGGTCGAAAAATTTATTTTAACGTTTTTTTTCTACCCAAGATATGATCATATGGTTGTAAATAAATATAGTCACTTTTGAAGTGTGGGAGGTAAGGTTAGCTATGTGAGGCATGCTTCCTATATCTTTCAAAATACGATTATTGCAATAAGTAACACAATGATACCAAAAGATATTTGAATACTGTTATGAATGAGTTTCTAGCTAATACATGACTAACATCATTATTAGTGACCACACGCATAATGGTATTAGGCCCAACCTACTTAATGACATCAGCAAACAAGTTAACTAGGGTGTCACCATTTTAATCAAATCAAAAGCATCAACAGATTTAACAAAAGACATACTAGAAGAACAATAACCTAGAAAGTTAGTTAAAATTTATTGCCTTCGATCAGTCTAACTATCTGTTATTAGAATACAACAAGTCGTTTCCATGAGCTCCTATAGCTTTCAACAAACAATTAACACTTTTTCTTAAGATCAGCTATTAAATAAACTCTCAATTCATCATATGATGGTCCTTCGAAATCAGGTCCAATTGGAGCAATACTATCTAAGACATGTTAAAAGTAAGGTGAATGGATTGCATTAAATGGAATACATGCATTGACCATTCATTTTGCAAGTCCCAACTTAATCTTGTGTATAACCTGTTTATTAGCCAACACACTTTTCATGGTTGGCTGAGATCCTAGAGAAGTCATTTCTTTGAAATAACTGCCAATCTAGGAAGCAACAACAATTCTTCTCTTTCCTTTGTCTCCTGTTCATGCAAGATGAAGAGGAGGTAATGCAAGGTAAGGTACATTGAACTCCTCTTGTTATTGTGTTTTTGTTTATCATAATTTCTAGCAAACATTTTTTCATCTTTTTTTATTGTGGTCCAAAAGTCTTTTGAATTGAAGTTAAACTTCTTTTATCACTTTGTTACATACTTTAATTGTCTAGGAATTTTTGCAAGGTGCATCTTCATTATATGTATCCCCCTCCATTAAGTATTCAAACAAAATATGCATGTGTACTGTGTCTTGTGATCCTTACCATACTTCACAGTATAATATTACTAAGTTTATTCAATTTTTTTCATGAAAGAAACCTGTTGTGGATTCCTAGCCTGCACTATCTTCTGATGGTTGATCATTGTTTGCATCCATCTTCAAAATAATACAAGAATCAGCCATAAAGAAAAATTCAAAATTCAAAAACATCACAACATCATATTACTAATCTTATTTTATCAACATTCAACAACAAACAATCAATACTCGTATTACTACTATTTATTTTATTTTAGCATATAATTTAAAAAGAGCAACATAAATTAAATCATAAAAAACCTGAAAAATAAGAAATGTTGTGAAACACAACTCAAAAGAAAGCACAATGAGAGTCAGTGAAATGCTTATTGTAGAGGTGAGTGACATTGACATGAGTGATCATGAGCAAAGACAGTAGAGGGGAGCAGCGATGGCAGCGATTTGGTGGAACAAAGATGATGACCACATTGCGAAGCGCCAATGCGAGCAAGGTGAGCAACACCGGCAATGACGACGGTTTTTGGGTGAGTGGTCTGCCAAAGCTAGGTGTTGCTAGCATTTCTATGGCTGCAGAGGTTGAGCTTTGGATGGGTATGAGCGGATTGTGGGTAATCAATTCTAAAATTAGTTTGTTTTCTTTTTTAAAACAATCTCGCTTGGCTTAAAAAATTAAGGGTAAGCTACCAAAAATATACCTGAATAATTTTATGGCTGATAAAAATGCACCCAAAATTTATTATCGACAAAAACAACACAACTTTTATATTTGAACAACCGTTTATGCATTTGATCCAAAATTTTATAAAAATATTTAGATACTTGTTTAAAAATATACAAAAAAGGAGATAAAAACTTGAACCTCTATATTTTTATTTTTATTTTAAAAGTATTATTGGTTGTTGGCAAAACAAATTACCAAAATTATATACTTAGCGAAAAATCACAAATATTAAGGATAAAAATATCTCATTTTTCTAATCATGTTTGTAAAAAATCGTATCAAAATTTAATCTCTAAAGCATTTTTTGAGAATACGTATTTAATGTTGGGCATTGTTGTTGCGTTTTAAAATTATTTTAGAGCATTTTTGTCGATAACAAAATTTGAGTGCATTTTTGTCAGCGACAAAATTATTTAGATCCATTTTTGGTGGTTTACCCTAAAACTAAAAAAAAGTTCCACTCTGGAAAACCGCTGCTGATTCACCCATTAACCACTGGTTTATCTATTTTTTTCAATCGTTCACTACTAACAGCTTTTATTTAATCGGTTGGAGGGATGGTTTTTTATTAACTCGATCGAATTGGTCGATCCTATTCAATTTTTAGAACTATGATTATATTAGATACATACCTAAATCTAGAAATATTTACAGAACTCTTTCAATGGCGTCAATAATCACAATAACACCAACAACAACAGTCCCAACAACATTAACACCTCCAAAAATCTACAGTCAAAGCTTTGTATTGTTAGAACTAAACAAAAAGTGCACAAAGATAAGGATACTCAAAATGATAGGAAAAATTCCAATAAAAAACTAAACCGATTTAGTGAAAGATAAACTCACCTCGAGTAAAATGACAGTCTCTGAATGTTAAATGAAGATATAATAAGAGAGAATTTAGTGACAAAATTTTCAATTAAAGAGACTGAGTGTGGATTAAAGTGATAAAGAGAATTTTGAAAGTTGGAGGAGGGGAGAAATACTACAAGGAATTTGGCTATTTGTGGCAGTTTTTATGCCAATAAGTGGCAGTTTATAACCCCTACCAAATGGTTTTTGGAAGTTTCTAAAACCCCCAAAATTTGAGGTGCCACGAGCTCTTTTGTGGCGGTTTTTAAAAACCCCCTTGTGGGATTTTCAAACCTCCACAAATCCTATCATTATTTATTTATTTTTAATTTCTAAACATTCATTAATCTTATCTCATTTACAAACTACTCAAATTAGAAATTTATTTTTTAATATAAAAATTTAAAACTAAATCTGTTATAACACAATTTCTCAATATAAGACATAACTCTCTATATATAAAAAATTCTCAATGTCAATAGTTCCAAACATAATTGTATATGGTATTGTTCTACATAACTATTACTATTTTTCTTTAAAAAGTAAAATAAAATAACTTCAATTTTTCGATATCATCTAACTATATAAATGTCTCAAATATTTATTTTTGGATGTCCGTTGCTATCACCAGATGATCTCCTAGCATCAAAGGGAGTAGTAGGCTCGCTTTCAGCATCATTAGCCTATATGTAAACATAAACATTATTAGTACTTTTAGTAAAACTAAGCATCAAGATGATTCACTGTAAGCCTAACTACTCAATTTTGAAGAGCATCTAAACCTATATTTGATATTGATGAGTATTACTCCCATCTAAACTTATATTCCTAACAGATGTATTTACTATGAAGTTATTTCTCGAGTAGAAGAAAAGCCAACAAGCGCTTTAACAATTCCTCCTTCCTTTATCATCAGGTACTCTTTCATCATATAAAATGATTGTTACAACTTGGATTCTAAACTAGTGACTTTTTCCTATGAATTATGTAAGTTAGACTCCAAATTATTAATCTTTTCCTGTAAAATTGTAGTAGTAGTAGGCCAAGAAGATCTAATTGAACTAGTGGAGATGGTCATCCCATTAAGCCAACTTCTAACATTCCTAAAGGTATTTGTAGGCGCCACTCCCATGCCCATGCAACAAACTCTCCCAGCAGAGCGTTCAGGCCCCAAAACTTTAACAACAACATAATTAGGGGACAAATCAAATTGTGCATTTGACGGTGTCATATTCAGCTCATTTTTTTCTTATTTAAAAGTAGTAGATATTTGATAAACTCCAATTTTGTGGTTTATCTTGTGCTTAATTTAAGAGATTTTATCAACTTATCTCACATTTATTCAATGAAATAGCATGGTTTGTGAATTTCTCCCAATTTGTGCTTAAGAGTGAAAATATGCTTTTTAGGCCTATAAATTGCCAATTTTAATCCACTTCAATCCCATTTGATGCCTTGATATGTTTGATGAGTGATTTCAGGTTCATAAGGCAAGTATTGGATGGAAGAAGTGAAGAGAAAAGCATGTAAAGTGGAGAATTCATGAAGAAATGAGGATTTGGTGAATTGAAGGCCACGCGCACCCGTCACCCACGTGTACGCGTAAGGAAGAGATCTGCCAGCAACGCGCACGCGTCATCTACACATACGCGTGAAAGAGAACTTTGCCAATCAACACACAAGCGTGATGCTGATCACGTAACCTCATTAAAGTGAAAATGCTGGAGGCAATTTTTGAGCTTTTCAGACCCAAATCCAACTCATTTTTTAGGCTATTTGACACAGAATTCAAGATTGGACAAAGGAGGAAGCAATTAATTAGTGTAGGAAGCATGCCTTAGGTTAGTTCTAGAGAGAGAAGCTTCCTCTTCTCTTTAGAAATTAGGATTTTTAGTTTATTTTCATCTTAGATTTAGGTTTAATTACTTGTTTTGATTTAGTTTCCTTTACTTTTCCTTGTTAATTTGCTTTAATTTCCTTAGTTCCTCTTGTTAATTTCTCTTTTGGGTCTCTTTTATGTTTATGAACTATTGTTGGATTTGGATTTTTTCTTTAATGTAATTTCATGTTTTATGTTCTTTTGATGTTTAGTTGAGTTATTGTTGATTCCTTGTATTGGGTAGTGGTAGAATTTATTATTTCTTGCAATTTATCATGCATTTCTTTTATGCCTTCCAAGTGTTTGACAAAATGCTTAGTTGGATGTTAGAACAGATTTTGTACATTCTTGGCTTGGAATGAAAAATTGGACAATCTTGAGTCATTAATATCCAATTTAGATTGGTGATCTAGAGTGATTAGTTAATATTATTTCTATTGACTCTAATCTCTTGCTAATTCAATTAGTAAGTTGATTAGGACTTATGGATTGAGATTAACTAGTCCTATTTGACTTTCTCTCAATATGAAGATAACATTATACCTTCTTCCTATGATGAAGATGACAAAATAGGATTAGCTCTTGTTAATTATTGAATGATGACTAATGAATAGGATAGAAAGCCTTGATTCTCAATCATTGCCATGAATCCCTCTTTTTAGAATTTGCTATCTTTAGTTGTTCTCTTTATTTTCTTGTCATTTAGATTATTGTCTCCTTATTTGAAAACCACCCTTGGACCTCATAACCAATAACACGCATACCTCACTGCAATTCTTTTGAGAGACTACCTGAGATCTAATACCCTCGGTTATTAATATTGGTTTGCACTTGTGACAAAAAAATTAAACTTTGATGGAGGATTGTTTGTTGGTTGGGAACTATACTTCGACGAGATTATTTTGTGAAATTCCTAATCGACGATAATCTCCTTTCAATATTAAAGATACTTATTGATAATTAGGACAATGTATGTGCTGAATAGAGAAATGAAAATTCACAAACAAAAACACTTTCCAATAAGGACAAAGACAAGGAAAAAAGCCCTAATAATAATCACATTCTACTCTAGCCATTTCCTTCAAACAAGCTATAGCTCTAGGATACAAAATATACATGCAACAGATGAAGAAAGATGCAACATTATTAACCCCTGCTTTGTCGAAAAGAAAATGAATACTTGTGACTGATGGGATTGGCAATCATCTTTTACTTTTGGATCTAGGAGCACTTGAATTATTTGGTATTGTCTCTTTCTACTTTTAATAATGTCATGGAAATTATTCATGCATTTATAATGACTATCATGGGTTAATAATAAATTTTGTTGTTTGATCAAGTGATGGTAATTGTCTGTTCATATAACACTGATCTGACTTATTTAAGCTTTATCATTTCTAGTTTATAAATATTTTTATGTTACTTGCAGGCTTTTCAAATACTGAACTCAAACCTTATTTTCATGGTAATTAATTAATCAAATCCCGTTTCAGATGATCACATACAAATAAAATAAGATAAGATAGCAAAGATGTTAGCTAACTAACAAATCTGCAATAGAAAGGTTTACAAAACACTGACCACTATAGTTAATGCCTCATTATTTACAAAAGACCTATCATTTCTCTTATGTGTTTCAATATATATCATTTCTCTACTAGATTTCTTTCCTGTTACCAAATACTAAAAAAAAGGAATAAAGGGGTAAACAATTAATTAACATATATAATGCAAGTAAAATTACACATGTACCAAGTTTATATATATATATATATACCATCTCATGTTACCTTTGAAAGTTGGATTTAGATTCAAAAGTGTAAGGAATTGTTTGCTTGCTTTGATTTTTCATATTTTTCATGGAAAGCTCCTAAAATAAATACAATAACTTCAATTAATAGTTTTTTATTTTTTATTAAAGTACAACAATAATTGAATGGATTATTTAGTGTCTTACAACTGTAGACAGTTTTAGTCGCTAATTACAAACCAAGTCTACTGATCTCTTAGAACATCATCAGGTACGTTATTCACCAATACTTCTTTTCTCGTGGTTGAATCATATAACTTATTTCACAATCTTTGTCTATATGTTTCCCATTTCTTTGCAATACTTTAAAGGCAATACCTACACGCAATATTTTCTATGCTTGTAAAATCGAAGTGGGGCTTCAAATAAAAGATAAATAAATAAATAAGTACTTGAACTAATAGAAGTTTTAAATAGAATGAATTTTACCTTTATCATTACATCAAAGCACTCATCCTTAAAAGACTTAGGCATGCCAGCATTTTCTTGTCCTGACCACTTTTCAAATCTAATTGAAAAGATACATGCATTAGTTGCTAATATACCATAATAGGAAGTAAATAAACCTTGTGCTTTACCATATGCCGCACCCTCTTCATCAACCTCTACAGTTACACGGTCTCTCCTAAGTATGTTGCAAACATCTTTGACATTGATCTTAGCCTTCTTTTATGTATTTGTAGAGTCTTAAAGAAAATAAAATACACTGTATTATTAAAAACATTCATAAATAATGTATGTCTATCCAATTTTTTAAACTTCATTGTTACAATTATCCTCAAAAGTCAAATATAAAATATTAAGAGTTACAAATTTTTTAAGCTAGCGACACGCTTTGATTATAGATCAGGACATGTTCAACTTAATAGCATAAATGATTTAAACTACCCTTCAATCACATTAATTAATTATGCAATATAAATTTATACCAATTATCTCCACATTCCAAACAGATGAAGACTTTGAGTTAGATCAACGTGTGACTTCATGAAATGCTACTGGTGCTTGAGATTGAAGTGAACGAGAAGCATTGTTGTTATTCCTCTCATCTACAAACTTCAATGGATTTTTTATGTATTTGCTCCTTGGAATGACTGCATATCAACAAACACAAAATTGTTAAGTACACAAAAAATAATTAGACATTATACTAATAATTAAACATAATACTGTCAAGCACATAATAAATTAAAAAACTTAAAATATTACCTTTGGTAAAATTTTGTACAAATTTTCATGCAAACATATCTCTTGCCAAGATTAATCCTTTATTTGGAAATACAAAGGTCCTTTAGAAACACAGCTCTTCATTTGGATTGAGAAATTCAATGAAATTATCACTATAAGAACTAAGAGTTGTATTAGTTGTCTAATGGTAAAACTTTTGCCCCAAATTTTTTAGACATTTTCAATTGTATTTTAGATTGAGTTTTTAATCAAATAATGAAACTATCAAAAGAAATTGATTCAGTAAATAGGGATTCATATGAATTCTTGAAGGTAATCAAATAATTAAACTTACTTCTCTGAAAGTGGTAATGTTGGATACAAATATAGTATATTAGACTCTTAAAGAGTTGATAATAAAATATTAATGCACAAAAGGACTATACCAATTAGAATGAACCAAAGGAACCACCTTAGAATTCCTTAAGAAGTCTAAAAAGTAATCATGTTTCTCATCAAAATTCTTATTATAAATTCAGTCGATCCAAAAGTTAAACCATAAATTAAAAAACAAATCACATATCAGAACTTCATAACTAAAATCAGTCTGACTTTGAAACATACCACATATGATTCCATCCTTCAGGATGAATTACAATGGTAGCAAGACACAAAAATATTAAATCAAAACCAAAATCTCATAATGTAAATTGACTTGTGCTATATCAGATAAAAGAACTTATAATCACTCATAAATAAGCAAATATTTTTCTGCATCAAGAATTGTCCATTAGGTTGTAGTCATGCTATGATATAGAAACCACACAATGACTCAATAACATAAGAATTGACAAGCATACAGTAGAAAGAAGGATCACCTGATTCCAGGATGCTTATATGGGTATTCCGGAGGAGACTTTATTTTTCCGTAGTAATATCCGCCTAACAAGAGAAAAACATAACTAAGAATTGAAACCAATACATAAGCTTGGACTTTTTGAGATAACAAATCTCAATAGAAGTAAAAAAGTGAAGTGTTGAAATGCAATAATCACAACTTATTAAATTTTTTCATCAAAACCTACAACACACAGAGCATTTAGCATTTAACATCATCATTCTTAATTAGCATACCAGAGCTTGCAAATTGTACTTTGTACTAAGTGCTCAAAACAACAAAATGAAAGGAACAAATTAATAAACTACCATCACTCTAGCATGTGTACTGTAATGACCCAATTTTCAGTACATGATGATCATACTGAAAATCAAGCATCACTAATTTACTTCCCTAAAAATTAACTAAGTATTTATTATTAAGCATGTAATCGTACTAGCGCACATTCGAATTTTCGGAAAAAAAACTGAAATAATTAAATAAGTACGATGAAATAACACAAACATTAGAAATAGAGATAATATACATCATGTATACTATAGGATGCTCCCAAGCTGGCACCTGAAAACTAGCCTAGTCAACTATGAACATCCTACTCTCTCAGTGAGTCTAATCAAAAGTGAGAGACTAAACACAAAAGTCGGGCGAACACAAAAAACTCCTAAAAGCCTCATTCTCAGCTCCCAAGCATCAAATATCATCATCAGAGAAAATCTTAGTCACATCTGATAGGGAAGGAAGGAAGGGGTAAGAACTGGAGGTTCTTAATAAGGTCGGGTGTTATCAGCTAAGTCAAGATTGTCTCAGTTTAATTAATTCACAGTCAAATATACAATAATTACAGAGAAATAACCAGTCACAACATTTCAGAATAGCATTAAAGAATACACAAACAGAAGAAGGCAAACACAAACAATTTCACATTATCAAGTAAAATGTAAATGCACAAACAAGGATGATGCATGCCTAGTCCTATCGCAGGTAATGAGCTCATTTGTCGGTTTTGACCCGCACCCGACGCAATCCAACTCGCAAGTTGGAGCACGTGGTGGCTAGCCACTGCTTTCACCCAGAAAAACTCGTATCTCAGATAGGTGGAATGCAACAATAACAATAATCAACAATTCAGCATATATGCATTTAAATCATAGCCATATATTAACATTCATCTCCACCATTCGGCTCACAATTCACAATTCATAATCAGCCATAATCATTATCACACAGGGCCATTTGGCTCATCTCATAGTCAGCCATTTAGCTCATGACATATACATCACTCCACCATCCTCCTCAACAACTTATATCATCATCATTCATTATACTCATCCTAACATCCCCTTTCTTCATCCACAAGTTACCCTCTCCCATAGCTTACTCTCATTTGCAAGGCGTTCTATATCAATTTAACATTTAAGGGACGAAATTGGGTGAAATAGCATCTCGGAAGGTTACGAGCTTGTTGGGAATGTGAAAGACTTGAAAACAAAACCTTTAGAAAAGAACAAGGTCGCGTGCATTGATGAGCGGATAATTTATACGCTTTTTGGCATTGTTTTTAGGTAATTTTTAGTAGGATCTAGCTACTTTTAGGGATGTTTTCATTATTTTTTATGCTAAATTCACATTTTTGGACTTTACTATGAGTTTGTGTATTTTTCTGTAATTTCAGGTATTTTCTGACTGAAATTGAGGGACCTGAGCAAAACTCTGATAAGAAGGCTGACAAAGGACTGCTGATGCTGTTGGATTCTGATCTTCCTTCACTCGAAATGGATTTTCTGGAGCTACAGAACTCCAAATAGCGCGCTCTCAACGGCGTTGGAAAGTAGATATCCAAAGCTTTCCAGAAATATATAATAGTCCATACTTTATTCGAGATTAGACGACGTAAACTGGCACACAACGCCAGTTCCATGCTGCATTCTAGAGCTAAACGCAAGAAACACGTCACAAACCAGAGTTGAACGCCAAAAACACGTTACAACTTGGCGTTCAACTCCAAAAGAAGCCTCTGCACGTGTAAAGCTCAAGCTCAGCCCAAGTACACACCAAGTGGGCCCCAGAAGTGGATTTCTGCATCAATTACTTACTTCTGTAAACCCTAGTAGCTAGTCTAGTATAAATAGGATATTTTATTATTGTATTAGACATCCTGGATTGTATTTTTGATCCTGTGATCACATTTTTGGGGGCTGGCCATTCGGCCATGCCTGGACCACCATCACTTATGTATTTTCAACGGTGGAGTTTCTACACACCATAGATTAAGGGTGTGGAGCTCTGCTGTACCTCGAGTTTTAATGCAATTGCTACTATTTTCTATTCAATTCAGTTTATTCCTGTTCTAAGATATTCGTTGCACTTCACCATGACGAATGTGATGATCCGTGACACTCATAATCATTCTCACCTATGAACGCGTGACTGACAACCACTTCCGTTCTACCTCAGACCGAACGCATATCTCTTAGATTCCTTAATTAGAATCTTCGTGGTATAAGCTAGAATTGATGGCGGCATTCATGAGAGTCTGGAAAGTCTAAACCTTGTCTGTGGTATTCCGAGTAGGATTCAGGGATTGAATGACTATAACGAGCTTCAAACTCGCGATTGTTGGGTGTGATGACAAATACAAAAGAATCAATGGATTCTATTCCGGCATGATCGAGAACCGACAGATGATTAGCCGTGCTGTGACATAGCATTTGGACCATTTTCACTAAGAGGATGGGATGTAGCCATTGACAACGGTGATGCCCTACATACAGCTTGCCATGGAAAGGAATAAGAAGGATTGGATGATAGTAGTAGGAAAGCAAAGATTCAGAAGGAGCACATCATCTTCATATGCCTATCTGAAATTCCCATCAATGATTTGCATAAGTATTTCTATCTTTATTTTCTGTTTATTTATTATTATTATTTGAAAACTCCATAACCATATATTATTGTGAATGCAGTAGCTCAACCAAGTTGCTTTCTAACTATTGGCAGCTTCTGCTGAGTTGTTTTGCTGGTTTTGGCACTTATTTTTCCTTGAGATAATTGGAGATACTTGGCTTTCTTGTTAAGTTTCTGCATTCTGTCAATTATGAAAGCAAATGATAATCTTAGCTTTCCATTTGGATTTTTATTTTTGTTCATAATAGACCAATTTTGTTTATTTTTCTCTTCCGTGCATATCTGGAGGATTTGGGTTTGACATGCTTATTCACCAGGATAGTGCTTTTGGCATCCAAGAAGCAGAAAACCTCTAGTGAAAAGTCAGATACTAAGTGAAAGGCTGCAAGCAAAAAAACAAATAGAGAATCTGTTAAAATCTTCAGTGAAGGATCAAGGTTAATTGATTGTATTTTTCCCAATTTACATATGATGTTATTTGTAGTGCTTGCTCTATTTCTGTTAGCATTCTATTGTTTACGCGAAATAGTTTTATAACTTGTTAACTTTGATTAAGTAGTCTTGTCAAACTGTTTCTGGAAACTTCCCTTCTCAGGTGTTTGGTTGGGGGAAAAATGGGACATAAGTTAGGAAAAGGAAAAGGTAGTAAGAAATCCAAGAAGGAACCTAGTAGGGAGGACATGCATGCAGTTGTAGTCGATATTCTGAAGGATGTTGATAAAATACTTTAAGTAATGACTTCCATGGCAATAAATCTTTTATCCAAACGTTGAGTTCTGATTTAATAAACATTTGATTTTGGGTTTTCTGTTTGATGTATTTCTGGTTAGCTATGAGGATAATAATTCAGCTTCAAATGCCAATTTTACTTTTGAAAATATTGTGATTGATGAAGCTGTTATATTTCTGAGCCTTTCTACATTTATTATTTTTTAAGTTGTTAATGCATGTTAATTGAGTGCCAACCATAACCTGTGATGATTCAACCCAACTATTTGAGGTGTTGTGGAGCCAAGACCCTGTTTACAGGGAGAACCTACTTGGTGAAGCTGTATTCATTTGAATTATGATTTAATGAATTGACAATTGATAGTGATTGTTTACAATTGATACTTATGTAAATTCAATAAATTGAACTATGATTAATTAGCCTGATTTTATATATTGAATTGTTAATTCTTGATAATTTACATTCTTAATTGGCTATTTTTAAACTTTAAGAATAGATTCTTAAAGAATTAGTTAATTTTAACTTGTAAGTTCTAACTTAATTTTTACTTTGATGAAGATAGTGTTATGTGTTGTTTTTTAATTTTAGTTTTCATTGTTCATATTTTTAGGGGTACAAAATTGATGCCAACTTGATTGAAATATGCTAGAAGAGTCAAGAATTATAAATTCGATATGATACAATTTTATGTTAGGAAAAGTTGTGTTTAGTTGAATTTTTAGAACTTATTTTATTGTAAAAGAATCTTAATGACATGTAAGATATTCTAATTATCTATATGATTATATATTATATAAATGTTAAGTTAGCATGTTTAAAAAATTAATTGATATATCAATTATTTACTTAAATGTTTTAAAATGAACTTTTTATTTTTGTAACTAAGAATAAAAAATGTTACAAAAGTAAGTAGTATTTTGTAACAAAATATTATGACACAAAAATTTAAATTATTACGAAAAATATTTTAAAAGTCAAATATTGTTATCACTTTTGTAATGACTTTTGGTATTTTGTATTAGAAAAATTTGTTACAAAATATTATTTTGAATTGTAACAGTTCCTTTTTTTGTTACAAAAACTTTTTATAACGGGACATACTGCAACGACCCATTTTTTTGTTACAAAATTCTTTTATTTTAAAATTCTGATTTTTTGCAACAATTTTTTTGTTACAAATATTGCTTTTTCTTGTAGTGATAATATAGTGGCTAAGTGTCAAGTTTTGGAACTGTTGAATAAGGGGTTTAAGTTATAAATATCTTAAACGAATAATTATGAAAATCAAATATATTAGAACACAAGTAATAATATATATAGGGTTAAATATATATGAGTTACTAATATAAATACTATTAGTAACTTAAGAATAAAAGATATTTGATAAAGTATTAACAACTCTAAACTTATCAAGAAATATTAATAATTATTTATATCGACAAAAATTGGACTTGATAATAATAATAATATTATTATCTTGGCTCGATTATAATTATAGCATGTAAAATAAATTAATAACATAATAATAATTTTATATTATCATTTATTTACTTCAAAATTTGAAATTGTCTCATCAAAATAAAGTTAATTATTGAAAATAACATTTTTTAAAAAATATCGTGTCAGCATAAAAATTCAGATTGTTATATGTACATGAATTCACTTAGAAAACATAATTCAGATTGTTACATGTACATGAATTCACTTAGAAAACATATAGCAAGTAGATGCCACAGTATAGAATTAAAGCATAATAATCGCTAATAATATATAACTCTAAAATTGAAGCACAATGGCCATTAATTTGCAATACAACAGTACTACTAGGTGATGAGCGGATAATTTATACGCTTTTTGGCATTATTTTTAGGTAGTTTTTAGTAAGTTCAAGCTACTTTTAGGGATGTTTTCATTAGTTTTTATGATAAATTCATATTTCTGGACTTTACTATGAGTTTGTGTGTTTTTCTGTGATTTCAGGTAATTTCTGGCTGAAATTGAGGGACTTGAGCAAAACTCTGAAAAAGGCTGACAAAAGGACTGCTGATGCTGTTGGAATCTGACCTCTCTGTACTCAAAATGGATTTTCTGGAGCTACATACCTTCAAATGGCGCGCTCTCAAAAGCGTTGGAAAGTAGACATCCAGAGCTTTCCAGCAATATATAATAGTCCATACTTTATTCGGGAATTGGCGACGTAAAGTGGCGCTCAACGCCAAGTACATGCTGCTGTTTGGAGTCAAACGCCAGAAACACGTCACAACCTGGAGTTGAACGCCAGAAACACGCTATAACTCGGCGTTCAACTCCAATAAAAGTCTCAGCTCGTGGATAGATCAAGTTCAGCCCAAGCATACACCAGGTGGGCCCTGGAAGTGGATTTATGCATCAATTACTTACTCATGTAAACCCTAGTAGCTAGTTTAGTATAAATAAGACTTTTTACTAGTGTATTAGTCATCTTTGACCACGTTTCATCTTTGGTCTCAGTTTTGTTTTATTCTTCATCTTAGGAGACTATTGATCATCTTTTGGGGGTTGGCCATTCGGCCATGCCTGAACCTTTCACTTATGTATTTTCAACGGTGGAGTTTCTACACACTATAGATTAAGGGTGTGGAGCTCTGCTGTACCTCAAGTTTCAATACAATTACTATTATTTTCTATCCAATTCTCTTTTATTCTTATTCCAAGATATATGTTGCACTTCAACTTGATGAATGTGATGATCCGTGACACTCATCATCATTCTCACCTATGAACGCGCGTGACTGACAACCACTTTCGTTCTACTTTAGGCTGGGCGCATATCTCTTAGATTCCCCAATAGAATCTTCGTGGTATAAGCTAGATAGATGGCGGCATTCATGGGAATCTGGAAAGTCTAACCTTGTCTGTGGTATTCCGAGTAGGATTTCGGGAATCTGGAAAGTCTAACCTTGTCTGTGGTATTCCGAGTAAGATTCCGGTATTGAATGACTGTGACGAGCTTCAAACTCCTGAAGGCTAGGCGTTAGTGACAGATGCAAAAGAATCAAGGGATTCTATTCCAACCTGATTGAGAACCGACAGATGATTAGCCGTGCTGTGACAGAGCATAGGACCATTTTCACTGAGAGGATGGGATGTAGCCATTGACAACGGTGATACCCTACATACAGCTTGCCATGGAAAGGAGTAAGAAGGATTGGATGAATGTAATAAGAAAGTAGAGATTCGAGAGGAGCACAGCATCTCCATATGCTTATCTAAAATTCCCACCATGGAATTATATGAGTAACTATTTACTATTTTATTTTCTGTTTATTATTTATTTTCGAACTTATCATAAACCATTTAATCTGCCTAACTGAGATTTACAAGGTAACCATAGCTTGCTTCATACCAACAATCTCTGTGGAATCGACCCTTACTCACGTAAGGTATTACTTGGATGACCCAGTACACTTGCTGGTTAAGTTGAACGGAGTTGTGATCACACGTACCATTACCAGGAATTATTAAGATCCCAATTCATCATACCATGATCTCTTTGGAGTATTTTTGATAGAGCCAATATTTAAAATTTCATACAAGTACAAAGAGACCAACTTTGAGGATCACAATTTCGTCCACCACTAGGCGATCAAGAATAGTAAAAAATAAAATTGGTAATCAAAATAACAATAAAATACAATCAAACCAAAAGATAAACTACATAAACAGTTAAACATGACTGATCACTAGTAGATAGTAAGCAGTATAAATTCTTTGAACACAATAATTAATGAAGCATAATAAATCAATAAGAGAGAAATAAATATTTCTTAGAAAATATCTTTCTGAGCATATATTACTTATATAATCAACCATTAAAATATTTTAAGAGATTATAACAATTTTCACAATTATTTCAATATTTTTTTCAGTTAAAATCAAACAGAATTGAGGAGGCGAGATAGAGAAGAAATTTATTGTTAATAGAGAAAAAATATCAGCAAATTAATAGGAAAGAAGAAGAAAAAAAAATACTAGCAATAGTTCGAAGGAATAATTAGAGTGAGAGAAAGTGGCATTGAAGCAAAAGTTTGAAAGTGAATAGATATAAAAACACGTTCATAAAGGAGGTAGCTCATCCAAAAGTTTTCTACTGCGGCAATTACGATGTCAACGATGGCAAAAACTATAGTGGCAACATCAGTAAAAACTGCGATGACAACAACAGCAGCAACGACAGTATAGAACGAACAGATATGAAAGCGTGTTGATAGAAGAAGTGGCTCGTTCCAGAAGCTTTCTATCGTGATGGAAATAGCAGTGGTAATAGTGGCAGAAATGACAGCAACAACGGCGACGAAAATAATGGTAGAGAACTTAGGGTTTTTATCACTATTCTCTTCTCAACTGACTCAGTCTCTCATTTTTGCAAATAGAGAAAAGTAGATATTAAAAAAAATTTAAATTTTAATCATAAATTAATTATCAATAAAAGTTTCATAAATTACCGTAAATAAAATATACTGTGAAGATCTTTAAAACCTTTCACCCAAAAATTCCTTCAACTAAACATAAATCTTGCAGTGAAAGTTAGGGTGTAATAATTTAGATGTATTAATAATTGAACCCAAAATACAATATTTTTATCATTAATCAGATTTTAGTGATAGGGTAAGGTGTAATGATTTAGATGTATTGATCGAACGTAAAATACAATATTTTCATTAATCAGATTTTAGTGATAGTTTGCTTGTTGATAAATTAATTACGTGTGAAATTTAAAATTTTAATTGAAAATTCTTAATTACAATTTTGCTATTTTGTGTCTTAAGTGCATAAGTTGAGTATACTATAAAAAATATTTTAATATTATTTATTATTTTTATGAATTAAAAATATAAAAAAATTTATAATAAATAATATTAAAATATTTTTTATAATATACTTAACCTATATTTTTAAGGCACACGATACCAAAATCTAATTAGTTATTCCCAAACACGGTAGTTGTTGTTAAATTTATTTTAAATTAAAGAAATAAAAATAAATTAAATATTTTTCCGACGGGCATGACGTTGGAAAACTTATTTATAAAATTTAAATTTAATTAATCAATTAACATCGATGACCTAGTTCTTAAGTTTATTTTAAAATAAAAAAATAAGGTAAAAACTAGCATCAATAACTTATTTACGAAATTTAAAATTTAATTGGTTAATTATTATCGATCGGTAAAGGAGCAATGAAGAATTAGATCTTGTAGGTTCGGGCAGAGGTCGATCTCGTCAGGAACTGGGAGCTGGGAGGCAATGAAGTTCTCATGATTTTGGTCGTTGTTGTCATTTTCATGCACGTTCTGACGCTCAATGTGAGTTTTGATTGACGCTACGAGAAAACCATGCAAACCACGGCGGAAGGAAGAAGGGAACAAACCCTTCGCCTTCACGTGGCGACTATGTACGTTTTTGCAATTATGAGTTTTATTTATTTTATTCTTCTTTCATGACTCCTCCTCATACAGTATGGTATGCCATAGTATAGTACTAATCTTGTTTACACTATTTTTAATGTCTTTAATTGTATTTTTCTTCCCTGTATTAGACAATCATCGATCTGTTTCCTATCATCATTAATGAAATCAGCCTTATCTTTAATATGTGGGGGGAAAACTTGACGATTTATTTTATAGTTCCTCAGATAAGCTAATATATTTTTAGGCAATAAATCTTTCATGAGAAAAATCTTCTATGAGTAAGTGGACAGCTATATTTTCATGTTTTTCTTTTATACTTTGATAGTAAGGATGTGTTTCGTTTGTATCTCATTTTCTTTTTTTTTAGTATTTTTTGCTTTTAAAATTTTACAAAAAAAATTCTATTTTCATCTCTTAATTTTTTACAAAATTTCTAAAACAAAAATAATATTAAAAATAAAAATACAAACTAAACGCATTCTAAATTTTTTACCTGTAAGTTTTTATTTTTAGTGACTTATAACTTTTTTATTATTTTTCTTTTGTCTAACTCTAATTTTTAGTGTTACTTATAAATTTTATGTGACCCTTACATACTTGAGTCATATACCATTTTCTTTTGTTTTAATAATAATTACCTCCTTATTTTTTTAAAAAATTATAATGAAAATCAACACATGATCACATCATAATAAATATTTTACATAAGATGAATTTTACTTAATTAAGTTGCTAACGAGAGGTTTTAAATTCTTGAAAAAAAACGTCTCGTTAGCAAAGAGATAAATAATTTTTAACTTTGTAATTAAAAGATATATTCTGAGAAATCAAATAATTTAAATGTATGTCATGTAATCAATCCAAAAAATATCTTGATTTAAATTTATATAGATGCATTATGAGAAGCAATTTAACTTTTTTCATCATATGGAATCAATTCATAGAGTAACTTGTTTGGAAGTACGTTTCTAATAAAATACAATTCCTTTCTAAAATATCCGAACTATATTGATACTCAAATTTTTATCTAATTTTTCGATGTATGAGTGTATAAAAAAGTAAAATTATTTAATAATACGGAATGACTATTGACTACTATTAAATAGCTCCTAGAAGAATGGTCTTGCTCTTTATTAAAAAAGATAAAATGACTCTATGGTAGCACAGGCTGCACAGCTACATACAGAGAAATCAAAGGTATACAATTAATAGAATTAATATCTTTGAAACTAAGAATTTACTCTTGAACCGTATATATTAATTAATAAAAAATAAAAAAAATTATTAACGAGTATTCTATGTGAACTTATTAGAAAAGTAAGGAAAATTCTTTTAATAAGAATTTGTATTTTATATGTTTTATAGTATATTATATAGATAATTTTCTTAAAAAAAATATTTTATTAGTACTTTCTTTGAAACTTCTCCTAGGACAATATTTGTTAGATAGATAAACACAATATATATATATAAAATACTGTTTTCATGCATCTGATGCCTTCATGGTTCATGCCCAGGAAGGTGCAAGTATTTAAGATGAGCCATCAAGTTTTAAATGCAACCTTTAATATCACGAAAAATAAAAATTGCAGTTGGGATAGAGGAAATGAGGAAAACAAAGATAGGAAGAAAAAATTTAAAGGGTCTTAATGTGGTTGGGTAACATTTATGTTACAAACTTAATGCTTTCCTTCTTTCTTTGGTAAACATTAAATCATCAAATTTAATGCATTTTATTGATTTTATGTGTACGTTAAAATAAAAAAGAAAAAAAATTAAATTAAAAGCAATGGATAGGCCTTTTTCTGGGTGTACCTTGCCTTTCATATATAGGAGTGTGGTGAGGTATTTAAGATGAACCATAGAATTCAGAACTTCACATTTAATAGCATAATAAAATGCTCCCCATTCATCCCTTGTCAGTCTTTCAAATGTACTTATCTAATTTCATGATTAATTTTGTGTAAAATAATACTATTCATTGTCTTTTATCAAAACGTACATACCAAACCATCAATCTATCTAGGCGCCTGATTCAATATTCCTGAAAGGTTTGGAGTATTAAAACTCTTCTTAAAGAGTTGAACAAAAATTAACGTATTTGGAGTTTTAGTACTCCTTAATTAAGAAGAGAGAGAAGAATCATCATTTAATTATTAAGGAAAGAGAAAAGAATTAACATTAAATTCTATTTAGGTTAAATTTTTTGTTTTAATTTAAATTTATTTTATTTTTAAATTGATATTAAATTATTATAAAATTATAATAAAAATAAAAATTTAAAAGAATTAAAAAGATATAATATTCTTATTATTCTAAAATTTTTTTATTTAAACAAACATATTCATATTATTTTAAAATTAATATGAATAAATTTATTTAAAATTTTTAAATTTTAAATAAATATATTCATCTTATTTTAAATAAATGTTCTCGTATTATTTTTTTTAAAACGATTAAACATGATTTTTAAATATTTCAACAAAAGAGATAGATATATGTAATCTTTCAAATTAATAATATTAGAGTGTATATATAAATACATAATATCCAAAAAGATTAATAAATCTTACCTAAAAAATATAGTTAGAGATATTTTTTTGCTTAAGATAATAGAAATAATACGAATATGTTTATTTTTATTAAATTAAATTATTAATTTAAATTATATCTATCTAAATTTTAAATAAAAAATTTTAAAAATTTAAAATTCAAATATGTGAATAAAAGTATTAATTGTTTATTGATTTCATCAGTATGCATTAAATGTTAACCTAAATCAACGCAAAGTAAATTAAATTTTAAATTTTAATAGTGATTTTTTTTTGTTAAAATTATATAGAGTTTTAAAACTCCAAACATCAAGGGAGTATTATAACATCCACCATCTATCTATCTATATTGGCTTATCCAACCACTACAAAAAAAAAACCTTTAAAATAATATTTATATTATGACGATTTTGAACAATAGTCATAATATTTAAATATTAAAACGTGTTTGGTCATTGTCGTAATATTTGGTGACGGTTTTAGTTATTATGACGGTTTTGAACCGTCGTTATCACTTATATATAAAAACTCCAAATTAACAAGCCATAATCTCAAAAATACTCTAGTTGAAAGTTGAAACACGTGTATAACGATTTTTGATCTTCAATCTTTAATCTTTGACGATCTTCGATCCTCTTACGTTTTACGACGATTTTCTCCAACTGACGTTCTTCTCTAGTGACATCATCTCCAGCAGCGATCTCCTCCAGTAACGTCTCCTCCGACTACCTCTCCTTTTCATCCTCTGTGTCTTTTTCGCCAAAATCTCAGTGCCTCCCTTTCGGTTTTCTGGATCAGGTAGGTCAAATTGCTCATTTTAAGTCGTTTGCGAGGAGTCATTGCGAGTGGTTCCACCGTTTTAGTAAGATCAACAACACCAAGAATAAGAAGAGGTGTGGTTGAATCTAATTTATGTCCTATTGTAAATTTGTAATTGCAATTTTAGATTACAATTGATGTGATTATAATTACGATTGAGTCACTGTTATTGCACTTGAAATAAGAACACTAGGTTGTAGGCAAGCATTTGTACCTAATTGTGATTAGACAATACGTGATTGAATCAGAATGCATTTGAATGTTAGGAGTTCTGATTTCTAGGAATTTATGTGCTGTATTTATGCATTTCATTTACATTTGATTAAAGAACAAGGATTTTGGTAAGGATGTTGAAACTTGAAACATGAAAATGGACCCCTAACTCATTAAGATTTTGAAGAACAAGGATTCTAGTAAACATGCTTTCAGTTGGTATTTGTTGTGATTCTTACTGCTTGAAACATTGACACTACCACTCATCTCCTAGCATGACCAAGGAGACCTACCCTGTGATGTTGCATTTGAGATTTTTGAAATAGGTGCAATTGCAACAGGTGCAGGAGTAATGACTGCTATTGAAACACTAGTAATTAGTTGATTTATCTTATTAAATTTTAGATAATTAGTTTGTTAATTCGCTGATTTAGTAGTTGGTTTTAAATTTGGATTTCTAATTGACTGCTTTTGAAACACTAGTAATTGACTGATTGTTGGTTACATTTCTAATATCTATGGTGCAAACCTCTAAAATAAGTAAATAACACAAACCTAATTGAAATAACCGGTTTGGTTTTGTCTTGTTTTTAAACTGATTCCATAATTGGCTTGCTTTTCCTCTCACGGTTTGCTATTTTTAAACTATGTCCCTTTCTCTCAATAAGTTCTAATGCTCAATCTTTGATCAAAATTGAAATGATTTCTCTAGTAATTTTTCTCATTAGTTGTGAGTTTGAAAATGTTTCTTGCAATTTCTTGTTCATAAAGTGTTTGTGTTATTATCTCTGAGACTAATATTTTTTCGAGGAGTTTATGCTTTATGTATTTCTTATGCTTAGGTCATCATTCATTCACTTTAGTCTAATATATATTGCTGTCAATTAAACACTGTCTAGATGTATCAATTCTATTTTCATAAAGAACAGGAGAAAGCTTGTGGATGGTCAGTGCAAGAATGTAGATAAATTTGCCTTTGACCAGGGAGATTGTTTTCATTCTATACTTTTCTGATTATAGGTTATTAAAACCAAGTGATTTTGAAAATGCAGGTCCAAAATTGTAACAATATAAGATACAATGGAACAATTCAAGGATTAAAATATATATGGAGAACAGAGGGTTTTAAAGGGATGTTTAAAGGAAATGGAACTAATTGTGTCCGTATTGTCCTAAATTCGCCAGTGAAGTGTTATGTGTTTTGGGCTCCTTTCCTATGTGGAGAAAAAGTCCAAATATTAGTATCCAAACCCATGAATAGTTGAAGTGGCTGAGGTGAATTAGGTTTGAGTGAGAGATGTCTCATTTGCAAGGAAAACACCAAACACTAAAGAGAAGAGAAGAGAGAAAGTCATTTTCGCACATATACAAAACTGTCTCCGTAAATTGGTCGTTGTAGATTCGTTAATCGTTGGATCGAGCTCAAATTTGGACAGTGTGTTCCACACATCTGGTTCTTTGTTTTTACCGTTTGGATCTTTAATTCGATATCTGTAGCTAGAGATATTGGCCACGCACAATAGCTCTATTTTGTGGTATTTTCATCTTCTTGTTCTTGTTTTGAAAGCTTTGAAGCTTGGGTTGTTTGGCTTGTTCTATGCACGTTTTGTGCAGTAATTTGTGACTCTCTTGTACCCTATTTTTCATCATAGTGAAGCTATTTCTTGGTCTTGGTGACTCGTGGTTTTTACTTCTCTCATTGAAGAGGTTTTCCATGTTAAAAATCTTGGTGTGTTAGCTTGTCTCTCATTTCTGGTTTATGTGATTTTTCCGCTGTTATTGGGTATTATTATGCTGGTGTTAATACTTGTTGTGAGTGGATATTGTTGCTCCTCTAATTCTTGCAAGTAGGAAACTGTGTTTTATTCCTATCAATTGGCATCAGAGCTCAGTTTTGGGTATTTGGTTATAACTTGCTTGAAAGATGGAGGCAAATAATTCTACTAGGATGATAAGTTTGAATGGCACTAATTACCATCTATGGAAGGGCAAAATGAAAGATTTGTTATTTGTCAAAAATCTACATTTACCCGTATTTTCTACACAAAAACTAGAATCTAAAATAAATGAAGAATGGGAGTTTGAACACCAACAAGTTTGTGGTTTTAATAAGCAATGGGTGGATGATAATGTTAACAATCACATTGCTAATGAGACTCATGCTAGGGCTTTGTGGAATCAAATTGAATCCTTGTATGCTTCCAAGTCTGGCAATAATAAATTGTACTTGTTGAATATGTTGATGAATTAGAGATACAATGAGGGGTCACAAGTATTAGATCACTTGAATAAATTTCAAGGAGTTCTGGATTAGTTGTCAAGCATGGGAACCAAGTTTGAAGATGAGGTTTAAGGATTGTGGTTGTTAAATACTCTACCAGATTCTTGGGAGACATTTCGTATCTCTCTGACTAATTTTGCTCCAAATGGTAAAGTGAGCATACAACTTGTTAAAGGTGACATTTTAAATGAAGAGATCAGAAGGAAGACGCAGAATTCTTCGTCACACTCTGAAATGTTAGTCACTGAAACTAGGAGAAGAAATCAAATTAGAGTTCAAAAGGCTAGAGGTAAAAGCAGGAGTGAATCCAAGGGAAGATACAAGAATGTTGAGCGTCACTACTGTCACAAAATGGGTCACGTTCAAAAATATTGCTATCTTTAAAAAAAGAAAAACAAAGGTAAGCAAGAAAAGAAGGATGATAGTGGTAATGGTCGTGTATCTTCTATTTCAGATGATCTTCTTAATATTGTTGATTATGAGTACAAGGTCAATCTTGTTTCTGATGATGAGTTCAGCTGGGTAATTGATAGTGGCACCTCAATACATGTTACACCGAAGAAGGAGTTCTTCACTTCTTATACTTCAGGTACTTTTGGAGTGTTTAAGATGGGTAATGATGGTTTGGCCAAGGTTATTAGTGTAGGAGATATTTGTCTTGAGACTAATATGGGAATGAAGCTGCTACTCAAAGATGTTAGACACGCTCTAGATATTCATTGAAATTGGTTTCAGTTAAAAGGCTTGATAATGAAGGCTTTGTAAACAGTTTCGGCTTTGGACAATGGAAGCTTACTAAAGGTAACTTAGTAGTGGCTTGAAAAAAGGTACTTCAAGTTTGTATGTGATGCATGCCATGATTGCAAAAGGTAGTGTAAATGCGATTGAAAGTAAAGAAGTTTGTAGCTTGTGGCACAAACGACTTGGTCATACTAGTGAAAAAAGACATAATTATCTGGCTCGAAAGGATGCTCTTTCAGGTTTGAAGAATGCAGAGTTGGAGAAATGTTCTCATTGCATGGCTGGCAAACAAAGAAGATTATCCTTCAAGAAGCATCAACTTTCAAGAAAATCAGATTTCTTGGAATTGGTGCACTCCGATATTTGTTGTCCTTTTAAGGTACGGTCTTTTAGTGGAGCTATTTACTTTATTACTTTTATTGATGATCATTCAAGAAAGCTTTGAACTTATGCTTTGAAAACAAAGAACCAAGCTTTGGAAAAGTTTAAACAATTTCAAGCTTTGGTGGTGAGTATTGTGGACCATTTGATGAGTATTGCAAGCAGCAAGGCATTAGGCATGGAAAGACACCTCCTAAAACACCTCAGTTGAATGGTTTGGCAGAAAGGATGAATAGAACGTTGATTGAAAGAGTTAGGTGTATGCTTACTGAAGCTAAGCTACCTAAAGTCTTTTGGGGTGAAGCGCTACTTACAGCGGCTCATGTGATTAATCTGATTCCTACAATTGCTTTGGACAATGATGTTCCAGATCATGTTTGGTCGGGCAAAGATGTCTCATATGGTCACTTGAGAGTCTTTGGATGTAAAGCATTTGTTCTTGTTCCAAAGGATGAGAGGTCCAAGTTGGATGTGAAGACAAGGCAGTGCATTTTTATTGGGTATGGTCAAGGTGAGTTTGGTTACAAGCTTTATGATCCAGTGGAAAAGAAGCTTGTAAGAAGCCGTGATGTAGAGTTTATTGAAGACCAGTGGTGGGAGCCGGTAGTGGGTATAGGAATTTTCCTTAAAAATAGAGTTGGCGTTGCAAGTATAGACCCAAACCCACAATCGACTCTCGACCAAAGTTTGAATTCAAAAAATGTCACAATTCAAAACCAATTCAAAACTGGGAGTGTTTAATTCTTGGGTTATCTCCCAAGGACCCTTGAGATCAATGAGTGTACAATTCCGACTGTAGTGACCAAAGGGTTTTCAATAAAGAGTTGAACATATAAAGCAATAAAAGAACATGCAAAATTGTAATAAAATAACATGCAAAATTGTAACAAAGAGTTGATCAATGAGTGTACAATTCTGGCTGTAGTGATCAAGGGTTTTAATCCTAACTCACTTGCTAATTACCTTAGCAATAAATTAGCTTTAGTGGAAATAAGAACAATTAACAATCCAAGAATTATCACTAAATGTTGGACATTCCAACTCTAGGAACCCAATTGCTCATTTTCCCCAAGCCAAGAGGTTGAAATTTAGCCCATAATTAAACTTGACATTTCCACAAACACTTAGTGGGCAAAAACACTAATCATGGTAAAATTGATTCTTTGGATGCTTGTGCAATGCGCCAGATGCTGTGCGCTCACATACTTGGAATTGATTTGCTACCTATGCGTACGCACAAGAGGCTGTGCGCACATACACTTCAATTTGCTCTTCTGCTTTGTTTCTTCATGCTTCCTCCTCCTTGCATGCTCCTCTTCCATTCTCATTAAGCCATTCCTACCTTATACATCTGGAATCACTCACAAACAACATCAAGGTATCGAATGGAAGGAAAATAGAATAAAAATAAATTAAATTAGGCACAAAAGAGCATGTTTTCACAATCAAGCGCAATTTAGGAGGAAAGCTCAAAACCATGCTATTTCATGGAATAAGTGTAGGTTTATATGATGAAAGTCACTCAATTTTAACAAAAAATTATCGTAAAATATGGACTCATCAGGGAGTTTAGGGCCACACTGACAGAGGCCTTGCACACAGTACAAGATGCCTAGCGCTAAATGCTAGATAGCGGCGTATGTCCTCTAGAACTTGATCCAACCCCTTATCTGCTCTCACCATTCTCCTATTAAAGGATTCAGGATCATCTTGTAGTTGAAGCAATTTGAAGACCTCTCTTATTTTGTCCAGATGGAAGTAAATAATTCTCCCTCTGACCATGGTTCTGTAGGTATGAAAAGCAGTTTCAGTCATTCTCTGCTTATCTATCAGCCACAGATTTGAGTAGAATTTCTGAACCATATTTCTTCCAACCTTTGTCTCAGGGTTGGTTAGAACTTCCCATCCTCTGTTTTGAATTTGCTCTTGGATCTCCGCATATTCGTCTCCTTTCAGATCGAATTTAACTTCCGGGATCACTGACCTCAGACCCATCATTTTATGGTAATAGTCTGCATGTTCTTTGGTTAAGAACTTCTCTTGACTCCAAAGATTCTTTGGGGTATTCTCTTTCTTGCCTCTTGAATTGGTTTGTTTTCCCTTAGGAGCCATGATCTTGATAAATCTTGGCTTAGTGATCACGGAAAAGCACACCAAACATAGAGGTTTGCTTGCCCTCAAGCAAAAAAAAAGGAAAGAGGAGAAAGAGGAGGAGAGCAAATTCGAATGGTGGGGAGAGGGGGATGGCCGAGAGTTATTTATAAGGGAGGGGAGAGATTTCGAAAATTGTGAAGGAGATTTGAGAAGATATGGAAAGAATTTGAGAAGATATTTGAGTTTTTGAAGAAGATTTGGAAAGGATTTGAAAGAGATTTTGAGGAATGATTTAGAAAGTTGTTTAATTTTTAAAATTTGAAGGTGAATGATGAAAGTTTGTAATGTGTTTATGCAAAAAAATTATGGATCAAAATAAGAAAGTTTGAAAAAGTTTGAAGTGGAAAACAAAATCACTGTCCCCTACCTTTCTGGCGTTAAACGCCCAAAATGGTATCCATTTTGGCGTTTAACGCCCACTTGGTGGCCATTATGGGCGTTTAACACCCAGCCAGGTGCCCTGACTGGCGTTAAACGCCAGAAACCCCTTTATCACTGGACGTTTTGCTGAACGCCCAGGATGCTGCAATTCTGGCATTTAACGCCCAAAATGGTGCCTTTACTGGTGTTAAACGCCCAGAATGGTATCCATTCTGGCGTTTAACGCCCAGAGTACCCCTTACTGGCGTTTTCTTGCCAGCAAGCTCCTTTTCTCTGCTTTGTGTACTGAATCCTTCTGTAACTTTGTGAATTCCTTCAATTTCAGTGATCAACCTTGAAGAATGTATATCAAACTTTTATAGAACAAATAACCTGCTAATGACTGGGTTGCCTCCCAGCAAGCGCTTCTTTATTGTCTTTAGCTGGACCTTTACTGAGACTCATTCAAGCCTCAGTTTTGAGCATTCCTTCTCAAAATTACTTTCAAGGTAATGTTTGATCCTCTGTCCATTAACAATGAACTTTTTATCAGAATCAATATCTTGAAGCTCAACATATCCATATGGTGACACTCCTATAATCATGTACGGACCCCTCCACCGGGATTTAAGTTTTTCTGGGAATAATTTGAGCCTAGAGTTAAAGAGCAGAACTTTTTGTCCTGGCTCAAAGACTCTGGATGACAACTTCTTGTCATGCCACCTCTTTGCCTTTTCCTTATAAATTTTTGCATTTTCAAAGGCACTGAGTCTAAACTCCTCTAGCTCATTTAGCTGGAGCAATCTTTTTTCACCAGCTAACTTAGCATCCATGTTTAGGAATCTGGTTGCCCAGTAGGCTTTATGTTCCAGTTCCACGGGCAGATGACAGGCCTTCCCATACACAAGTTGGTATGGAGAGGTTCCTATTGGAGTCTTGAATGCTGTTCTATATGCCCATAGAGCATCATCCAAGCTCTTTGTCCAATCCTTTCTACAGGCAATAACAATCCGTTCCAGGATTCTTTTTAGCTCTCTATTAGAGACTTCAGCTTGCCCATTTGTCTGTGGATGATACGGAGTTGCTACTTTGTGGCTAATTCCATATTGGACCATAGCAGAGTACAGCTGTTTATTACAGAAATGAGTGCCCCCATCACTGATTAGTACTCTGGGAACACCAAACCTGCTGAAAGATGTGTTTCTGGAGGAATTTCAACACGATCTTAGTATCATTATTGGGAGTGGCAATTGCTTCTACCCATTTAGATACATAGTCTACTGCCACCAGAATATACGTGTTTGAGTATGATGGTGGAAGGGACCCATGAAGTCAATACCCCATACATCAAACAATTCAATCTCTAAGATCCCTTGTTGAGGCATGGCATAACCATGCGGCAAGTTACCAGATCTTTGGCAACTATCACAGTTACGCACAAACTCTCGGGCATCCCTATAGAGAGTAGGCCAGTAAAAGCCGCATTTGAGGACTTTAGTGGCTGTTCGCTCACTTCTGAAATGTCCCCCATACTGTGATCCATGACAATGCCATAGGATCCTTTGTGCTTCCTCTCTAGGTACACATCTGCGGATCATTCCGTCTGCACATCTCTTAAAGAGATATGGTTCATCCCATAGGTAGTACTTGGCATCTGAAATTAATTTTTTTCTTTGTACTCTGCTGTATTCCTTGGGTATGAACCTTACAGCTTTATAGTTTGCAATGTCTGCAAACCATGGAGCTTCCTGAATGGCAAAGAGTTGCTCATCTGGAAAAGTCTCAGAGATCTTAGTAGAGGGGAGGGATGCCCCAGCTATTGGTTCTATTCGGGACAGATGATCAGCTACCTGGTTCTCTGTCCCTTTTCTGTCTCTTATCTCTATATCGAACTCTTGCAG
>NC_029778.3:68604482-68605146 GCF_000817695.3 Arachis duranensis
AATGGCATAAACCACTGCAAGTAACTCTTTTTCTGTGGTTGTGTAATTCTTCTGTGCATCATTTAGAACACGGCTGGCATAATAAATGACGTGCAGAAGCTTGTTGTGCCTCTGTCCCAACACTGCACCAATGGCATGGTCACTGACATCACACATTAGTTCAAATGGTAATGTCCAATCTGGTGCAGAGATAACTGGTGCTGTGACCAGCTTGGTTTTCAGGGTCTCAAACGCCTACAGACACTCTGTGTCAAACACAAATGGCGTGTCAGCAGCTAGCAGGTTACTTAGAGGTTTTGCAATTTTTGAAAAGTCCTTTATGAACCTTCTGTAAAATCCTGCATGCCCTAGAAAGCTTCTGATTGCCTTAACATTGGTAGGTGGTGGTAATTTTTCAATTACTTCTACCTTTGCTTGATCCACCTCTATTCCCTTGCCTGAAATTTTGTGCCCAAGGACAATTCCTTCAGTCTCCATGAAGTGACATTTCTCCCAGTTTAAGACCAGGTTAGTCTCTTGGCACCTTTTCAGGACAAGTGCTAGATGATTAAGACAGGAGCTGAATGAGTCTCCATATACTGAGAAGTCATCCATGAAGACTTCCAGGAACTTCTCTACCATATCAGAGAAGATGAATAGCATGCATCTCTGAAAAGTTGCAGGT
>NC_029778.3:68606474-68607476 GCF_000817695.3 Arachis duranensis
CACTCTCAGGTGTCTGATTCCTCATTGGCGTTTGAGCGCCAGGACTGGGTGAGGAATGGGCGTTTAACGCCAACTTTCCCCCTTTTTCTGGCGTTTGAACGCCAGAACTGGGCAAGGAATGGGCGTTTAACGCCAACTTTTCTCCCTTTTCTGGCGTTTGAACGCCAGGAGTATTCCTCTCTGGGCTCTTACTGTCCTCAGAGGGATTTTGGGCAGTGGTTTGGTCATCCTCTGTCAGTTGTTCCTTTCTTGGCTTCCTGCTGCCTTGAGTTGAAACATTCAATGTCTTCCCACTCCTTAAATGAACAGCTTGGCACTCTTCTGTTATCTGTTTAGATAACTGCTATCTTGTCTGAT
The DNA here is from genome assembly GCF_000817695.3 of Arachis duranensis. Lineage (NCBI taxonomy): Eukaryota > Viridiplantae > Streptophyta > Magnoliopsida > Fabales > Fabaceae > Arachis > Arachis duranensis. The sequence continues at coordinate 68,606,832 of NC_029778.3, forward strand.
CCAATTGTGCTTCCATATTCTTATTAGCCTTTCTGATTCAATTGTGATTCTATATTCTTGTTAACAATTTTGGTTTCTTGGAGCATCTCTTTAAATTCTGCTAACTGTTTTGTCATCAGAAGTAATTGCTGATTAAGCTCAACAATCTGTTTTTGAGGATTAGGATCAGTAGTTACTGCCATAGCTTCTTCTTTTGTAGAAGACTTGCTGCTTGAGTATAGATGTTGATTTCTAGCAACAGTATCTATGAGCTCTTGAGCTTCTTCAATTGTCTTCCTCATATGTATAAATCCACCAGCTGAGTGGTCTAAAGACATTTGAGCTTTTTCTGTAAGCCCATAGTAGAAGATGTCTAACTGTACCCACTCTGAAAACATTTCAAAGGGGCATTTTCTTAGCATACCTCTGTACCTCTCCCAGGCATTATAAAGAGATTCATTATCCTCTTGTTTAAAGCCTTGGATGTCCAGCCTTAGCTGTGTCATCCTTTTTGGAGGGTAAAATTGATTCAGGAATTTGTCTGATAACTGTCTCCATGTTTTTATGCTTGCTGTGGGTTGGTTATTCAACCACCTCTTAGCTTGATCTTTTACAGCAAATGGAAACAGTAATAATCTGTAGACATCCTGATCCACCTCTTTATCA
>NC_029778.3:68607579-68608392 GCF_000817695.3 Arachis duranensis
GAATACTGGCAGTTTTGCTGCACCATGATAATGAGTTGAGGGTTTAGCTCAAAGTTGCTTGCTTTAATAGAAGGTATACAGATGCTACTCCCATATGCAGTTGTGATGGGGTTAGCATATGACCCCAGAGTCCTTCTGGACTGCTCAATTCCACTTAGGTCCATGATGGAGAAAGGGAGATGATGTGGATATTATTATATATATATTTTTTTCGTTTTTAATTAAAAATGACCGAAAATAATAAAATAAATGGAAAAGAAAATAAAGTAAAATTTCAAAAACTAAAAGAAAATAAAATCAAAGCAAATTGAAAACTAAATCAATTAATTAATTAAAAAGATTTTGGAATTAGCAATTAAAAAGATATGATTGAAAATTATTTTGAAAAAGATTTGATTTTTGAAATGAGAAAAGAGAAAAACAACAGAATGACACTAAACTTAGAATTTTTAAAGATCAAGAAGGGACTAAGAACATGCAAATTCGAAAAATTAAAAGAAAACAAAAGCATGCAATTGACACCAGACTTAAAATATGAAACTAAACTCAAATAAAAGACTCTAAACCAACAAAAATAAAATAGTCCTAATCTAAGCAACAAGATAAACCGTCAGTTGTCCAAACACGGTCAATCCCCGGCAACGGCGACAAAAACTTGGTGCACGAAATTGCAATCAGACTTTTACAATTCTGCACAACTAACCAGCAAGTGCATTGGGTCGTCCAAGTAACACCTTACGTGAGTAAGGGTCGATCCCACGGAGATTGTTGGCTTGAAGCAAGCTATGGTTATCTTGTAACTCTTAGTCAGGA
>NC_029778.3:68609000-68687171 GCF_000817695.3 Arachis duranensis
ACAGAGGTGGTTGTTAGGCACGCGTTCATAGTTGAGAATGATGATGATTGTCACGGATCATCACATTCATCCGAGTTAAGAACAAGTATTATCTTAGAATGGAAGCAAGCATGATTGAATGAGAAACAGTAGTAATTGCATTAATTCATTAAGACACAGCAGAGCTCCTCACCCCCAACCATGGGGTTTAGAGACTCATGCCATAGAAGATACAATAAGAAACGTGCAAAGTGTCATGAGGTACAGATACAATAGCAAAAAGTCCTATTTCTGGTGAACTAGTGACCTAGGGTTTACAAGAATGAGTAAATAACATAAAAATCTACTTCCGGGGTCCACTTGGTGCGTGCTTGGGCTGAGCATTGAAGCTTTCATGTGTAGAGACTTTTTCTGGAGTTAAACGCCAGCTTTTGTGCCAGTTTGGGCGTTTAACTCCAACTTTTGTGCCAGTTCCGGTGTTAAACGCCGGGAATTCTCAAGCTGATTTGTAACGCTGGTTTAGGCCATCAAATCTCGGGCAAAGTATGGACTATTATATATTGCTGGAAAGCCCAGGATGTCTACTTTCCAACGCAGTTGAGAGCGCGCTAATTGGGCTTCTGTAACTCCAAAAAATCCACTTCGAGTGCAGGGAGGTCAGAATCCAAGAGCATCTGCAGTCCTTTTTCAGCCTCTGAATCAGATTTTTGCTCAGGTCCCTCAATTTCAACCAGAAATTACCTAAAATCACAGAAAAACACACAAACTCATAGTAAAGCACAGAAAAGTGAATTTTAAATAAAAACTAATAAAAACATACTAAAAACTAACTAAAATGTACTAAAAAATACTAAAAACAGTGCCAAAAAGCGTATAAATTATCCGCTCATCAAAAATATTGGTTGATAAAATGCAACCAATCAAATAGGCTCAAAATCTCACTGGTTTTGTGTGTTCGAGCTCTAAAACATGTTCCAAAATAATATTTCTTCAAACAAGTTTAACAAAATGTTTAAATTTAAATTTGTGAAATGCTATAAAATAGGGTCTTGAAAAGAAACTTATTACTTTAACCAAGTAGTGCTAAAATATGCACAAAATCAAACAAACATGCAATCAAATATGTAAATGCAACAATTAACAAAGAAAATAAAGCATTGGTGTTGAAGTAGGAAATAACTAACCCACAGAAGTCGGTATCAACTTTCCCACACTTAAAGATTGCACCGTCCTCGGTGCATGCTGAGATGTGCAAGTGGACGGGGGTTGTGAGCGACAGCTGCTGCTCTTTTTGTTCCTCTCTTGGCCGGTGTCTTTATATAGGCTTTCTCTTTACCCTTCTTGGTGGCCATCCTAAAAGAGGTGAAAAGTAAAGGGACATGTAATTCAAATAGCTAGAACCGGGAGGAGGAAAGTACAAGTGATAATCAATGCCAAGGTAAAGGAGAATGTCTGAAATACATGGTCGCGACTACATGCAAATAGGACATCAATTGAAGTCAATGAAGGCATATTAGAGCAGCTAGATGCAAGAGGTTTAAAAGCATGCAGGCAAAGGCATGAGAAGCATAGGTCAAGCATCAATAGCAACAATGAATATCACATGTAACAAAATAACAATCATGTTTATGGGTGAGAAAGCAATCACCCAAATAAATTACCAACACCAATCATAAGAATGCAAAAATAGATAATTAGTAAGAGAGAAGAAGAAGAACAAAGTAGAAAGAAGAAAGAAGAAAAAATTAGGATTGAGAGAGAAAAATAGGATTTGGGGGTGGGAAAGAATGAAAACTGACAGCGTTGGGATTTATTGGTGCGGCGCAACCGATGCACACGCGTACTGCGTGTGTCCGCGTGGGTTGCGTGAAAGGAGAGGGACGCGAAGGCATGGGTCAAGTTGTGCTATTGGCGTGAGTCTAGCCTCGTGCTTGCACAACTCTCTGGTCAGTCTGGGCTTACGCCGATTTTCTCATGCACGCGGACGCGCCAAGGGCGCGGACGCGTGGGTAACCAAAAGTGCACACGACACATACACGTACAGTACGCGTGCACGTGGGTGGGATTGTTCCTAAGGCACGTTTCTTGCCCAGCTCCCGCGCCAGTCTCTGTTCAATCTAACTCATGTCGCATCCACAAAGGACGCGGGCACGCACTAGGCACTTGCGCGTCGATACCTTTTTTTAATGCAGAATGCTTGTGAAGATGCAGAATGAATGAACACTAATAAAAATAAAACAAAAGAAAACTAAGAATGAAAAGGGACGATCATACCATGGTGGGTTGTCTCCCACCTAGTACTTTTAGTTATTGTCCTTAAGTTGACAAACAAGTTTTTGTACGAAAGGATTCTTGTTGGTTTAGAAACTATACTAGCAACGTGATTATTTTTGTGAATTCTTTACTAGCAAAAATTCGTTCGTCAAAATGGCGTCGTTGCCGGGGAATTGCAAACGTGTGCCTTATTATTGGTTATTATAAATATTTGTTTTTACTTATTTATTTGTTTTTTGTTTTTAATTTTTATTAACTACTATGAATTCTCACTCCTCTGGCTTTTAGTTTGGTTCCAATGTTGTTGTAAAGAATGGAAGCTATAATGAGAACAGGCATCAAGGTTGGGATAATCAAAGATGGGAGGAGCCACCAGGATTTGATCAACCCTCTTGGCAATAACCCCCTCCAATGCGCTATCACCAACAACCATTCTATGATGCAAACCAAGACAATAGTTATGGTGGAACCTTTCGTAACAACCAACCTCCACCAAATTACTTTGGTCAAGAGCCATTCCATGGTGCGTACCAAGATGATAAATATGGTAGACCCCCTTATAGTTACCAACAAGACCCACCATATGCCTATGAACCCCCTCCTCAATATAACTTTGAACCACCATACTCACAAGCCCATTTCCACCATTCACCTCCATATGACCCTAACCCATATCCACCATACCAACCACCATATGAGCCAACCACTGTGAGCCAACAGAAAGGGATGCTTACGCACACTGCGTGCGAACGCTCCCAGCAGAAGCTATGAAAATGAGTGTGAGGGCATACACGTCTGTGTGCGTGCACAAAGAACGCTAAAAGAGGAATACGTGCGTACGCACAAGCAGGTATGCACACACAAGTGGAAAAAATGAGGAGGGTGCGGACGCACACAGTGTGCAAATGCTCCTAGCAGAATGGGTGGTTCAAGGTGTGCAAGCGCACAAGGCCGTGCACTCGCACAGATGACTGAAATGTTTTTTCTGGGGGGAATAGTCTTGTGTCCGTGCGCACACAGGTCTGTACACATGCACAGAAGCAGAAAGGGGTGGGGTTCATGCGCACAGGCTATGCCAACGCTCCCACCAGAAGGGGTGTAAGTTAGCGTGCGGATGCACAAGCCTATGCACTCACACAGAGTGGGGAAAACGAGGGTTGTGTGCGTATGCACGAGCAGGTGTGCATGCACAGTTCTCAGGAAACAGGGGAGCGCCCATACACAAGCTGTGCTGGCGCTGCGAACAGAGGGCATGCATGAGACTGTGCGCACGCACAGGACGCGAAACATAAAGGATTTGTGTGCAGGCATAAGTGGGTGCGCACGCACGGATGTCCTGTTTTACAAAAAAATTTTCTCCAATTCTAAGGTACTAAGCCTTAGCTCAATCAATATCTCAACCCCAAACATACAAACATTCAAATCTTCATGATCCACAAGCAAATTAACCTATCTAACTCTAAGATATATAAACCAATCCTATACAAACTAATTCTACCAAAAAGCAATTAAGTTAAGAACTATAAGTAAAAAAGAGAAGGGTTAGAACAATGTTACCATGATGGGGTGTCTCCCACCTGGCACTTTGGTTTAATGTCCTAAGTTAGACTTGGATGAGTTCATTGATCAATTTGGGACCTCTCTAAGAAGGAAAATCTCCAACTCCTTGGCATGATTTTCTTCTTCATGCTCCTTACTAAGCTCAACCACTTGATCTTCAATTAGGTCACAACCAAAGATAAAGTAAACTTCAAGAATGGGCTTTTTAGATCCATCCAAAGTTAACTTCACTATTTTCCCATCGGCCTCAAATGAGTAAGCTCCCAAATATGCATCCAACTTGAATTGAGACGTCTTAAAAAATGGTCTCCCAAGGAGAATAGAGGATGGCTTGTCCGAATCAATTGTAGGGATTTCCAAGATGTGAAAATCCACCTGAAAGAGCAACCCTTGGATATTGACCAATACATTCTCCACAATTCCTACAACCGACACAATGTTTTTGTTCGCCAATATAAATCTTGCTCCAAACCTCTTCAATGGTGACAAGTTCAACTTCTCATAGATAGGGAGGGGGCATAATGCTTACACAAGCTCCCAAATAACACATACAATCCATGAACTCTATCCCACCAATCACACAAGTCACTAAACATGGACCGGGATCATTACACTTTTTCCGGAATAAGAGAAGAGATAGAGTCATTTACCGGACTTTTGGTTAGCTCACCAATCTTGTCCTTATGTGTGCAAACATCCTTGAGGAATTTGGCGTACTTTGGAACTTGTTTGATGGCTTGAAAAAGAGAACGGTAACTTCCACATTCTTGAAAATCTCCACCACATTGGGGTCATGCTCTTCATGTTTCTTTGCCTTTTTAGCCAATGTTAGGAAAGAAATTGGTGTAGGCTCTTCAAGAAGGTTCTTTCTTTTGGGCTCCTTGACCTTCACTAGTTCCTCCTCACCTCTTGCAACATTTTCCTCCTCATCTCTCACCATTTCCATTTCTTTTTCTTTTTCCTCATTGTGGGGTTCCTTGCTCAAACTTGTAGGCTTAAGACTAACTTCATCTAGCTTGGTACCACTCCTATGGGTGATTGTGATGACAAGTCATCTTAGGCTAGTTTTACTATCATTTTTACTTGTTTTTATTAGGTTTCATGCACTTTCTTGCATAATAAGTAAGTGATTGGATTGAAATTTCATGTTTATCTTAACTCAATAAAAACAATGTTGATTTTATGCATTATCATGAAATTTATGCAAGATTTATTTGATTATTATGAGATGATACAAAATCTTATGATTTTGGTGAGACTTTGATTGCATGTTTGATTGATGGCAGGTGAAAAGATGAAAAGAAAAAGCAAAGAAAGAAGCAGGGTAGAAGAACGTAGTGCTCATTTGGAGAATGCTATGTTCTCCTGTAACATAAACCTTAGCACTACGCTCATTTTCAAAGAACGCCATGCTCTCCAGCGACGCGTACGCATACAGGATGCGCGCGCGTAGAACAAGCATTTTGGAAGATCCACACGTACGCGTACATGACGTATACGCGTGGGTGAGATCAGCGCTCTCCAGCAACGAGCATTATGCTCTTTTTCAATGAGCGCCTGCGACACTTTCAAAATTTGGATTGAAGATTTGCTATCGATGCGTACGCGTCAGTGACACGTACGCGTGGATGTGATATTTGGGAAGAAGCATGCAAATGTGATGTTGACGCAGCAGCGTGGAAGTAACATTATGCAATCCACGCGTACGCGTGAGTAACGCGTACGCGTGGGGTAGCGTTCTTGGCACGAGCGCTACGCTCTCAAAGAGAGCGCTACCGAGGGACGCACGGGCATATATGACGCGCACGCATGCATGAGTGAACGAGCGCTACGTTGATTTCAAGAGTGCTACGTTCTCTTGAAGCTGATCCCACCATACCAACTGAAGATCCATACCGACCTGCTTCAACAAAGGCCGAAAAAGCCCAATTCAAGTACTTGATGAATGAAGTGGAAAGTGTCTAAATAGAGGAAAATTTAATTTCATAGGGGGTTAGTAGATCGGAGAGTGAGAGACCCTGATTAGGAAACTCTGCACTCAATTCCATTTTGATTTTTCTTCTGTTATTCATGTTCTGCACTTTTTCTTTTCTTTCTGTTTTATACTTGAGCAATGATGAACTAAACCCCAATTTCATTAGGGGGAGGAGCTCTATTGTAATTCTAATGAATCAATGAAATTCTAATTCTTCTCAATTTAATTGTGTAGCTTTCGGGTATCTTCTGTTTTGATAGTAAATTACTCACTCCGGAAGGGGGTTTAATTTAGTGAATGCTTGTGTGAGCCTCGGAAGGGGAATCACTTGCATTAGATTTGGAGCTCTATCCTTCACTACTCTCTTGATCAACACTATTCGGGAGGAATTGAGATCTTGAGAGTTAGTGTGGCTTATGGATGAGAGATATGCACTTAACCTCTTCTCATGACAATTAGATCAAGAAATGGGCAAGATTGATTGTGATTAGAGAGATTAGATTGCCAGGGAATTGGGATCCAATCAATTTCAATCTGCCATAGATCTACACATATGATTGAGAAAGGAGTTGAGACCCATTTTATTCATGAAGGATTATGATATCTCCAATCCCTGATGAATCATTTTCTTTGAATTTCTTCAACTTAGATCTCTCTGATTTCACTACAATTTATATTGCCTTTTTCTGTTTTGATTCCCTGCACCCAATTCCCTTTATAATTCATGCAATTTAAGTTTCCTTGCCATTTAAGTTTCTGCACTTCTATTTTCCTGCACTTTAAGATTCAGTTATTTACATTCCTTGCAATTTAAGATCCAGTACTTTTAATTTCTTGCACTTTAAGTTTCAGCAATTTAAGCTTCTTGCCATTTACTTTTCAAGCTCTTTACATTCTACACTTTACATTTCTTGCAATTTACATTCTATCAATCAAAATTTACTCAAATCATCACTGTCAACTTAACTAAATTCATTACCCAACTAAAATTACTTGATCCATCAATCCCTGTGGGATCGACCTCACTTTCGTGAGTTTTACTACTTGAAGCGACCCGGTACACTTGCCGATTAGTTTGTGTGAAATCGATTTTTCCCTCATCAAGTTTTTATTGTGATGACTGCGCATCATGTTGTGTTTTTCTATGCTTTTTCATACAAGAAATCATGGATTAATGCTTAAATATTTAGTGTTTTAGTGCTTAAATAATATATTGCTTTGATCTTTTGATTTTATAAATTTTGTAGAAAATAAGTAAAAAAAGAAGCAAAAAAAGCACAAATTAAGCTCAAAAGGAGAAAGGACAAATTAATGCTTTCCTTTGGGTCAGTTGGGGTTGAGAAGGTAGGTCATTAGAGGTAGAAGCTTGATGGGCATTTTGAGTGTTTGAAGGAGAGAGAGTCAAACGGGATAAAGCTTTGGCAATGTTGCCATGTACGTTTCTTGCTTCTTATGAAACTCCCTTTGCTCTTGCATGAAGCTTTGAAGTGCATCATTCATGTAAGGTTGATTTGGAGGGGGAGTTTGATTGTTTTGAGTAAGGTTAGGCCTAGTGTGTGGTGGTTGGTATCTTGCTTGATGTTGAGAATGTGGTTGTTGATTGGGTTGGGCATGAGGTGGCTTTGTGGTTGATGTGGTGGGTAGTGAGGTTGTGGTGGTTGAGGGTCAGGTTGTTAGCCTTGGGAGGGTTGATGATAGAAAACTTGTTGGTTGGGATAAGGTTGAGCTTGAGAGGGTTGGTTCCACCTTTGATGGGAGTTGTCTTTCCATCCTTGACTTTGGTTCCATCCACAGTGATGAGATCCTTAATTGCCTTGATAGTAATTGAACCTTTGTGGGTAAGAATTTGCCACCGCCAATGTGTTGTCCTCTTGAAGTTGAGGGCACTCATCGGTGTGGTGACCGTTGCAAGCAAAAATACCACAAGATCTAGGAGGTCCTTCAATTCTAGGAGGTTGGGGTGGAGGAGATAGCAACACTTGTGGGATTTATTGGACTTGAGTGAGTTGCCTTAACATGATCGTCATCTCACCAAGCGTCTTAGTCAAAATAGTATCACCGGAAGGTGAGACTTCACTTATAGCCTTCGGTTGGGGATTTCTTGACCTTGAATGCTGAGTCGAATCTGCCAAGTCCGCAATGACTTCCCAAGCTTCTACTGTGGTTTTGTTCTTAGTGAGAGATTCTCCACTTGAGGCATCAAGAAGAAGCTTGTCTTGAGGGATCTTCCCTTGGCAAAAGTAACTTATGAGCACCAATTCATTAATGCGGTGGTGAGGACAAGCTTCCAATACTCATAAAAGGTCTCTCCATCTCTTTGCATGATGCAAGAGATTTCCTTCCTCAAACGATCCGCCTTTTGAGGCGAATAAAACTTCTCAAGAAACTCCTTGCACAATGAATCCCAATTAGAAATCACCTCCTCAGGTTGAGTGTAAAACCATTCCTTCGTCTTCCCCTCTAAGGAAAAAAGGAAAGCAAAAACCATAACCGCTATCTCATCTGAGCCATGTCTTCTTACAGTAGAGCACACAACTTGAAAATCTTTCAAGTGCTTGAGAGGATCTTCTCCTGGTAACCCATTATATTTCGGAAGCAAGTTTATCATACCCATTTTGAGCTCAAAGTTGGCATCTAAATCCCGGTACCGAACTTGTACCGGTTGCAAGGTGATGTCCGGGACTCTGACCTCCTTTAAAGTAATTCTCCTCGGTGACTCCGCCATAGTGTTGTCACCTAATTCACTCAAAGAAATTTCAGCACTTCCAGCAAAAGAATACAAGGTTTCCTTGTTAAGTGAAGAATGAGGATCACGGTTAGACGGCAATGGTGAATTGGTTTGCTCTTCAAGAGAATCCGATTCATTATGCACGAATGCTAACCGGCACCGAGCTTGCCTAATATGTGTTAAAGTACTCTCTATTTCAGGGTCAAAAGGGGCCAAGCTCGGGTCTGGAAGTGACCGTGTCATTCAACTAAGGAATCCATGAAAACATGAAATTACCAGAAGCAAAACAAAAATAAAGAAATAAACAAAACAACCTAATAATCAATAACTACTAATACTAGTTAGATAGAGGAGCCATTTACCAATTAGTTTCAAGTAACAAACAAAAGTCAAGTCAAGTATTCAAACTATTCACATATTCACAACAACCAAAACTATGGCACTCATTGCACTTAGAGTCCCTGACAACGGCGCCAAAAACTTCATAGGAGCCGAATGTTGGTTAGGAATTTTCGCATAAAATTATGATTCCGTCGATAGTATAGTTCCCAACCAACGAACAACTCCCAACCAAAGTTTGGAATCAAAAGATGTCACAATTCAAAACCAATATAAACCGGGAGTTTTAATTCCCGGGTTGTCTCCCAAGGACTAATGATCAACGAGTGTGCAAATTTCAGTTGTGAAGGCAACAAGATTTTCAATAAAGAAATAAATAACTAAAGGAATAAAAGAACATTCAAAATTGCAAGTAATGAACTAATAAAGGAATTAAAGAACTAGCTATGTAAAATGAACAAGTAAAGTGTAAGAGTGATTGATGTATGTATGTGTGTGTGTGATTCAAAACATAAATGGAGCCTTGGCTTGGGATGAGCTAGGGACCTTTCCTTGTTGGAACCACAACTATGACAATTGTGATGGATTAATCTCACTTAGTTAACCCTTATATCGGAGAGTAGGTTAAGTGAGTATAGTTGATCTCAATCCACAAATCCTAACTCACTTGCTAATTACCTTAGCAACAAATTAGCGTTAGTGGAAATAAGAACAATTAACAATCCAAGAATTATCACTAAATGTTGGACATTCCAACTCTAGGAACCCAATTGCTCATTTTTCCCAAGCCAAGAGGTTGAAATTTAGCCCATAATTAAACTTGACATTTCCACAAACACTTGGTGGGCAAAAACACTAATCATGGTAAAATTGATTCTTTGGATGCTTGTGTGATACGCCAGATGCTGTGCCCTCGCATACTTGGAATTGATTTGCTACCTATGCGTACGCACAAGAGGCTGTGCGCACACACACATCAATTTGCTCTTCTCCTTTGTTTCTTCATGCTTCCTCCTCCTTGCATGCTCCTCTTCCATTCTCATTAAGCCATTCCTATCTTATACATCTGGAATCACTCACAAACAACATCAAGGTATCGAATGGAAGGAAAATGGAATAAAAATAAGTTAAATTTGGCACAAAAAAGCATGTTTTCATAATCAAGCGCAATTTAGGAGGAAAGCTCAAAAGCATGCTATTTCATGGAATAAGTGTAGGTTTATATGATGAAATTCACTCAATTCTAACAAAAAATTATCGTAAAATATGGACTCATTAGGGAGCTTAGGGCCACACTGACAGAGGCCTTGCACACAGTATAAGACGCCTAGCGCTAAATGCCAGATAGCGGCGTTTAGTGCCAGTTTGGCAGCTTCAATTTTTTCCCTTTTTCTTCTGCACGAACTCTAACAAACTCACCCGGATATTTTCTAAAATAAATAAAACTACAACGTGCCTCAAAGTATCATCCAAACAGGCTTCAAACACTAAAATCTCAATAAAACTTAATAAATTCATTTTTAAAATAATAAAAAAATATAGAAAAGATGTTCACGCATCACAAGGTAAAATAGCAAGAGAAGTGAATAGAAGAACATGTATTTAAAGTTGCACACTGTAAGACAACACTCTTGCTTAGAAATAAGAAACCTTGGAGCATATCACTTCACAACATTAAGGGCATATGTTTAAGACATTTACCTATATCAAATTTTTTACTATCGATATCAATGCCAATAATACGAGATGCACCAACATTTTTTGCACCCTCTACAACCTGTAAGTGTAAAATAATCAGTTGCAGTGATAGTTCGAGACCAAGCAAAAAATACATTTACTACTACAGGAAAGAAACTTACAGTAAGACTAACAGTTCCAAGGCTAAAAACAGCAACAATTGACCCTAGTTCAACTTTTACAATGTTTTATATAGCTCCAAGCCCTAAAAATTAAAAAATAACAGTTTTCTTAAATGCATAACAATAAAAGAACAAGGCACAAGAAAGCGTGACTCAAGTGTAGTCTTTCAAATATAGCACTAAAACCAGAACAAAGGGAAGAAAAAAAGGAAAATAAAATGAACATCCAACAACAAACATTACTCTTTAGGGAGAATAATTATATTAATTGATAAACTATCACATTAAGAAGCTTAGGAGTGCTATTAGGCTACTTCCTTATCAAACTTAAACAATGGCAAGTGATAATTATGAATCCATGAGAGATCAACAAAAACTAAGACTTGTCCTATTATAGGTTATATGGATTAGAAGTTGCAAAAGTCAATTAGACATCATTACATCAAACTGAGCCCTAAGAGAGATATAACCTTTTCAATGCTTCCCCTCTTCATGCAGAATCATGCAAAGGAAAAAGAACAAAAAGACTTCAACCCGAGCTGGAATCTCAAGAAACTCACACATTAGCTCAAATGTTCAAATAGCAACCCATCTATTTGGATGTAATTAGGACAACGCCGCATAAATCCTATTTAGAAGAGCAACGACACAGCTGAATCTCCAACTTTATGAACAGAGGTTTGTGAACCCATATCTAGTCAGGAATTCGGGGGAAATCCAAATTGAGGTAACACACCCTGTCATTCTCATCAGTTGGCATAAACTCATACTGACTCTCTACCTTGCCTCCGCCACGCACGGCTCCCTCCTCCCGAAGCTTTTGGAGGTTGTCCTTATCCAACCTAGAGGGCATACCAGAAACATCAGAAGTTACCCAATGGTAACGATTCGGTATACCCCCAGCCAGGAAGACCGAACTCGTGATCCTCTGAAAGTCCCTCCGCTGAATCATACCTATAACTAAAGGGGGCACCACCGTCAGTCCATTCCCTAGGAAACAGAAGAACACAAAATCCTACACTAAAGTATATCAAAAAGATAAGATATATTAAAACAATGGCACCCTACTATTTTCCTACTACCGCTATGGAGAGAAAACTTCCGAAAAGAAGAAACAGAACCAAAGCAATGTACGAAATGGAAGAACAAGGTAAAAAGCACCAACCTATTCTCAGAAGTCAAACCACAACGGTGGAGCAATAACGGATGCTGGAAATGCGGTACCACAGACCCTCGAAGAAGCCCTAAACACCAAGCCAACGTGCAGCACCAAAGTTAGCAGAGAGCATCCGGAGAGAGATAAGAATAGTAAAATGGAAGTGAACAATTACAGAAACATAAAAATGAAAAAAAAAAACCCAAATTTCAAATGGAAATATGGAGAATAACTTGCACTCTGACTACAGTCAGACGACCTTCCGAACTTCAAGTAAACCGAACTCATTATCCAACGATGAGACCAAGTGTACGTTTGCTCTCACGGTGCAGGGGCAACTATTCCGGACCCCAGTGTTTGGAGTTCCAAACGGCCCAACAGCGACCCGGTCCCCAAACCCACGACATCCCTATGGCCCAAACTGGCCAAGAAGCCGAGAACCAATAACTAACATTCAAATTCAAATACATTTCTTATCTTAACCAACAAGATAAGTTAAAAAAACGAGACAAACTATAAAAGGGGAGTTAATGGCTCCCTCAAGTACGTTTTCACACCCCTAACTTCTACTTTTTAGATTCATTCTGACTTAAGCATTGGAGTGTCTTTGCAGATACCACCCCCACTACTCTAGAGGTCCGATCTCGCTGGTCATCACCAAGACCGGCGAGTCTCCGATCCTTCTCTCACCCGTACCAACAAAATCTTGTACAATATGCATTTTTTCAAATGTATGAATTTATAATGAAACGATTAACAAGTTCTTAAATTTCATTAAAAATTATGCTTTGCCTCATTAAGGTTTAGAATCTAGGATTTATAATTTATTTTGTATTTATTTTTTAATATTAAAGTCTTAATAATAATTATTTAGATGCTAATATCAAAGGATGATTTTTAATAAATTTTAAGAAATCGTTAATTATCCTGTTATTCTTAAATTTGTTAAATGCAAATTTTCTAGATTTGAACTTAAACACAAATTTTAAATTTTTATTCTTGTTTATTTTAATTTTTTATATTTTATTTAAATTAAAATAGGGATATTTCTTTACTTTATAGAGCTATTTTTTTTTCTCTTTCTAGCTTCGCTAGCAATACCTGGTAAATTGCATTATTAGCCCATTTTGCTGTCAAGTTTCACAAAGTTGTACTAGTTGTAAAACTAAAAAATACTATATGTAAAAGATAAAAATAGAATTTTTTATTTATTAAAGAAAACCACATAAAAATAAATTTATAATTATAAAAAAGAAAGAAGATTCTGTTTGTCTTTTCATTGTTTTTCCTCTCTCCCAATACAATGCACAAATTGAAAAATAATGAGCTAGAGCCTAGAATAAAGTTGGGCCCATATCCGTGTCTGCTTCCGGTCCAATCTTTTTTGCAATCATTTAAATTAATCGCAGAAATTCTATTCTCCGAAATCCCGAACCTTCCATAAACTTCAATCCAATAAATATTCTTGACCTTGACCAAAAAAGAAAAAAGAAATATTCCTGCCCACGGAAAAATCCCAAACCTAATTGAAAACGGGTAAGGAAACATCTAGGGCATAAAAATTCAATCTAATCCAAACTAAAATCTTTAATACAAATTGAATTGAGTTATATATCCCAAATTTATCAATTTGCTCGAGTTTCAAATACTTTTGGCAAACAGATTCCATCCAATTTAAACCATATTAAAGATATTTTTATATATAATGAGAATTAGGGAAAAGTTTGATGTATAAATACCTTTCATTATGTATAACCATCTATAAAAGAATGTATTTTGATATTACTAAAGCTTGAATCCAAAACTCTTTAATTAAATTGCAAAGTATTTACCATCTTGATTAATTTAATATTTGTAATAATATATATTTAATAAATAAAAAAGATAAATGAATACACTAGTAATATTATTATTTAATATATTTAACTTATTATATAATTTATTTTTATTTATGTATTCTTTTTAATTATATAATATTTCTTTTATTTACTTTATTTATTTTAATTTAATTTATTTTTATCAAAATAATTAATCCAATCTAAAATGAAAATATTTAAATTAGATTAAATTGAAAAATTACTACGGTGCCTATGTTGTTTCAGTAGACACACATATAAGGACTGAATTAAAATATTTAAATAGATAACAAAGATATTTTTAACTAATAATTAAATAATTAAGTCAAATCAAAATATATATACTGAATAAAATTAAACTATGTGAATTAAGAACTAAATTAAAATAAGATAATTTTTTATTTATTTAAATTGAATGCAATAAATATAAATTAATTTAGTTACATAGTTATTGTCTTTTGATCTTCTATATATAAATGATCAAACAAAACTATAAGAATCATCACTTTTATTATCCTTGTTATTTCAGTTCTTTTTTTTTTCTTTGTTTTTACTGTCTTATGTCTATTTTTTTGTATTTTAATTTATATATAGTATTTTTTCATACCCTGATGCAAAACATAGAGGCAGGATCAAAAAGGATAAAAAGGTCCACCCAAAAAGGGTAGCCTTTACTATTCACCCAACCTCTTAAAAGAGGTCGGACACAGCGACAAATACTAGTGTTACTTATCCAAATAACTAGCTGCCTCTTCGAATCTCTCCTACTATCTCTATCTCTCCTAAAAGATACATACCAACAAACTCTCAAAGATAAAAGAAACAGTTACCCATCAATTAAAGATAGAACTACTCCAAAAAAAGGTAGTCATCAAAATCTACTATAAATACACTGACACCCCCTCAAGTATACACACGTTTTATTCTACTAAAACCCTGCTTAAACCCTTTGTTAACTTAAGCATCGGAGTCTCTTGCAGGTACCACCCCCATCTCCTCGCGAGAAAATCGGACGGTGGCACCTTGACGCAAGAACAAGCCAGACGCTGCCTCATAAGGAGTCTGGACCTCACGTTCAGGTCCAAATCAACGTTTTAGGTAACCCCCGGTATATTGGCGTCATTGCTGGGGACCTGTAATTCAACCCTTGTTAATGGAGGATGATCAATATGAAGACGGTCTCACAGTATATGAATCAGAACCAGAACCCCACCCCGATGATCTCACACTAGCAATATCTCCTCCACAGAAAAGAAAGCACATCCCCTACGGAAAAGGGACTTCGAAAAACCCCAACCAAGGTGGATTCAATAAGAGGTCCATCCTCTAGAGGATGAAGAACCTCCCCATCCAATGGAGATACTGGGTTTAGTCTACGAACACCGTGGATGACTAGAGTAACTTGAGTTAGAAGCTAGACGACAATGAGAAGCAGAACAGAAACTGCGAAGGTAGGTATGACGATAAAAAGAGCTGGAAGAAAAGCTTTTAAGATTGGAACCTGACCTCCGAAGAAAGAGCAATAGCGTGGATAGGGAAGAAAGCTCCTTGGGAGGTAAGGATCCGTTCGTTGAAAAGATCATGCGGGCTAGAGGAGATGTCAGGTTTGGCTATATAACCAATAGATGAGACTCATCTGCCATATGATAAGCATATATCATATGCATTTGTATGTTTTTCTTGAGTGTGCATTGTTTTGGATTTCCTAACTGCTTATCCATGCTTATCTGCTACCTGTTTTACTTCTTGTATTTGTACTCTATCTATGCTTTCTTTGTTTGATTGGTATGTGTTTGTATCTGAGAGATCCCTCAGTGATGGAGGAGTGTTAAGAGTTGTTCTACTTTTGGCGATTTGAAGGTTTGAAGGAAACAGAAGGGACAAAGTTAGATTAGAATCAGAATTCCGTAGATAGAGTATAGAATTTTTGGTTGAGTATAACCTTTAAGTTAAAATCTGAGTGTCAGAGCTCTAAGAATGCCTCTGGCTTTCTCGAGACCTTATATATTATCTATGTAGGCACCTTAACCATACTAAGAACCCCTGGTTTTCATTCCATACATATTCTGTTGTTTTTCAGATGCAGGTCGAAAGACACCTCACTGAGCATTATGGAGATCATTTGGAAGCAAAGAACTATTTCATGGCATTTTTTTTTTTTTTTTAAGTATATAAATGTATATACATATTCTCCACCCTATTTAGAGAAACAGGTTTAATATCAGTATTTTGAGGTGTCTTTTAGGTTATATATATATGTATGTATACTCTGGCTGGCCCTAACTTCGCAGGTCGAGTCTGAAGCTTGATAATTGTATCTTTGGAACCCTAGCCCGATATGTATATTATTCATCCTTATTATACACCTATCCGGACGAATGCGATGCGGTTTCTGTTACGCTTTTGTTTAGCTTCATCTTCAATCAAGGCTCCTAGTTAAAATTTCTTTCATCTATATTTATATACCTCGCCACCTCTGCTTTACAAACTTAAGAGTAAGGCTCTGTGTGATAGGGTGTTACAAAGATAAGGCTTCACGTGCAACATGGAGGAGCTCATGTGTAACGTGAGATATGGGCCACCTCCTAGGGACTTTTACTCCTCCAATTCTTCAACAATTAAGTGATTAACCCAAGGCTCCACTTAAGCCCATGAATCATAGCATGGATTGAGGATTACAAGGAGAAAAGATCCAAAGTTTGGCTGGAGGGAAACATTAATTAATTAGATTTGATTTGTTTAATTCGATTGAGTTTGAGTTTTGAATATTTGAATTTCTTTAGGTTTGTATTTAAGGAGAGAAGTCACAGACGACCTCTCTTCTTCGACACTTTTTACACTTGATAATTTTAGGTTTTCTATGAAAGCATGAGCAACTAATCTTCTTGATTAAGGTTAGGAGCTCTATTTATTTTGATGGATTAATACTATTGTTCCTCTACCTTTGAGTAATGCACTGATTTCTATTTAAGAATTGAGTTTCATTTTTCATCCTAAGGATACCACAATTTCTATATATATATTTTCTATAATACCTCAACATACAACATGCAAATCATGCCATTCTTAATTTGTTATACTTACCCAGACTTACCAGTCACGACCCTGGACCCAAATCTCACCAATATTCATCATCATAATCGCCATACATCATATTTCATACCATCAACATTCATCATCATACCCAATCATACAACACACATACATATACATTCAACATACAATCCAACCACTCCATTCAATAATACTAACAACAGCTCACTAATCCTCAATCTTCCATATCATAAAACTTATCCTATGGTCATCTAGCCTAAGTTTTTACGATACATTACATATTATATACGAGAAACCTAAACCATACTTTGGCTAATTTCTTCCTAGCTCGAAATATCACAATTGACCCAAGGCTCCAAATCTCTCCAAACAGAAAATTCAGCTATCAAGTCCAAAGTTCAAGCTTCCAACTCCATAAATTTGCCACCAATAAATATAATTCAATCTAATATCATATAAACATCACTAAATCAATATAGGATTTGCTGGACACACAATTTCACAAGGGTTAAAGATCCCTCACTTTACCAACAGGAAATTGGGACAAAGTCCAGCGATTCCTCACCACTTGAGCACATCTAACATTATAAAATCACAAAATCTCAAAGCCCAAGAACATAATATTTTTGAATTTAAAGAGAGAGAGAGACCGGGAGAGAAATTTCTGATTCCTTACCAAATTGTTGGGTGGGTTTCGTAGAAGATTCCGAGACGAACGCATGGCCGCTGATAGCTTGTCAATCGGACCTCTGGATCAAAAGTTATGGCGAATTGAAATTTGAGTGAGGGTTTGTATTTCCTCCCTTCTTCCTCAGGTGGGCCTTGGGCTTGGTTTAGGCCTGGCTTGATCAATTTGGCCTGTTCAGCCTAATCTTGGGCCAAATTCTTTAAAATTAGTGTCAAAATTTATATTTTAATTATTTCTTTCATTCTAAACTATAAAACTTAATTTTCCAATTTCTTTAAATAATAATTTATTTATTAGCTAATTATTTACTAATTTCTTGAGTTTTACACGTCACATTCATGGGATATAGTGTCCGACACACTTTACAACAGAGAGAAAATAATACAACAAAAACTGAACAAATTATACACAACCAATCAGACAAGCAGAATTCACAAGTTAACGTGATCAATCCTCAATCCACCTCATCGTAGTCATAGTCACTATCTATCAGGGATATAGTGCCCAACACACTCTTGGGATATAGTGTCCGTCATATTTTTCAATCATAATTATTTTTCTCATAATCACTTTCAATCATTCCCATCATTCTTCTTCCTCATCTCTTATTCCGAGCAAGTGGATAACACCACTACATCTTACGCGGTCACATATACCCATTTAATTGTAAATCATCTTTACTTCTATCATCCTTATCAATCTCCTCTCATTCAACGTTACCAATGCCTCATTAGTTTAGCTAACACTTCCCAAAACCTTCTAAATATCTCCTCAACTTATTTAACAGGCTCATCATCATTCTAAAGCTTAAAGGCTCACTAACGAACCTTAAACAAGGGTAAAAGAGGTTTGGAAAACAAAAAATGTGAATTTTCATCAAAATAATAGTTTTGAAGGTTTACAAGCTTGCCGAAATGGTCAAATACCAAAAAACAGAGTTTTAATGTAAAACAAGGTAACGTGCGTACACATGGTACTGTGCGTCTGCACACATCAAACAACTTTTTCAGCTTGTGCATACGCATACTTTCAAAGTCCTCGGGATGTGTGTGCGCACACTCCCGAGTGCATACGCATGAGTTCAAACACACTCCCTGGTCCGTACATGTGCTCACTAGCGTGCGTACGTACACACACCATAATTCCTGGTTTTCTGCAACTTAAGAAAATTTAGTTTTCGACACCCAATTTTCGTTGTCCATAACTTTCTCTACAAAACTCCGATTTCCATAAAATTTATACTGTTTTAAAGCTTTCAAAATTATCTTTAATTGAAAACAGATTTCATTCAAATCCAAAATTTGAGGCTCAAGTTAAGGTCTGTCAAAGTTCGTTAAAAATCTATTTTTTACCAAAAGAGTTCAAAACCTCTATTTTTCACATTCTCAGTTTCAAACCAAAGTTTCACACCTCAAAAACAACATTAAATACACTCAAAATAATTTCACAACCATTTTCTTCCTTCCACAATACTTCAATACTCAATTTTATCAATTTTCACCCAACAATTAATAGCCAACAACAACACAATTCAATAAATTATGGCACAACTCATAGTCATTCATCAATCGTCATCAATCACCACAATCATTAATTATCAACACATTCACATAACTAAACTCAACACTTTCACCAAATTACTAAACCTTAACAAGTTCATATAATTTGAAACCAAAATCATACATTAGTCAATTTCTCCCTAAACTTAGAATGCCACAAGTACCGTTCTACAAACATCCAAAGTACTAAACGCACACCAAACAAAAACCCAGCCTCCAAGGTCCAAATTCAAGCTCCCAACACCACCAATTTGCCTCCAAAACTCATAATTCAATCTAATACCATATAAATATCACTAAGTCAACATAGGATTTGCCATACCAAAAAATTTTACAAGAGTTAGAGGCTTTTCACCTTACCCACAAATGATTGGGGCAAAGCCCAATGATTTTCCAAAAGTTAATTCACACCTAACATTACCAAAAACACAAATTCCTTTAACATATATACCCAAAATCACGAAACTGAAAGGGAAAGAATTGGGTACAAAATCTCAACTTTCTTACCAAATTATTTAGTACTTTTGTAGAGAATTTCGAAACGAACGTGTGACCACTAACGGTTTATCAATCAGAACTCTAGATTGAAAATTATGGCGATTGATTTTTGGAGGTAAGAGTTAAGGTTCCATGAGCTCTCATTCTCCTCAATCAACGTGAATGAGGAGATGAGGAAGGAAGAAAGGCTGAGTTGACTATATATATGATGGACCTTGAGCCAATGTAGGTCTGATCCAACTTATTTAGTCTATTAATTTTTTTTAGATCCAAAAATTTTAAAATTAATATTAAAATTTATATTTTAATTATTTTTATTTTCTTAAATTATAAAATTTAATTTTTTATTTTTTAATAATAATTAATTTATTAGTTAATTATTTATTAATTACCGAGAATTTACAATATCTTTATATCAAGTTTGACATTACCTCATAATGACAATACCTCAGAATCTAAAGCATCTCATAAAGCACTTTAACAAAATATAAAATGTGTTATTTATAACAACTATTATTTAGTTAGCTGTGTCTTACTCTTCAACCTCAAATGGTGTTTTACTGTTTTTAATCAGTTTAAGGGATCTTTTGAACTAAAAACTAATATATTTTGCTGTATACAAGTCTAAAGACTTAATAAATATTCATAGTTTCACTCATTTCAGGAAAAAAAAAATTTTTTTTTTGAATGATTTAACTTCTCTTCTCGTGTTAAGTAATTGTCATCTTTAAGTTAGATTTAATTACAAAATTAACTTAGCCATTTAACATTTTTGGAATAATATTTACAGAATATTTTTATATAATGTTTTTACTAATAAGTGTACGTGTTATTTGCTATAATTTATATTTTTAATAAAAAAGTATTGTATTAAAGTGAATTTTAATAAAAATTATACGTTTTAAATTTGTTATCAATATAATTTTCATTTATAAAGAAATTTACAAAATAATAAATATTATTTTTGTTCATAATATTTAAATATATAGATAATTCATTGATAATATATCAAAATAGTAGAAATTTTCTATCTTAACTCTCTTAACTTATATCTTAGAGTATTTTTTTAACCAAATTCTAAATTAAATTAAATTAAATTAAAATAATCAAATCATACAAATTTAATGTAAATAATAATAAATAGAGAATGAATATCATCATTTTTATCCATACTATATATAATGAAGATATAAAAAAGATTGGTGAATGTCTTTTTCTTTTAAATGTCCTTATATATAATTTATAAAAAATTATTCATTTTATGTTTTCCAAATTTGAAGTCAAAACATTTTAGTTAAATTATAAATAATTTGTTATTTTAATTAATTCAATTTTTAATATTTTTATCCATGTTTAATAAATAAAAGAGTGAATCGACAAAAAAATTTGGAATCCTTGACACTAATTTTAATGATGCTACTTTTTTTTTTACAAATTATTTATACTAATATTAAATACAAAAACAATTGTGCGTAAAATAACATTAAAAAAATTAGTCCCAATACCCATGACCCATATATATATATTTTTATTGAATTTTGCTTCAAACGCAAACACATAGCTTACAATTTACAACCAACTCACACATAATAACTTCGGTACCTATTTCTTCCCTTCTCTTCTCTGTCTACACAAACCCGCTCACATAAGTAGAAAGAAGAAGAAGAAGAAGAAGAAGAAAAGAAGATGCAGATCTTCGTGAAAACACTTACTGGAAAGACAATCACCCTTGAGGTCGAGAGCAGCGACACCATCGACAACGTCAAGGCCAAGATCCAGGTTTTTTTTAATGTTAATTCGAGTAGGGTTTTTCTCTGATTCTTTTTCTTTGGTTGATATATAAGCATGACTCTTGGTAAATTTTCAAGGGCTTATGATATTTTGTGTTCTTGTAGCGTTAAAAGTTGAAATTACTTGAATTATAAAGTTTCATACTTTGAATATGTATTGTGTTCTTAACGGCATCATCAGCATCGTTTCTTGCATTGGTTTGCCTATGATGTTTTGGGTATTGAGTCTTTCGTCTTAAGGGAGTTACTTTTAGGCTTTTGGACACACTAGGTCATTGGTTGGATAAGTTGAAAAGCTGTGAAAGCTGAAGTGTTGTAACCCTTCTTAGTGAAGGATTGTTATGGAAAACTGCTATGCCTAAGTTATTTTCTTGCTTTGGTAACTAACCTTATGAAACGAAGTGCAAAACACATTTTATAAAGCTATTCCGATAAGAGAGGATCATCCTTTATGAGCAGAAAATAAGCTCTTCAAAGCAGGTTTTTCTGCTGGTATTGAGTGTTTGACATGATTCTCTTGTTGAATCTTTCTGTGTAGTTTTGTATAAAATGATGCTTATTGTGATGTTTGAATTTTGACCTGGCTTGGAGGGTTGGTTAATGTTGTTTTGTGATGCCTGTGAAGTTTGGGCTTTGTGTGAAAATGATAGTGTCACTTATAAGATGCATGTAATACGCGTTTGTAGGATAAGGAGGGTATCCCACCTGACCAGCAGAGGCTGATCTTTGCGGGCAAGCAGCTGGAAGATGGGCGCACTCTTGCCGACTACAACATACAAAAGGAGTCGACACTTCACTTGGTTTTGAGGCTCAGGGGAGGAACCATGATCAAAGTGAAGACTCTAACTGGAAAAGAAATTGAAATTGACATTGAACCAACTGATACGATTGATCGAATCAAGGAACGTGTTGAAGAGAAAGAGGGCATTCCTCCTGTGCAGCAAAGGTTTCTTTTTTTCCTTTTCTGTGTGCCATTTAGTTCATAATGGTAAAGATTAAAGAAGATACTTGCATTTAGGCTTTAATTTTGTTTGAGGAACATGATGTTTTTAGAGGATTATCACTCCCCCCACCCTTTGAAAATCTCTTGTGCCCCATGCTCTTTGTAATTCTGTTTCTTGTGAAGCATTTTTTCTTCTTTTATATATTAAAAAGATACTTGCATGTAGATATTGTTCATTTACTTGACAATTATTCGGTTTAATAAAATTAAAGTGGACTAAGATGCATGCTGACGAGTAGTAAACAAAATCTTCATAAAAAATAAGCCATACGCAATTAACAAAGCATTTGAATGGACAAATTACTTGCCTCTTGAATCTTGTTAATTTAATTGCTTTTTATATTTTATTTGAGTTGCTAATGCTTGATATTCAAGTGGATTACTGATGTATAATTCTCATGCCCTTAAATTAAAGTACATATCCTGTTTTGGATGATACTTTTCTAATTTCTTTATGATTATGTATTTATGTTTTTCAAGTTGGGTTGGAAACTTTACAATTGTTGGAACTGTGTGCAGGCTGATATATGCGGGTAAGCAGCTCGCAGATGACAAAACGGCGAAAGAGTACAACATCGAAGGCGGATCAGTGCTTCACTTGGTGCTTGCATTGAGAGGTGGTGGTAACTAGTTACACTAGGTAGAAGTGCAATATTTAGATCTTGTGATGGATGATGGTCACTTCTATTTTCTTGACAAATTGTGGAGTCACAATCTGAACCTAATTGAAAGGGAAGCACTATATAGTCCTATGTGTCTCTGAATTGTTGCTGTTTCTATTTTTGTAATTTTGCTGCCATCATTGATGGTCAATTTCTCTTTGAAGTTGTGTATGCTTTTCCAGACCCAAATTTGACCCTCTATAATGAAAGATCTTTGAACCAATAATAATCAATACAACTAATATTGTTACTTAATTTACTCCAGAATCATACTTGTGTGTTTGCATGCCTTGTTCTAAAAGTGAAGCTTTTACATTCTTAATATCACAAAATTTAACTAGCATCAAGTGGACGAGGACAGAGGAAAGAGTTGCCTTTTAAGATATAATTTGGCCTATAATGAGACAAACGACAGGGACTCAAATGTGAGTACATTATGTTTTTTGTTTTTGGTCATGAATACCTTATGGTTAGGAATTATTGTGATCAATATCTGGAATTCTGGCAGTGTTTTTTTCTTACCTCTTTTTTGTCAAGGTCTGTGAAAAAGACAAAGGCTGAAAAGACCAGCCCAAAAAGGCCAATCGGCCAAACATTATGATCTCTAACCCGGCCACCCTCTTGGGCTTCGGCCGAGAAAAGATCCGAAAAACAACCCCAGCAACCCTCTCTTTACTATCACTCGAGTTATACATGCTAGTTGGGATCCCACCTGAAAATGAACGAGCACTTCTGACTTATTTGCTAACCCTTCTTCCATGTTGAGCCAATATTGATTCTTCTCATTCTCCAACTCCAAGAAGCTCCAAAGCAAAAGGGAAAGCGGCATCAAGGAGTTGTCCCATGGTGAACAATGCTTGTTAGAAAAGATGTTTGACGCTCATGGTGTGGAGGTGGCTCAATAACACAAACTTGAAATAGTTCTCCCAACTTGCTCCTATCTTGGTTTTCTAGTCATTACCCACTCCATTCTCTTGTGTTTCATGTTCCTCTATACTCCCTTTATTCATTTGCTAAGCCCTACATGTCACCGACTCTCTCCTTTATCTTTAATAATCTCTTTCTTGTTAGATCTAAAGCCCCCTGCATTCTTAGGTTCTCCACCTCTGTTGCTATTCATATTGCCAATAGTAGTTACACTGTTGTCTCTATATTTATATAGTCCAAAGGGACTCCGTGTACCTTAACCTAGAACTCCATAGAATCATGCATGCCTTACTTTATGTATTCAGTTACACGAGATTTTTTTTTAAATAAATAAAATACATGTTTTATTTATGGATATAGATAATTTGTAGCGTTTTTACTAATTTGCATTGTATTACTTATCTCGTCTACTGTGTAAATGAAATAAGTGTGTTTATATCTCGTTTACACTATAAACGAGATTAGTGTAAACGAAATATTTGAAAAGTTGTGACGTTTGCATTGTAAATGAAATAAAGTACGATAAATTTTGAGCAACTATAGAATAATATACAACCATTTGTATTCTCCACAAATATTTCACTTCTTCTCCTCTATTTTTTTCAAAAAATTAAACAAAAATGTCTAGTGATAGTGGATATGTTATTATAAGTGTATTCCAATTGTCATATGAGAAACAGTGACACTGTAGTGATATTTGAGTTTGATAATTTTATTTTATTGTGCACTTGGAGATTAAATTCTTTGTCTAAGATAAAGAGTTTAATATTGACGAACATCGGTGCTAGTGGATATAGGTTGGAAGAGTTGGGTATAGGTTGCCAGCACCGATGAGAAATAGAGTTTTTCGGTTTCGTCTATTTTGGCTCCATGGCGATGAGTATGTGTGCCTCATGTTTGATATCTATGGGAGAATCATGGCGGAACAAGTGATAGAATTTTTTGAGGAGGTTGGTGATGTTGGTGGTGGTGGATCCGGCCACTTGAATTTTGTAACATCCTAGTTTTTTTTTTTACAGATTCGTGTATGCGAGTTTTACGTTTTGTTCACATAACGTCTATGATAATTTTTTCTGCAATCTTTAAATAAAATGAATAATAATGTAATATTAATATTATCTTATTATTTAATTTTATTTGACGAAGGATGGTCACTTGATGTTGGGCCCGAAATATTGTAAAAGCTCGACTTTACTAATGTCATTTACATCAATAATTTATCCAATCCTTATTTTAATTAAGTACCACCACCTGATATAATTAATTGAGTTTTTACCATGTCCAATTGCCTTAATTACCTTCTAAGATATTTAAAAATTAACCTCGTTAACTTAATGGTTTAAAATCGCGACACGCAACACTTAATGCGCCACGTGTCATGACGCATGCCTCCTTCCCTTTGATTAAGTGACACTTAGTCACTAATCAAGTGATATAAAAAGCACAAATTCTCTGCATAGGATCTTGCATTGTATTTCTTGGGAAGGAATTTGCTTGTTCCTCTTCCTGGTTCTTGATAATCGACTGCACATATTTCTTTATATTTTTTACACTCGTCTTTATATCATGTATGAATTCTTTTATGAGAAGCTCCAGATCTGATGGTACTTGATATGAATAAGAATGAGATGACGATTCTTGATAAGAGTAAAAAGAGGAAGATTCTTGGTATGAATAGGGAGATGGTGGCTCTTGATATGGGTAGAAAGATGATGGTTCTTGATATGGATAGAGAGGTGTGGCTCTTGGCATGAATATGGAGATGGTGGTTCTTGATATGAATATGGAGATGGTGGTTCTTGATAGTTGGAACATGGAGCATTGAAGTTTTTTTGGTTTTGACTTTGCCAACTAAAATTTGGGTAGTTCTTCCATCCACAATAATAAGAATCACTCCTTGTGTGTGAGTAGTAACCCATGTTATATCTCTCCATTATTTTTCCTTAGCACAAAATACCAAACAGAATTAAACGCACCATGTGGTATACAGGCAAGCAAAGCAGAAAGAACATAAAGAAAATTTAAACTCAATAAATAAAATAACTAGGAAGAATAAAACAACTAAGAGACACCAAACTTAATTCCAGAAATTAAGAAAAAAAATTTAAATAAAATAAATCAAAATTTTTTTTAAAGAAATAAGTTACATGAAATTAATGCAAAAATGCCTAATCTAAGAAATCAAAAAACCAATAGTTGTCAATCACAGTCAATCCCCGACAACGGTGACAAAAACTTGGTGCGGAATTTATAACCCACAAACTAACCGGCAAGTGCACCGGGTCGTACCAAGTAATACCTCAAGTGAGTGAGGGTCGATCCCACGAGGATTGATGGACTAAGCAACAATAGTTGGTTAAACTACTTAGTTAGGCAAACAGAAAATAGTGTTCAAAGAACATTAAATAGTAAATTCAGAGTTTGAGACAGTAGGTGAATAAGTTGGGAATAAAATATTGGAGAAAACAGTTAAGGCTTTAGAGATATCTAATTTTTGGATTGACTTTTCTTTTTAATTTATTTTAATCATGCAAGATTTAATTCATGATAAACTATATGTGACTAGACCCTAATTCTTTAGACCTTCCTAGTCTCCTCTAAAATTCATTAACTGCCAATTCCTTGGTCAATTAATTCCAATTAGAGGGTGATGTTCAAATTCCAGTTTATATGCCACAAAAATCCTAATTATCCAAAAATAAGAGGATTATATGTCACGTATCCCGTCAAATCCAAATAATTAAAATTTAGGAGAAATTGTTTTCAAGTTGTTGTTCAAGTAAAGAGCTTTTCCAAGTTATACAAGAACTCAATTAGAACATGGGTCATACTTCCGTTCCACCCAAATTTATAAAATAAAGAACAAAAAATAATTCTTGAAATATAAATCAAAACATGAATTAAAATAAAAAAATAATAATATCAATTCATACAATAGACAGAGCTCCTAATCTTAACAGTGGAGGTTTAGTTGCTCATGGTTCAGAGAAGAAAATAAGGATTCAGGTAAACTGTGGAATACGGAATGTAAATTGGAATAGAATTCCCTAATGGAATCCCCCTAATAGAAGAAAAGTCTCTCCTTTTTATAACTAATCCTAATTAATTTAAAATCTAATTTCTAAAATTAAAATAACTTCTTTCCTATCTTAAAATCAAATTTGAATTTAAATCAGAATTAATTACAGCAATCAGCAAGTCTTCAATTGATGGATGTGGACCACTTGCTTCACTGAATCCACGCCTAACTTGAGTGCCGAAATGGGGCTCAGAAATCACCCCAGCGTTTTCTGCATTTTCTGCACGTGGCGCATGTCACGCGTACGCGTCAGTCACGGGTACGCGTCGATGGTCTTCTTCGCGTGTCACGCATACGCGTCAGGTATGCGCACGCGTCGCTGCACAATTCTCCAAATCACGCGCACGCGTCGCTTCTCGCTGATCATCTTCTTTAATTCTTGTGCTCCTTCCATTTATGCAAGCTTCCTCTCCATCAAATCTAGCCAAACGCTACCTAAAATAAACAAAAGTGCATGAGACTCAAAGAAGCGTCCATAGTGGCTAAAAGATAATTAATTCTTGATTACACTCAACAATTTAGATTCAAATTCACTAGAAAAAGATAAGAAAGATGCTCACGCATCAACGATTACAACATAGACAGTAATGTGAAATTTTGCATTGGCCATAGATTCAAATGTAGGGAGACAATAATGTAAAGTGTGAAGAACTATCGACAGTTGGATAGCAACCTCATTTGTAGTGTCATTCTGCCCCTCATACAGTTCAACCCATCAGTTACTATCCCTGGTCTTTAAGGTGCAGTTAGGCAAAGCACTTCAAACCCTCATACACAAAGATGGTACACATCCTATAGGGTGATAGTGCACTCACCCTAAGACAGTGGAAAGTGTAGGTCTCCGGACGCCAACGCCTGATGAATGCAATAATCAGGGAATTGTCAAAGACAAAGTCCTTGAGTTACACCGTTTCGTCAAACACAACCTTCCTCAAGTATGGGAGAATAGCGTTTGGTGGTGTAAGAGTGTGGCTCACTCGCCTAAGAAGTAGTACCAGACGAGGCATCTGTTGAAAAATAACGACTTCAATAATAAATCTATTTCAATTAAATTACAAAAAAATGATAATTGTAATAAGGAATAAAAAAGATAAAAATGATAAGAACAAGTTATTCAAAACAAAAGTTACAAAAAAATTTAATTCGAATTAAAGAAATAAAGAAATGTAATAAATATTTACTAAATAAATTAAATTTACTAACAAGTTAAATTAGATTAATTAATTAACATTAACTAAGTAGATTCTACCACCTAATAGATACTAAATCTAAAAAAGTACCCTAACTATAATTATATACTTATTTAACTAAAACAGAAAGATAACAACAAACACTACTAACCTGGAAGTCAATCGCCCTAGTAATATGCTAAGTCGCATTCAGACGGCTGATGTCATCATCTCGTGCATTTGCGTGTTGTGAATCCTGTGTAATTGATAAATAATTAGTTAATAAATTAATTATTATTTAAAAAATT
The DNA here is from genome assembly GCF_000817695.3 of Arachis duranensis. Lineage (NCBI taxonomy): Eukaryota > Viridiplantae > Streptophyta > Magnoliopsida > Fabales > Fabaceae > Arachis > Arachis duranensis. The sequence goes on from NC_029778.3 coordinate 68,637,464, forward strand.
AGAAAATTAAATTTTATGGCTTAATGAAGTAAAAATAATTAAAATATGAATTTTGACACTAATTTTAAATATTTTGACCCAAAATTGGACCGTTAGGCCAAACCAGTTGAACCGAACCCGCATTGGGCCTAAGACCCAACATATATAAGGCTTACTTCAGCCTTCCTTCTCTTTCATTCCTCCATTCACGAAGAAGATGAGGGATTTGAAGAAACCCCGAATTTCTTTTCCTTCAAAACTTTAATCCTCCAGCCACGTGTTCGACTTGGAACTCTCTATGAAACTCACCGAACAATTTGACAAGTATCTCTGAACCATGTGCCCAGTTCTTCCCACTTCAAAATTTCGAGTTTTAGGTATGTGTATTGAGATATTTTGGTGATTTTAATGGTTTAGAGGTAGTCTAGTGGTGGATAATTATTGGGTTTTGTCCAATTAATCCATGGGTAAGGTAAGAAATCATTATTTCCCTTCTAATTTGATAATTTCATGAGATTAGGGTATTGAAGATTTGTATATACATATATGGAATTATATGACATTAGATTGTATATATGTGAAATGAAAGTCAAATTGGCAAAATAGTGTACTTGAATTGGAGCTTTTGGTGGATGGAACCTATAGCACTTGATTTAGGACCATGGAGGATTGAATTGAGGTGTTTGAGTTTGGGGAGAAATCGACTAAAGTATGATTTTAGTTTTTCATAGATAATATATAATGTTGCGTGAAAACTTATATATATATATATATATATATAATTGTTGAATAAAGATTTTGCTTGGGTTGAATTTGTTGAATAAATTGATGATGAGGAGTGCTTGAAAAATATATAGATATGACTTTGGGAGTATTGAGATTGTTTTTTATGTGAAATAATTGGATATGGATTGGGTTTTTGAAAATATAAGGGTTTTGGTGAGTTTTGGTAAAAATAGATTTTTAAACCAACTTTGGCAATCCATAACTTAAAACTTGGATTTTGGATTTGAATGAAATTTGTTTCAATTTAAAGACAATTTCAAAAGCTTTAAAATGGTTTAAAGTTTTTGAAAATTAGAGTTTGTAGAGAAAGTTATGAAAATTGAAAGTTGGGTACAGAAAACTAATTTTAACTAAGTTGCAGAAAACTTGAAATTCCGGTGCGCGTGCGTATGCACACTAGTGTGTGCATGCACGGACCAGGAAGTGCGTTTGAGCTCGTGTGTACACACGAGAGGGTGTGCATACGCATATCCCCTTGCGTACGGACAATCATGGAAAAGTATGTGTTGTGTGCGCACACACTATGGTGCGTACGCACAACACCCTGTTTCACACAAAATTTCTGTTTTTCACTGTTTGACCTTCCCAGTAAGCTTGTGAATTTCTGAAACCACTGTTTTGATAAAAAATCACTATTTTTGAACTATCAACCATTCTTTTAAGTTTTTCAAACTTCTGAAAATTGTGTTTAAGGTCCAATAACTAGTTTTAGGTTACGGAATAGGGGTACAGATGTTGATGGAGCTAGATTTGGTATCAAAGGAGATTGGAGAAGTGAATGATTGGTTCGATGAGATGTTAAAATTGATGAATGAGATATGATTAGAATGATTGTGATGATATAAGTTTGATTGAGATATATGTGACCGGGTAAGATGCCTCACCACCTTTGTTTTATGTCCTAAGCGTAAAGTTCTGTGTGGTAGGGTATTACTCATGTGCCATAATGCTCGAGTACGTCAATAATATCAATAGAAATGTCCAGAAGAGAGAGAGAAATGAAGTAAAAAGTGGCTTAAAAATAACAACAGTCACGCTGTAAACGACTTACTTTTATAGACACGGTCCTTCTTTATCTCGTTTATAGTCACGTGTGCAAACATGATACGTGCACTGACAAACGTATTTTATCTCGTTTATAGTGTAAATGAGATATACACATACTTATTTTATTTATTCTGTAAATTAGATAAATAATACAATGAAAATCGATAAAAACGCTACAAATTACTTATATCCGTAAATAAAACATTTATTTATTCATTTTAAAAAAAATTTACATACACGTGTTCACATTTGCGAGTTGATTAGATCTCCCTTAGCTTGGTGCTCTATGAACCTCCTACAGGATTTGCAGCCCACTTTTATTTTTGAGGTTGAGCAACATGTTGTTCCTCTTTATTTTGGTTATGACTACACCTTCAAGGTTTTTCCAAATACTTAATATATAGCACATTCTTTCAGATTTTAAAGCTTAGTTTCTTGTCTATTATGAGTTTATCTATCACGTTGATGTATTCAAGGTTAAAACTCCTTTTGTTCTTCTTGGTTTAGGCTTTATGACTTTGACTTCTGTTGACTCCAAGCCAAAGTTTTCCATAGGAATGACCGTTAATATTTGAAAAGATGTAACTAAAATGTAATGTGAAAAATGGTTGGTTGTTTTACTGTGTTTGTTTGAGTTTTGATTGGTATAAATTCCCAATTGGATAAGAATTTATTGAGGGAGAAAATTTTTATTTTATTTTATTTCTAATAGTCTGCATTAATTAACAAATTCTTGTGTAAGATTTTGAAATAGCAGTAAAGTTTTTTTTTTTTTTCTAGATTTTTGGATATTTTTTAGTTAGATAGATGAAAGATTAGTTTGGCCATGTTTTTCGTCATAGCGATGGTCCATATTCTTTTTCTTCTCAGTCATTGCCCATGTCTCTCTTTTGCTTGGCCCATTTTTCTCAATTTTTTTAATGTAATGGCCATTTTATCTAAACAATTTTGTTTCAATTTATAGTCACATCACATCAGAAAAGATACTTAATGGTAAGCCCGGTAACTATAATAGTTTACTGCGAGGGTATGTAGAAAAATTAGCAGGCTGAAACTGGTTTTTGTTGTGACGAGGATGCTATAGATAAGAATGGATGTCTATTAAATGGGTAATTCAATTTTTTTATGTTGAAAGGAACAAGTCTTTATGTTGAAAGAAATTAATAAAGTTTGAAAAAGTAAATTTTATTTGTCTATAAATACATGTACGGGACAAATAAAAGACACAGCAATAAACAATCAATAACAATTCTCTCTCTATTTATATGGTCTATATACAAATCTCTTCATCTCTTTCTTCCTTTCATATGATAATACATATATATAAGTATATATGAATAATCTCTTTTATATTGAGATTGTAATTATGGTTAATATTATTATCTAATTATATTTCTTTATTTTATATTTGTCACCTCTTCCTTATTTATTTATTTAGTTATTTTACAACACGTTATCAGCACGAGACTCTGATCAAATTTTAGGAAGACACCAGGTAACAAATTTTCATTATGTTGAAGCTGTCTCATCTTAAATTTAATGTTCTTGATATATTTCGAAATAATTATTTTTCATGGATATAGTTGCTGAAATCCATCTTGATTCAATAGATCTTGAAGATACCATTAAGGCTGAAAATAATGCATCCCAGAAGGATAAAGTCAAGGCCATGATTTTCCTTCGTCGTCGTCTTGACGAAGGATTGAAAAATGAATATCCCACATTAAAAGATCATGCAGATCTGTGGAAAGACCTTGAAGAAAGGTACAATCATCAAAGGACAGTGATACTTCCTCAAACCCGATATGTTAGAGAAAATTTTTTCGACATTTTCATGCCTCGAATGTGCTCATGCAGTAGTAGTATCGAGAAAAAGGATTTAAAAAGTATTTTGAGTTAATTTCTTACTTTCTTGTTGTTGAACGCAACAATGAGTTGCTCTTAAGAAATCATGAAGCGCGCCCGGCTGGCGTCGCCCCATTTCCTGAAGTAAATGCAGCAAATTACCCTAGAAGAGGTAAATGACAAAATTTTGATAACAAGAAAAATTATGGAAGAAAAAGAAATTATGTTCACAAGAAAGGATCTCACCAGAAGTGGGATAAAGAAAGGAACAATGGAAAAAATAAATCAATTGAGGATAAATGCTTCCATTGTGGTAGAAAGGGCCATTGGTCACGTACCTGTCGTACCCCAAGGCACCTAGTTAATTTTTATCAAGCATCCTTGAAAAAAGATGACAAAGAAAAGGAAACAAAATTTGTTTCAAATTATGAAAATTTCACCACTCATTATAATGTATCTAATTTCTTTAAGGATTCTGAAGGAAATATTGGCTATTTGATCAATGATGGAATAGTTTAATATGTGTGTTTGCTAAGTATTCATCTGAGTAATTTTACTGTGCATGTACTTTTACTTATTTTATTATTATTATTATTATTTGTTTTTGAGGAAAAATGGCAAGGACATATTCTGAAGATATTTGCCTTGCGAATAGTGCAAGTTTGCACACTATTCTTAAAAGTACTATATATTTTACCCATCTTGTGCCAAAAGAAGAATATGTTAATATTATTATTGGCTCAGGCAATGTGATAGAAGGCTCCAAAAGAGTTATAATTTTGTTTCCTGGAGGAACAAAATTTATAATAAATAATGCACTATTATCTACCAAGTATCGAAGAAACTTGTTGAGTTTTAAAGATATTCGCCGAAATAGATATCATATTGAGACTATGAATGAGGAAAATCATGAGTATTTATGTATCACAACTCATGATTCAAATAAGGAAGTTATATTAGAAAGGTTGCCCTCACTTTCATCTAGGTTATATTATACCAAGATTAGTGCAATTGAATCACATGCCATTATAAACCAGAAGTTTACTAGCCCAAATGAATTCATAACTTGGCATGATAGATTGGGTCATCCGGAAACAACCATGATGAGGAGAATTATTAAAAACTCTCATGGACATTCACTAAAGAACCAGAAGATTCTTAAATCTAGTGAATTTTGTTATGCTGCATGTTCTCAAGGGAAGTTAATTTTAAAGCCATCACCAGCAAAGATTGGATTTGAGTCCCCTGAATTCATAGAAAGGATTTAAGGTGATATATGTGGACCTATTCATCTACCATGTGGATCTTTTAGATATTTTATTGTCCTGATAGACGCATCTTCGAGATGGTCACATGGTGTGCTTATTGTCTTTTCGCAACCTGGCGTTTGCGAGATTACTGGCTCAAATTATTTGATTAAAAGCACAATTTCCAGAAAATTCAATCAAAGCAATTCGCCTTGATAATGTTGGTGAATTTATTTCCCAAGCTTTTGATGCTTATTTTATGACTAATGGAATAAGTGTTGAACATCCAGTAGCTTATGTTCACACACAAAATGGGTTAGCAGAATCACTTATTAAGCGCCTCCAATTAATTGCTAGACCCTTGCTTATGAGAACAAATCTCCCAACCTCAGTTTGGGGGCATGCTATTTTACATGCCGCAACACTTATTTGTTTGAGTCCAACGAATTACCATCAGTTCTCTCCTATGCAATTAGCTTTTGGCCAGCAGCCAAATGTTTTCCATTTAAGAATATTTGGGTGTGCGATATATGTTCGCATTGCACCACCTAATCGCACCAAAATGGGACCCCAAAGAAAATTGGGGATATATGTTGGATATGATTCTCCCTCTATAGTGAGGTATCTTGAGATACAAACGGGAGATGTATTTAAAGCCCGGTTTGTGGATTGTCATTTTGATGAATCAAAATTTCTAACATTAGGGGGAGAGAATAAGCTTCCTGAAAAGGAACTTAATTGGAATGCATCATCGTTGATGCATTTAGATCCTCGGTCAGGGCAATGTGAACTAGAAGTTCAAAAGATTATACATTTGCAAAGAATAGCAAATAAATTGCCTGATGCATTTTTCGATACAAAGAGGATAACCAAATCTTATATACCAGCAGAAAATGTCCCAATTCGAATTGATGTCCCAGTAGGACAAGTAGCCACTGAAGCAAATTCACGCCAGAAGCGTGGCAGGGCAGAAAATGCCCCAATTCGAATTGATGTCCCAGTAAGACAAATAGCCACTGAAGCAAATACACACCAGAAGCATGGCAGACCTGTCGATTCCAAAGATAAAAATCTTTGAAAGAGAAAAGAGGTAAATACTATTCCTGTTGAAAAAGACACAGTAAAGACACCTGCAGTTGTCCAAAATTCTGATATAATTTTAACGCCAAAAGACGTTCAGGTACTTGAAAATTGTGAAAATGATGAGATCTCGATAAATTATGTCTTTACAAGAGAGAAATGGGACCGAAATAAGACAATTGTCAATGAAATATTTGCATATAATGTGGCATTGAATATCATGCATGAAAGTAAGGATCTTGAGCCAAGATCAGTCGAAGAATGTTGACAAAGGAATGATTGGCCAAAATAGAAAGAAGCCATGAAGGCTGAATTAGACTCACTTGCAAACGTGAAGTCTTTGGACCTGTAGTCCATACACTTGAAGATGTAAAACCTGTTAGATACCGATGGGTATTTGTGAGAAAACGAAATGAGAAAAATAAAGTTGTGCGCTATAAAGCCCGACTTGTGGCACAAGATTTTTCACAAAGGTCCGGTATAGATTATGAAGAAACGTATTCCCCTATAGTGGATGCGATAACATTGCGTTATTTGGTCAGTTTATCTGCATATCATAAACTACATATGCATTTAATGGATGTGGTAACAGCCTATTTATACGGCTCATTAGATCGGGATATCTATATGAAAGTCCCTGAAGGACTAAAGATATCTAAACCATCCAATGATATTCGCAAGGGTTATACTCAGTCAAATTGAAAAGATCTTTATATGGTCTGAAGCAATCTGGACGAATGTGGTATAATCGTCTTACTGAGTATCTGGCCAAAAATGGATTCAAGAATGATGATATCTGCCCCTGTATTTTCATAAAGAAAACTGCATCTGGATTCATTATTATTGCTGTGTACGTTGATGATTTAAATATCATTGGAACTTTTGAAGAGATTCCAGCAATTATAAAAACTCTAAAAGAAGAGTTTGAGATGAAAGATTTTGGAAGAACTAAATTTTGTCTCGGCCTGCAGATCGAGCATATAAAAAATGGGATCTTTATTCTTCAAACAGCATACACAGAGAAGATCTTGAAAAGATTTTGTATGGATAAATCACATCCATTAAGTACCCTAATGATCGTAAGATCTTTGGATGTGAAAAAGGATCAATTCCGTCCTAAAGAAGAAAATGAAGATATCCTTGGTCCTGAAGTACCATATCTTAGTGCCATTGGAGCACTAATGTATCTTGCTAATAATACAAGACCCGATATATCATTTGCTGTGAATTTACTAGCAAGATATAGTTTCTCTCCAACCAGAAGACATTGGAATGAATCAAACAAATCTTTCGATATCTTCATGGGATAGTTGATATGGGATTGTTTTATCCCTATGGATCTAAGTCACAATTAGTTGGCTATGTAGACGCTGGATATTTGTCTGATCCACATAAAGGGAGATCTCAAACAAGATACCTGTTCACATATGGTGGTACAGCTATATCATGGAGGTCCACGAAACAGACAATAGCAGCAACCTCCTCTAATCATGCTGAAATACTGGCGATTCATGAAGCTAGTCATGAGTGTTTTTGGATGAGGAGTCTGATTCAATATATTCTGTCATCATGTGGACTGATTGATCAAAAGATAGCTTCAACTATCCTGTTTGAAGATAATACAGCATGCATTGCTCAACTTAAGGGTGGATACATCAAAGGTGATAGAACAAAACATATTTCTCCCAAATTCTTCTTCACTCATGATCTTCAAAATCAAGGGACAATTGATGTCCAACAGATCCGTTCAAGTAACAATCTGGCAGATTTATTCACAAAGTCACTCCCAAAATCCTCCTTTGAAAGATTGGTACATGAGATTGGGATGCGCCGATTTCGAGTCATTAAATGATGTCGGCAAGAGGGGGAGACTGTACTCTTTTTTCCTTGGTCAGGTTTTTTTCCATTGGATTTTTCTTGACAAGGTTTTTAATGAGGCAGTCCCATCACAAATGATATTGTACTCTTTTTCCTTCACTAAGGTTTTTTCCCACTGGATTTTTCTTTAGTAAGGTTTTAACGAGGCAATAATTCTAAATAGACATTCAAGGAGGAGTGTTGTGACGAGGATGCTATAGATAAGAATGGATGTCTATTAAATGGGTAATTCAATTTTCCTTTGTTGAAAGGAACAAGTCTTTATGTTGAAAAAAATTAATGAGGTTTGAAAAAGCAAATTTTGTTTGCCTATAAATACATGTACGAGGCAAATGAAAGACACAGCAATAAATAATCAATAACAATTCTCTCTCTATTTATATAGTCTATATACAAATCTCTTCATCTATTTCTTCCTTTCATATGATAATACATATATATAAGTATATATGAATAATCTCTTTTATATTGAGATTGTAATTATGGTTAATATTATTATCTAATTATATTTCTTTATTTTATATTTGTTACATCTTTCTTATTTATTTATTTAGTTATTTTACAACAGTTTTCTGAGACGGCTCCTGTGCTAGGTTGTATTGTAATTATATAGTTTATAATTTAATAAATATTTTCTTGTTGAAAAAATCAGACTAAATGATCATATAATTAATTAATCATCCTTAATGAATGTTTTTAAGCTATTGTTTTTTTATTTTTATTACAATTTTGAAGTTAACGTTTTTATTGAAATAGTTTTCCCAAAGTATTTTAAGGGATAAGTATTTTGTTTTGGTCCTAACATTGAGGGTCGGAATCGAAACCGTCCCTAACGTAATTTTCAATTTAGAATCATTCTTAATGTTTTTTTTTTCGTATTAAAATTGTCTTTTTAATTTTTTTCGGACAAAAAAATTCTCACCACTACCAGCACAATTACCTCCTCTACCACCACCAACACCAACACCAATACCACCATAACCAGCACCAACACCAGCACCAGCACCAGCACAAGTAGAAGCAGAAGCAGAAGCAGAAGCAGAAAGCATAAAAAATCAATACAAAAGAGATGCAAAAGTTCAAGCACAAAACCAAGAAGCAGAAGCAGAAATAAAAAAAAATCATAAGAATGAAACAAATCAAATTCAACAAATCAAATCCACATTCAAATTCAGATTCAACAAATTCATTATTCAAATCCATTAATCAAATCCAGATTCAACAAATCAAAATCAGATTCAACAAATCAAATCCAAGTTCAACAAATCAACATACAATAATGAAAAGGAAGAAGACCCTAGAAGATGCAGAACCTAGAAGAAGCAGAAGCACTCAAACAGAGGCAGAAAGTAGAAGACGAAGCAGAAGATGCAGAAGCAGAAAGCATAAAAAGAAAACCCAGAAGAAGCAGAAGACGAAGCAGAAACAGAGATCGAAGCAAGAAGCAAAAGCGGCATGGCGGCGAGGCAGCGAGGAGCAGCAGAGAGGCGGCGAGGTGGCGAGAAGCAATGGCAAGAACGCGATGATGCAGAAACGGAGGCTCTCTCCCTGGCTCGTGACGGCGACGGCGACGATTTTTTAATTTTATATATTTTTATTTAAAAGAACTATTTATAAAAAAGGGCAATTTTGTCATTTATAAAAAAATTTTATTAAAAAGGACGATTTTAAAATGAAATGTAACATTAAGGATGATTCTAAATCAAAAATTAGATGAGGGACGATTTCGATTTTGACCCTCAACGTTAGGGACCAAAACAATACTTATCCCTTATAATTATGTACTAACAAATTTTAAATAAGAGAAAATGACAAATAGATCTTTCACCTTTTGATCTGTAGATATGTAAGACTTTGAGGATTTGAGAATATATTTTAAGTCTCTGACCTTTTCAAAACTTGGACATATTGATCCTTCCTGTTTACTTGGGTTTGTCAGATCCAACAGAAAAATCAAACATGACTCTCATTGTACTTATTTGGTTGATACAGATGTACACATGAGAGTTTTTAAAATGGGACAAATTAGACCTAGGAATTAATATGTCCAGATTTTAAAGAAGTCAGGAATTTAAATGTCTGTGAACCAAAAAGTCAAGAATCAATTTATCTTTTTTTTCTTTAAATAATAAACAAAAGCAACTAACATAAATGCTTTTTTATTTATGACATTGAACACGAGAGTGTTGCTAGTTTAATGTATTTTTTATAGAATAATGCTACATATTCAAATCTTTTTCTTAACCAAGTTCAACCAAGTTAGTCTAACATAACAAAAACAAATTATAACTAATATTATTTTAAGTTTTATTATTTAACTTAGTTCATAAAAATACTTAGATATATCAGATGTAATATTACTCTTTGATGTATATTTCAACTTTTTTTAAAAAGAGCCCGTGTCATAAATCAAATTTGAAATAAATCATACAAATGTAAGTTTTATTTTTAGTTATAATATGCCAATAAATAAAAAATCAATTATTTTTAAAGATGTATTAATACTATGAATATATAAAATTATAAGGAAAAAAAACAATTGCTTAAAAACATTCATAAAGATGATTAATTGATTATATGTTCATCTACTCTTATTTTTTCAACAAAAAATATATTCATTAAATTATAGACTATATAATTACAATTACCCTTTGGTTTCTTGCTTTGTTTTCTTTGGACTTTTATTGGTTTGTAGTCCGCCAGCCTTGTTTTTGTTTTCATTCACCTTGGGCTGCTGCAACAATGTGTTTTAGCCTACAACATTAATCATGAATAATCAACAATAATTATTTAATTTGCCTAATAAAATAATGTTTGTCATCATTAATTAATTTAGTTAATTTCTTAACTCAACAGAAAGAAATATTGAAGGTAGATAGTATAGAACGGAAGACCGAGGAGATGGAAGAGAAAAAGGGGATGCGCTGGTGCTGGTGGGTCTTGCCGCCGCCATTGTCGTGCCCAAGACAATTACTGTCGAGTCACTGAGAGGGAGAGAAAGAGTTCGCAAGGAAGAAGGAAGGAGGCATGTGAGGAGAACGGCGACGGAAGGGGAAGAAGACGCTTCCCTGCATCTTGTTGTCGCTGCCGCCGTCATCCTTATCACGAACCGCTATCGTCGTCGTCACAGTGGGTTGGAGTCGCCGTCGAACCTGCCGCTGTCGCCGAGAGGAAGCCCATCTTCCTGTTCATTAAGTCTGTTATTACCGTGAGCATGTTGATGAGGTTATTTGTGCTAGGTTTATGGTTACCGCGAGTTTTCTGTTGTACACCACCACTGGAGCTGCCGCTACACGTGACTCAGTTATTTCTTCTCAGTTACGGTAAGCGTTTCTTTTTCGAAAAGCCCTTTAGTCACTATTCTGTTACCTTGCACTGAGGTTTTGCAGCGTTAATTGCTATAATATTAAGTTTTGATTATTATATGTTGTGATTAGAGTTGTTGTGGTGGTTGCGAAAGTGGGTTAGAGTTGAGGTTGCGTCTGCCGAGGTTACAGGTCGAGAAGAAGGGGTTTTGACACGCTGTATAGTTTTCAAGTTTCGACGAGTTGAGGTAGGTTTTTTCTTAAAATTTATTTTATATTATAGAGTTGTTATAAATAGATATTGGTGTGAGAAATATACTTTTGTGATTATGATTGTCTTGTGGATGTGGTTGTTTACCGGACTGAATTATTGATTGCTTGTGTAACACCCTACCATACAGAGTCTTATGCTTAAGTCATAATTCAGAGATGGCAAGGTATTACGACCTCTAAAATAAAAATTTAGTACGTATAGTAGTATGAATGATTGATTATAACTAGGAGCCTTTGTAGAAAAAAAGGGGTAAACAAAAATCGCAACTCGAAAGCGCAACACTCCGATCGATAACGTAACGAACAAGGATAACCAATGCGTGATTATATATATACAAAGGAGTGTCAAAAACAGGAATATCAAGACTCAAAGTCCAGCTGCGAAGATAACCGGTTCGAGCATAGCAATATATACATATGATAAAGATAAGGAAAACCCCAAAGGAAACCCAAAGGGACACAAATACATAAAACTTATTCTCCAAAATCTCCCATAAAAGGAGTCATCACAGTTTGAGTTATTTAATGGAGATAAAAGTATCTAAGCAAAACATATAAACCAAAACATAGCCCCGAGAACAAATGATCTTCGCAAATCTAGAAGTCTCCAGCATGCCTCAGCGGGAAACCTCACGTCCTGCATCTGAAAACCACAAAATCCGCATGGGTGAGAACCAGAGGTCCTCAGCATGGTAACAGCTTCCACATATATAATACATAATAATAGAGGAAAGCCGAAGGCAATCCTAGAACTTCCTCCAGATAATATCAAAGCTTATAAACAAGCTAAACCATATAAGGGTATCTGACTAAAGATTCTTCAGTCTAACTAATACTTTCCTTTCCAATTCCTTCAGACCTCCCAACCACCAGCAGGAGTATAAAGTAGCAAACACAGTTATATCAAACAAAGAATATGCAAATAGGAACAGTTAAGGCATTTAGACAATTAGCAAAATTAGGAACAAGTAAGGCATTTAGACAATTAGCAAGTAATATGCAGTCAAATAGGCAATCTCAAACAATTCATATAGTATGCATATGATGAATGCCTGTCCCTAGTGGCTGATGATATCATCTGTCGCTTATAGAGCCAACCCGACAAGTCCTGGTGGAATGTCCCTTTGTCGTGTCTCCCCAACTTGAGTCATGCTCATTATAACTTGATCATAATCATGATCCATATCCATCACCCTCACTGGTGAATATTTATCCATCACCATCACTGGTGAATATTTATCCATCACCATCACTGGTGAATGTTTTTGGGGGTGAGCTCGTCCGGAAATTTCACAGTGCCCGGCCACCCTGACGACATAGGGTCAACAAAGCTTCAAGTCTCGACCTGGAGCACGTGGTGGCTAGCCACTGCTTTCTCCCAGGAAAACTCTCATCTCCGATAATGGAAGTGCAACATTCACAATTCATTTAACAGCATATATATGCATTTTTACATAGCCATAATCATGGCTCCGCCGTAACACAGCAATAATCCAGCCATCCGGCTCACGGTTAAATCCATAACCAGCCACCCGGCTCACGGTTAAATCCATAACCAGCCATTTCATTAACAATCACAGCCTTTCGGCCCATGGCATAACAAGCACTTCGACCACTATCCTCCGCATCTCACATAATCATGCTTGATCCTCTTTGATCATTCATTTTTCCCTTGCTTCACTCGTAAGTTACCACATTCACTAGCCCTTCTTCTCATAACTAGACATATCATAATGATTTAAGACATAAATGGTGAGATCGGAGGCTTAGAAGTATGAGATTTGGCTTTTAAAACTCAAAAATCAACTTTGGGATGAAAACATGGCCACGCGTACGCGCACTCCACGCGTACGCGTGGATGGCCTTAAAACTCATCGACGCGTAAGCGTCATGCATGCTAACGCGTGGATTGAAAACTAGTCAAATGACGCGCACGCGTCAACCACGCGTACGCGTGGGTACTCTCGTGCCCCAGGCACAAAGCTGACACAGTTTTCGCACAACTCTCTGGAAAATGGCTGGGCATTGGGTGCAGCACAATCGGCGCGCCCGCGCACATCACGCGCACGCGTGGATGGCGCTTTCTGGAAGATCGGTGCGTACGCGCCAGGTGCGCCCACGCGCAAGGGGTCATTCTGCTAAAAATTTTCTAAGTTAAAAGCTGCAGAATTCACAGATTTAAACCCCAATCTTCCGACGGACATAACTTCCTCATTTTAAATCATTTTTCACCCGTTCTTCGAACGGCATGGACATCCCGGATCCAATTTCATTTCTAAATAGATTTGGCACAAAACAAAGATCCGTAGTTCAAGTTATGTCCCGTCAAAGTATGCCCAAAAACCATATTTTTCATAAAAACCACAAAGTGCCATTTTTAAAACAAGCCATTTCCAACTCTTTTCAAAATCAATCAAAACATGCCATTTTCATCCCTTTTCTTTGAAATCAATCAAAATATATCAATTTCAACATCAAGCCTCCTCAACTCACACATTGACACTTTACCACAATGTACAAAATCACTATCTCATCATTTTAACCCACTTCACCCAAGTGGCTCAAACTCAAATATATTGACATATCATATACTATTCCTCATGCCAATTCTCAACAACACCAATTCCAATAAATCATTATTGTACACAATCAACATCATACTCACCATCAACATGGTTCAACCCACAATTCAACCATAACCAATCATCAAGCATATATCACAACATGCATATTTCTTATACATCATACCACCAAGGCATCAATAATCATCATCACATATATGACCAAATCATATATCTCAATCATTCAACAACATCAACAATTCAATGCCTATCTTAGGGCCTCTAGCCTAAGTATTTCCTACCACATTACGTATTAGATACGGGAAACCGAAACCATACCAGCCGATTTCCCAAGCTCAACCGGAGCACTTCCAAATCACTTATCCACAAGCTCTCAAGGCCTCAACACCTCCAAGAACAGATTTTTCACCACCAACTCTTTCCAAGCTTTTCAAAATCACCAATCAAGCTCCAATATCCACACATACACAACCTAAGCCACAACCATCATACCCATACACAACATCTCAAAACCCAAACATCATAAAACAACAAAATACACTAGAGTTGAGAATCTTACCACACCCAAGGTCCAAGGAGACAAGATTAACCTTCTCCTTCAAGAGAGTTGGGTCCTATAACATCAAAGAACCCAAAATCTCAACATTTCACCCATTGAAACTCGAAAACAAGGGCTGAGATTCGAACAGCTAAGTGTGGCTTATCTCAAGATTGATGGTATGGGTTTTGTAGAGCTCTCCGCGGTGAATGGAGCGGCAATCGGAGCTCTGGATCAAAAGTTATGGTGGTTTGAAGATCAAGTGAGAGAAAGAACTTGAGAGAGTGTTCTTCCTCCCCTCTCTTCAATTTCAGCGTGTATTAGTGTTGTGTGAGGAGAGAGAGTGCTGAAAACTAGGGTTTTGGTTTAGATATGTTGGGCCAAGGGCCCACTTTGGATCCGGTTGGTCCGGTTTGGCCCGTTCGGTCCAATCTTGGTCTGAATTCTATAAAATTGGTACCGAAATTCTTGTCTCAGTCTCCTCTATCACATTTAGCCACAAAAATCACATTTTGGGCTTTCTAGAATAAATTCTCATTTATGGGTTAATTAGCCGTTAATTAACCGGGTTTTACAGCTTGATTGCCTGAGTGGTATGCGGTTGTTGATAAGAAATTGGTTTGAAAAGTTATTTAGTTGATTATTATGAACAAGTGATTTTTCTTGGTTTTCAAGATAATTTGATAATGTAAATGAATCGGCTTTGGAAATGATTTGAGATATGAAAATGAATTGATTTTTGAAGCCGTTTGATTTTGAGTTAGTTTGATTCTATAAATGATTTAATATTTGAGCTAGCTTGATTTTAAAAAAGATTTATTATTGGAATTTGTTTGATTTGGAAATAATTTGATATTAGAACTGGTTGAATTTTGAAAAATGATTGAGATTTAGAAATGGTTGAGAAGGATTTCAGAAATGTTTGGAGGGGACCCGAAAAAGGTGATAGAGTCCGAGTTTTAGAGGATATGCTGGCGAAATTTTATAAAAATTGGAAGCTTCATTTAATGTAACTATTTAAAAAGATTTGATTTTAAAGATTATATTTTTTAAGTTTGATTTATTTATAAAAGAATGAATTATGTTCTAAATTGGTATTGTTGATGAACGAAATGGGAGGATGGATGATGATGATTGAATTTGAATGAAGGATGATGAGGAATGATTTTAAAATATGATTCTTAAATAAATGTAGAAATGAGATATGAATTGATGATGATAATGAATTAAAAATATATGAGGCTTACAAAATTGAGACAAATTGTTGACCCTATGTACGTAAGATGTGACCAAGTACTTCAACTCCTCGGATTCTCCCATGGGCATATATATATATATATATATATGAATTTGGGCTTGGGAATTTGTTTCTCTTCATAGATGAGCTTGGAATTTTTCCTATGGATATAATTGAGCTTGGGAATGCGCATACAGAGGGATTGTCCAACGGTAGCTACCAGGACATGTCGGGTTGGATGTATAACCAATAGATGAGCTCATTAGCTATAGGGCAGACATGCATCATATGAATTTGCATGTTTTATTTGAGTGTGAATTTGTTTTGGTTTGTCTAATTGCTTAACTGTTATTAATTGCTATCTGAACTATTTGTTGTAACTTCTATCTATACCTATGCCTTCTTTATCTGTTTTGCCTGTGAAGCTCTGGTGTGGTACTTTTGTTAATTGAGTATTGGTGCTGAATTGATGATGGTGTTAATTGATTTCGTGGTTTCTTTCTGATTAAGATTTAGAAAAGTATGAAATATCAAACTAGTTTAGCATAGACTTAATGAACCTATGCTTTGAACAGGTTGGTCATTTATACTGTTCAAAAACTACTTTTAAGGTTTTTTATCTGCAAAGTGAGCTTAAATTTTTGGATAATTAACTGCTTTCTTTTAAAAAGGTTTTGAATTTTTTATGGTTAAACCTTCGATTTTCAAAGGATTCATAAGACAACGATAATTCCTGAGCTTGAAAATGATTTCTTATTAAATATCTTCTTATGACAATTCTGAAACTTTGTGGTGAGACCGTGTGGTTAAGTTTTCACCCCCTACAACTTTATCTTTTCAAGAGATGGATGACGAGGCTCACGAAGAATTTTTATTACGTTTTGCTTATTCAATTTGGTTTTAGTTATTATTTATTTATCCCTCGCCATCCATATTATATTTTGTAAGAGGCATAGGAATTGTATGTTTTGTATGTATATTATATTCATAGGCAACTTATGTAAGAACTTTCATATATATGTCTATGCTTGTTTGTTTTTAAGATAAAGTATTTTTTTGACTTTTCAAAGAAAACAACGATACGATTTCGAGTCAAAGGCTCCTATTTTATTATTAAGTATATGAAGTCATCATAATACTTCTTGCTTTCAGAGTGGCGCAACCGAAAACGTGACATTCTAATAGTGTGGATGTGACATCTTCTGGAGCGAGCAACAAGGAAACATGATCTTGCATCATAAGATTTTATGTATTAAGGATTATGTGTGTGTGTGTGTGTGTGAAGACGATTATCTTTGATACTTTGTGTTTGGATTATGACTTTTGATTTTCAGAGACCCTGTTTGAATTAAAAATCTTGTTACGATGTTTGATTTAAGGCTATGCCTTTTGGTTATTATGAGATTTTAATGTCTGAGTTCCAAAAATGTTACTTCAAATTGGTAGTTTCAATCTCATTTTAAAAAGCATAAAATTGCTATCATACTTAAGTAAAAGTGACAGTTAGAAATCGCCATTTTAAACAAAAACGATGCTATTATATCCTGGTAAAAATGGCGGTTAGAAACTGCTATTTTAAACGAAAATATGCCATTAAACCCAGATAAAATGACGGTTTCTAACCTTCATTTTAAAAGAAAACAATATCATTAAAATTTGGTAAAATCGACGGTTAGAAACTGCAATTTTAAACAACAACAAACTACCATTTTATTTGGTTAAAATTGCGTTTTTTTGCCATTTTTACCATCACAAAACTGCCTTATAATCTACAGGTAATTATGACAGTTTTTTTAAAAACTAACATAATAATCAGAATGACGCCCAGAATACCAGCATTTTTTGAAGGCACTGTTTTTAATAATAATGAAAGTTCAAACCGTTGTAATTTCTAAGAAAAAAAATCCACTATTTTAACCTTTTTTTAATCGTGTAATTAGATTGATATTGATTAATATATATTCTTGTTATGAATAAAATATTAGATATTTATTATTTGGTTATCATTTCATTTGTTCATCGTAGAATATTTTGATATTGGGTAGGTGTGTTTTGATATTTTGAATTTAATTCATACAGAGTACTTAGCTTGTACACTTAGTAGCTAAAGTAAGGTAACTGTCATAGTTAGTAATGAACAACCGCTTTGTACCATAAGAACACAAATTCGATTTTTGCTGATAATTTAATGGCTATTTTAACAGATGATAATATTTTTTTATGTAAAGTGTTATATTTTTATCTCTAATATTTGATCAAGTTTTAATTTAACTTCTAATATTTTAAATATTTTATTTTAGTTTTAAAAAGTTTTGAACATTCTATTTTTATTTCAAAAAATTTTAAACAAATTTAATATTATTCTACCGTTAAATTTGATATGAACAATTAACATATTAAAGAGACAATAATATTTAATTTTTATATATAAATAAAATCGATCTATTAATTGTCACTAATGTAAAAATATTGCTTTTAATTATGAAGTGTTGATAATTGATTACTAGGATTTAAAATTTTTTTATAAGAATGAGATCGAAAAAAAAGAAATTATAAAAAAATTTTGGTTGTATTTTTTTAATACAGAAGAAAGATATAGCTTAACAATTACATTATTAACGTTTATATAACTTACTTTTTTAACTATTTGTATCAAATTTAATTGTAGGACAATATTAAACTTATTTAAAATTTTTTAGGATAGAAATAAAATATTTAAAATATTACAAACTAAATTAGAATTTGATCTAAATTTGAAGATTAAAATAATATTTTATTTAAATTTTTATTTATAAAATATGAGAATTTATTGCTGAAACTGAAATACACATTGATTTTAGTAAATAATAATCATTATCAAACCACCTACGTACCTAACCTTTTTGAAAAGAAGAAACAAAAAAGAAAGATGATATGGTACACTTTATTTAGCAAAACTCGGAAAACATTTTATTTAACGAAATAGACATTTGCGGTTTTGTGTTCACAACTACCAAACTGACAAAACATCTCACAGGTTGAGTGAGTGCAATTGCAATTTGCAAACCATTTATTTGGAACCATAAAACCGTTCACACACACCTATCTGCATGCGTCATCCATATAACATACACACATATGGGGCTAATTTTTTTATGAAGGATTTCTTAAAAAAATATTAGATTTTTTTGGGATTTTACTAGAATATAGAGTGACTTTAAAAATGATATTAATCGCAGGATGCAATTTGTAATTTTTTAAAAAATATCAAAAAAAGAAAAATCACACGGTCTGATTTTAAATTTTTTAAAAATATATTAAAAAGAAAAATGACAGGGTGTAATTTTTATTTTTTAAAAAATAAAAAAGAAAATCTCATGGTGCGCTTTCTATTAAGAAAATTTCATAGTACACTTTCTATTTTTTAAATTAAAATTGCATGGTGCGATTTTTATGTATTCTTAGACAGTAATTAATCGCTGCCAGCAATTTCTAAAGACTTGTAATTTTTTACTATTTGTGTATAATATACCTTTCTACCTCAATATGTACATAATTCATCGTTTCTCGTACTTCATTAAAATTAAAGTTAAATTATTTTATTAACCTTTATAATTTTATCAAATTTATAATCAGGTTTTTATACTTTTTTTTTTTTTAAATTAGGTCCCTAAATCATTTTAGTTTTTTTAATTAATTAGGTATCTATTGGCAGCAAAGATTAACAAAATGTTTATAAATTATGAATTTACTATTATATTTATTCCTTTCACTTTACATAATCCTTTTACTATACTTACCTAAATCGAATACAAAGTGAGTGGATGAGTTGAGTTTCACCAACGACACAATGCGAAAAATGGAGAAAGGATAGAGGGAAGGGTGCTTTGCCTAAACGTGAGAAATAGGAGGGAGAGAGGAAAGCCTATTTTGTCATTCTAAACAAATAAAGCGAGTTATGTTTAGAGATTTAATAATGGTATCTTTAATTTGGAAATGTAATATTTTATTAACCCAAATATTTTTGTTATGGTGGAGACCTAATTAAGAAAATTTAAAATGGTTTAGAGATTTAATTGAAAAAAAATGTATAGAATCTAATTATAAATTTGGTGAAATTAAACTATAAGAATTAATAAATTAATTAAACCTAAAATTAATTTGTCACATATTTGCATTTTGTTTAATTTTCTTTCTTATTTTAATTTAATGACTTAAAATAATTTTTGTAAATAATAGTGAATATGATTTAAATTAATTCTTTAATATATGTTAAATTATGAAAATATTTGGAAACTATAGTCTTGATTCAGATTGGCTCATTTAAGTGAAAAAATACTTTTTATAAAAAATAAATTACTTTTATTAATTTTTAAACATGTTTAAATACATCTTTTAAAAAATATTTTTTATTAAAAAAGTAAATTATTAGCTTTTTTTTAAAAAAAGAAAAAGTAAAAAATGCTTTCAATATTTGAAATTCTTTTCAAAAAAATTATCTAAATGTGAAATGATTTTTGTCTATTAAAAAAAATAAAAAAATAAATATTTTTTAAAAGTCAAATTTTTGAAATAAATATATAATCTAATAAACATAAAATTATAAATATTAAATTAAAAATAAAATAATTTTGTAGTCACCAAAAAAAAAAGATAATTTTGTGTTATTATCTCCTAACATTACTCTTAAATTATTTCCCATTAACAGACTATTTTAAGTCACGTTTATTAGTATACATGAGAGATTGAAAGTATTTTAAATCATTAAAGTATCACGCGAGTGACGTATAGGGAATAACTTAAAATACGCGTAAGATTGTGTTGTTTTGGAGGTAAGATATAAGAATTGATAAGCAGGTGTAATTCAATTTCCAAAAAAAAAAGTAATTCAAAAATAAAAGTTATTTAATACTTAAAAAATATCATGATCATATAATCAAGTCTTGTATAACTTCTAATATATATACTCCCTAACCCTTAAAACTAAATATTTAAAGTGTAAAATTTGTAGAACTACATATACTTATGCAAATAATCCAACTAATAAATAATATATATATTCTTAAAGCACATATTATCAATGAGAGATTGGCAAATTTGGTAGATATTCTTTAACTAAAAGTTCTGGGTTTAAATTTTGAGAAAGGAAAACAAAAATCTTCAGTTGAAAAATTTATACTCCCTAAATAAAATCTCAAATAAATTGGGTTAGAGTAACCAAATTCTTACTAATAGGACTTAGATACATTAATAAAGAAAAAGTTTCTTAAAAAATAATAAACCACATATACAATAATCTATCTCTCTCTCTTCAGTTTTTCAATTTTCTTGAAACTTTTGGCTGCTTGCTAATTGGACTAGTTCAGTTTGGTAGTCATATAAAGTCATTAATGGTAAGTAGAACCATACTAACTCAGGAAAAAATGATGTCAAGATTAGGTACTCAATACGGCAATAACCATTCAAAAGCCTTGTAATGTTAGCTTCCCTAACAAAGACTTATTAATTAGTGTCAAATGCTAAATATATTTTACTTTTGCATTGTTTTCTGAGTGTCATTTTCATATATAGGTAGACTTATTGGACTGGTGTGTGTACAAGATTGCATGGCGGGCATAGTTCTTGACATATACATAAATATTAATTGGAATTTGTTTTGTAATGAGTCACTCATTATTATTTTATCATATTTTTAAAGAAATATTAGGGGCAATGTTTTTTAAAATCAATATTAGCCACCATTTGAGAAATACTTTATTTTTATACTATATTAGAATTTAACATTTAGAGTATAAATTTAAAATTTAGGGTAAAGTACTAAATTGGTCCCTATGTTTGGGCGTAATTCTGTTTTAATCCTTAAAGTTTAAAGTGTTTTATTTAAATCCAAAAAAATTTTATTTAGCATCAATTTAGTCTCACAGTGAGGTCAAAGTTAAATAATTAACGGAATTTCCTACACAACAACAGTATAAGAACAAAATCTATAATCCAGAGAACAAGTACAAGTTCCAGAGACACAAAATTAACCGTTAATGCATCAATACATTTATTTATCATTTTCTTTAATTCTATATAAAATATTTTATTTATATTATAAGAAAAATAATAAATAAATATATTGATGGGTCAACGGTTAATTTTGTGTCTCTGGAGCTTGTACATGTTCTTCAAATTATCGATTTTGTTCTTGTACTGTTGTTATGTGGGACATTCCGTTAATAATTTAACTTTGACCTCACCATGGGACTAAATTAATGCTAAATAAAACTTTTTTAAATTCAAATAAGACACTTTAAATCTTAAGGATCAAAATAGAATTACGTCCAAACATAAGGACCAATTTAATACTTTACCCTAAAATTTATTATTTGAGATATAGAGTATTGGCCAAGTCTTAACAATGCAAAAAAATGATAAATTATATTTGATGGTATAATTTTTTTTATTCAAATCATCAAATGGCACTGATGAGGACAGGTAACTAAATCATAAGAGTTGAAGCTTTTGTTATTATTATCGTTGTCTTTGACCGCAAGTCACACTGCATGAAACTTACAACATTTCCAGTTGCTGTAATATCTAAATTAATTTAAAATTTAAAATTTAAAATACAAGCAAGTGAGATAAGAATATTTGACAGTTAGTGAATATAAAATCTAATAGAGTATATTGTCTCTCTTACATCATTAAAAAATGTTTTATGTTTGCGGAATAAATATTCCGTAACTAAAAGTTTTGGTTTGGCCCCACTAATAGAAGAGGAACGGGATTGATCTAGATATATTGTTAATATAAAAATGTGTGTATATAATAGAATTTAATTATATAATATTATATGCAAAACTTTCGAAGTAATAGAAATAAAAAAAAAATAAATTTTTACGCAACCAGGGGTCATGACTTTTTTTTCTTGTTTTGAAATGAATACTAATGTTTATTTTCCTTAAATACTACATAAAATACATGTTCATGAATTTGAAAAGTAATTCAATATATAACAAAATGAAACAAAAAGTTATTAAAAGTAATCTTTATATTAGCTTTCTTTTTATTTTTCATTTTTAATAATGGAAATACTCCAATTCGAGACCTTTTAAGGGAGGGAATATACTAATTCCAGTTGGCTAAAAGTTCATCGTCGGCAAAATTAATACTCTATATATACGTTATTCTTTGTATTTGGGTGCTTTGTAAAAGGAATGTAAATTTGGTTGGACATGAAAATCAGATATTTCTTGTGTTATCCGTCAAAAACTTAAACAACGTTTGAAAAACGAGTGTCCTTCTCTTTTGTTATATCATAAACTATTTTTTTTAAATTTAAACTTTTATTTTAAAAATTTAAACTGGTAGAATAAGACGTACAGATAAAATTTAAGTCAAGATAAATTGAAATTGAATAATATAGAGAAATTGAATTAGAAGAGAACGAAGAAATGGAATGTGAATTGAATGATTACGAATGAAAATGGTTGGTTTATAAAAAGTATATTCTTTTATATACTATGTCTAAACACTTTTTTTTTATAATAGACAAGCTAATAACCTTTTCGAAAATTTATTATAACTATTTAATGAAATTCTAACCTTTTTCTTTTCAAATGAAAGTACTATTATCACTAATATCTCTAGCTAATATCTCCTTTCTTAATTTAACATTACTTTTAGAATAGGAGTGATAAACGGATCGAAATTTGTTGGATTAGCTCACATATATAATTCATTAAAAAAGGTGAATCGGAGTAAAAATTTAGGACAACTATAATAAAAGAGAATGTCTAATATGCATCGCCTAATCTAAAGGTTATGGCGAGTTTCAACAGAGCAGGGCAGGATTGCTCGACGGACTTTTGACTTTAAATTATAATTTGGACTATGTTTGATTGATTAGAGACTTGAACATGTTTAATTATATAGTTTGAAAAATATTCGTTTTGCTTTGGACAATGATAGCTTTATTATTTTGTCTCAAAAAATTTGGTTGATAATTATATTTACTAGATATTTAGAATTATAAAGACGTTAATATTTGTGAATTTAAATTTTTTTTATATCTTCAAAAATGATAAATTTATTGAAATATATGTGAAATTATATTTTTTTAATATTTAATAGTTTAATAATATTTAAAAAAAAGACTTGCCAACCAGTCAATTTACTGTTAGACGAGACGGAATAAAAATTTGGGACCACCTCATCAATAGATAGAATATGACGAATTAACTCTTTAAATAACGAACTTTTAGCGGAACAGACTAGTCCGTTTTACACCCCTACTTTGAAATAACTTTAAGTTGGATTTTACATTTATTAAAAAGTTCAACTGATAAAGTTTTTGTGAATATGTCTGACACTTGGTGCATTGCGGTTATCCGAATAATACTAAACTGATATTGATTAATTCGTTCCCTCACAAAATATAAATCTAACTCAAAGTCGTCTTTTGTCTTGCTATATAAAATTGAATTTGTTGTCAACAATATATACGGCACTCATGTTATCACAATACAAAATTGGGATATCTATTCGAACATGTAACTCCTTGAGTAAATTTTGAAGCCAAACAATTTGAGAATCTGCTTCTGCAAATAATCGATACTCTGCCTTAGTGCTTGATCTACTTACAGAAAGAGGATTGCTTTCGGCTGCACCAAGACGCCACTTTGCACTAAGATAAACACCACAGCCATAGGTTATCTTCTATCATCAATATCTGATCCCTATTTGAGTCAAAAAATAAATAAAGCCTCAAGTCAACGATGGAATCAAATAACAACCTATGTTCTAAAGTACCACTAAGATACCTTAATAGCCTTTTTACACGTTTCCAATTAGTAATCAATAGTTTTTCATATATTCACTTAATTTATTTAAAAAATGTCTTGCTAATGTAGCATATTGAAGAGACCCTATAATAGATTTATATAAAGTTGGATCATAAAAAATATCATCACCTTCATTAGATAACTCAATACTTGTTATCATAGGAGTTGGAACTCCTTTTGATTCAGACATGTCTAGTTTCTTTAATTAACAAGTTAGAGATGTATTTAGTTTGACATAAACGATAAGTACTAGAATCATATTAATTAGCTTCTAACCCTAAAAAGTAACTAAATTCACCAAGAAGATAGATAACTATGATTTGTAATCAAATTTAGTAGAAAAGTATGGTTTGAGACAAGGAAAGCAAGCACACTGAAAAGTTCTAAGGGAAGAATAGTATGGCTTGGGGAGGGTAATCGACCGGTGAATTGAGGGAAGATAGGCTCTTGCAAGCATAACAAGTCAAGTTTTTGTGATGCGACATGTAAGATCGAGAACATTTGAAAAGTTTTATTATGATCAAGTCTCAATCATATAGTTATTTATAACCTTAATTTCAGAGATTATTTTATTAAGGATAATTAAGGCAAGTTTTGATTTATTGAACTTGAGATAAGTTATGATTATTGTCTAATTTTATAATTATTAGATTATTTTCTATATTTAAATTATAAAGTTGGTAGTTGTGAAATAATAAGAATTTTATATGATTTGGACTAAGTAATTAATATTTTAAATATTAATATTGTTATTTTGAAAAATAAAGAAACTAAGTATATTATTTCTAATTATTTGGTTGGGACATTTTACTGAAAATAATTTGTAAAAATGAGGAGCAAATAGTATTTTCTATATACAATTAGTGTTGGATTTAATTTGGGTTTCAATTACTATATTATCCCTATTTTTGGGTGAAATTACAAAAATGCCCCTAACCCTAATTGAGTCCACATTTTCCCTTCCAAAAGCCAATCCTAGCTGCAGCCGCCACTCCCTATCAGAGACACAAGCACTCTGTGAAAGAAAAGAAGGGAACGAAGAGAGGAGAGAACATTGTGCGACAGGGGGAAGGAGAAGAGAAGCGGCGTGTCGGAGCCGCAGGGTCTCACCGTCGCCGTCGCGTTGTGCAGCCGCATTCTGCACCGTTGTACACCAAAGAGAAAGAGAGGGTCCGCGGAGGGAAGCGTCGCCGTTCCTTGAGGTTGCACCGTCGTCGCTGTCCTTGGTGACCCACGAGCCGAGAGCGCATGCGTGGGAGTGGAGAACGGCGCTGCTGTTGCCGCTGCTTCCATGTCTTCCAACGGCGCTGCTATCGCCGCCGTGAACCGTGGCTAGAGGAGGGAGCGAGGGATCAGAGGAGAGGTGTGTTGTGCTTTGCTGCAGTTGAGTCAGCCTTGCTGCCTCCGCTGCTGGGGATTGCCTCCGTCACTGTCGCCGGCGAGGAGAGAGCAGTGTGGGAAGAACAGAACGCGAGGGAGAAACCGGTCCGCCATTGAGCTGCCGCGTCGGAAAAGGGGTTCATGCCGCTGGAATTCCCCTGTAGCTATCGTTGCCTTTGGAAGCCGCCGTTGAGGCCAGGGTGCTATGGTGGCTGCTAACCGAGTCGCCGTTGATGATTGCGTGCGGCTATGCTGATTCTGAGTCGCCGTGTCACTGCCAAAGTAAGGAAACTCATTGGAATAGCATCACCGGAGCTGCTGTTTGCCGCTGCCTGGGTCGCTGCGGTACGAGCTGCCGTTGATAGAGCTTCTATGTTCAGTGATTTTTGCGAGTTCCGGCTTTGCGGTAAGGGTGTTAAATTTGTGGTTTCTGTCATTTTGGGTTTTGAAAAGATTTTGATGCTGCGCGGTGTTTTATAGTTGATCCATCGGAGCTTCTGGCCGCCGCCGGAACTGTTGCTGGGCCCGTTCGAAATCACAACTACCTCATTGTGTTATTTTGGTAAGAAACTATGTTTCGAACAATCTCGCGTTAGTATTCTGTTGTGTTTGGTAACGTGGGATTGAGTCCTGATTATTATGTTACGATTAGTGTTGCTTTGGTTATTGCGGAAGTGGCTGGGAGCTGAGGTTTTGGTTGCCGTCAGTTCAAGTTGAGGCGGAAAGGATTCGGCGAGGCATTTGGGTTATAGATTTGCGTTTTGAGGTAGGAGCGCTTTCCGAAAACTATAGTTTATTATTGGAATTATTACATATGGATACTGATGTGAGACAATGTATTTGGTGATTGTATAAGCCTTATGTGATGTTGATTGTCCTGGATGAATGTAATTATTATTTGGTTTTGATGAATGGATTGTTGTGTGGATTTGTAAAATGAAATGCTTTTGGAGTTGATTCTTTTAAAGCTTTGATATCTGAATTTAATCTGTTGAGGATTGATTTGAATTGAGTTAATTATTTTGATGATGTGAAAAGTCGAATGCACTTTTGAATTCAGCCTGGTTTACTTTAAATGACTTGGTATTGGACAAATGATTTGTTATTGAGCCGTTTCTTTAAAGTTTTGGAAACGAGTTAAATCAGTTGATATTGAGTTGATTTTTGAAATGGTTTCCTTGAGATATGCCACTGAGGCGACTGTTGGATTTAGCTTGCTTTTGATTTGATTTCTGGTTTTGAGATGTTGAAAAGGAATGAGAAACGGTTTAGTTGGGACCCGAACCGGGTGGCAAAAGTCCAAGTTTTAGGGGAGGTGCTGCCGAAATTTTCATAAAAATCATAGTCTTGTTTGAAAAGTTATTTAAAAAGGGTTGGATTTGAGAAATTGTATTATTTGATTTATTAAGAGAATATTTATGTTTTCAAGCTTAATTTATTTAATGAACTATTTGTACAGTTTGAATCACTGAAGGAAAGAATGACGCTCTAATATTGATTTCAATATAAAAAGGAGCTTTTAGTGATTTTAAAGGAATCTAGACTTTTGATTGAGTAATCAAGTTTGAGGCATTTTGGAAGAGTTAGAAAAATGGATTCCAAAAGAAAACTTGACAGTGGTTTGATTCCAATGAACCGGTTTCATTTCATATGAGTTGATTTTTGGACCGGGTTGGAACTTGTGATTTTGTATGATCGGTTTCATAATAAATTCAGTTTTATTTACTTGAATCGAGAATCTATGATTTTAAGAGTTTCAATGAATTTTAAAGAATTTATATAAGTTGACCTTCCCTAAAGACTTGGGACTCTGGCGAGAAACTTTTGTTATAAAATCCCATTGTTGGATGGGTGATTTTGAATGTTCCCAAAATGAATCTTTAACTTTCCATGGTTTTGGAAGTTTTGGAAAGAAAATGCCGAGAGTGGCTTTGTTTTAAAAAGGGAACTCACTTTTAGAAAATTTGGCTTATGAGCCTGAGATGATTTGAGAAACGAGATCTTTAAAGCCAAGGCTGAAAAGAGTTAAAATTTGATTTCAAAGTAAAATGGCTTGAGAAAAGTGATTTATGGCTTAAATGCCGGTTTTATGAATTTGATGATGTTGAATGGTGGAAGTGCTGTTTTTTTATGGGCCGGAATGGCTATGTATGATTATGAATATTGGCTGGTTCTGGATTGAACCGTGAGCCGGAATGGCTATGTATGATATTGATTCATGGCTGATTGCCGAATGAGTTATGGGCCATATGGCTGACTATGAAATTTTGAATTTAAGCCGGATGGCTGAGATGGATGTTGATCCATGGCTGGGACTGAATGAATATATGCTTGAGATACCTGGACAGTAGCAAGGGTTGTGGTTCGTCCCACTTGCTCCAGGTCAGAGACTGTGATGCCCGAGTAGTAGCGGTAGTAGTGGTGAATCCACTCGCTCCAGGTTGAGCTTTTAAACACCCGCCTGGGTAGTAGCCGTAATAGTGGTTATTCTACTGGCTCTGGGTTGAGCGGGTAGTAGCAAGGGGGTTGTAGCTCAAACTTACTTGCTCCGCGATGGGTGTTTCTGTCCATGGTTAGCTACCAGGACGAGTCGGGTTGGCTATATAACCGACAGATGATATCATCAGCCACTAGGGACAGGCATGCATCATATGCATCTATGTGACATTGTTTGGGTGTGCATATTGTACTTAGTTTGCCTATGTGATTAACTGCTAATTGTTCTACTTGCTGTAACTGTCTGTTTGTGCTTGAATTTCCTATCTGTGTTTGCAACTGGGAATCTGTTGGATTGTGGTGATTGGTTGTTGTTGGATTGTTTGGGCCTAGGGCCTTGGTTGGAATGAGATGAACTGATTGTTGATTTCGGTTTTGTGTTTCTGGTTTGGAATAAAATATGAAAGGCTATTTTGGTTCCGCATAGATAAACTGTTTTGAAAGACTTTTGAGTTTTTGAGAATTGAACGGTCCTTCTTTCAGAAAAGATTTCCGACTTTACTTTTATTGTAAACCGTTGTTTTTTAAAAGAGGCATAAGACGGTTATGAATCACTGGTGCGGTTATCTTCACGTATCCTATTACAGTAATTCCCAAAAATCCTCTACTGAGAACCCTTTCGAGGATGATGTTCTCACCCCCTACATTTTTCCCTTTCAGGATATGGGCGCAGAAGTTACGAAGAGTTTATTTAGTTGTTGAAATGCTCTGTATTGCTTTAGATTATTATTCACTATACCCTCGCCTTTATTTTGATATATTCTGTAAGAGGGATAAGAATTGTATTGGATAATGCTTGTGTTACTATTTATATATGTATGTATATATATATGTATGTACTCTTTATAAGTTTATGTAAGTTGTATGGTATCTATGGATGTATGTTATCGGATGAAAGTATTTTGGGAGCGGTATTGCGGTTTAAAGTTTCAAACAGGCTCATATTTTAGTATTAAATAGTATAAAAGTCGTCGTAATGTCCGAGCTATCGGAGTTGCGCAGCCGGAAGCGTGAGCTTTGGTAGTTAGGGTGTTACACGACAGTGCTTCCTTGGGCATGTTCATTTTGTTGATCTGTGTATGGACAAAAAAGGTGCTGGATAATGTCGTGAACAACAAGAAACTCAGTGAATTGCTTCGATAAGTATTCACGACCATGGTCTTAAAGAGATTTAATCTTTAAATCAGAGCAAGTTTCAAGATTTGATTTAAATTGTAAAAATACATGAAAGACGTGAGACTTTGAATTGATAAGATAGACACAAATATACCTAGTAAATTCTTCTTTTTTTATAAAAAAAAAAAGCTTTAGCCCACGACAGATTTAAAACTGATTCACTTTTAACCCCACGACAGAGTTTAAAGTTGATTTACTTTCAATAAAAAACTACAACTACATGCTCAATTTAAAAAACGATCCGCCGTCAATTGTACTTAACCCCGAGAGAGTTAAATACCTGTTTCATTTCCAATCGTGTTCTTACAGTCATTTTTCTTCTTTATGTCTTGCTACCTTATGTTCTAATGAATATAAATAGAAAATTCAATGAATCAACAACTCCTATTCCAAATCCATTGCCAAGTATATGATTAACTACAATTGAACAAATGGCCAGAGCCACCCATCATCATCGTCGTCATTTTGTTTTAGGTAACATAAAACTATGATAATTTAATTTTTTTGGCTATAAATTCATTTTTTCATTACAGGGCTGCTACACATTCATATAACCATGTAACCAAGTTGGCCCAAACCCAAATAGAATTAGGCACATTAAATGGCGAGTGAAAACACGCGCCAAAGACAAACGAAACCCCTCCTTTTTTATTCGCGCTTCATTATGAAAAAACGTTACATCTTCTTCAACACGAAACCAATACACGAAATGACTCATTCTCTTCGAATCTCTCTCAACATCACTCAAACTTCAATCTCGTTCTCTGCAGAAACCACTACTGGAAAGGAATCGGGAGAAGATTTTGCAAGCAACAATCAGAAACGAACGAAAACTGCAATAGAGACTACCAAAGGTATGAGAAAACTACTGTTTATTTGAAATCATGCAATATGGCGCTTCTCCTACTTGCATTTTAGGTTTACTAGCTTGATTTGCTTCGTTTAGTAGATGAAACTATTTTGAATGCATTTTTACAGTATAACTAGGCCTTAGAAAGAAATTTATTGTTATTTTCATTCAATTCAATGAATAGTGTAACTAGGTCTTTGAAATTTATTCGGTTTAGTGGCTTTTGTAATTTTGGTTCACCAAGTGAATGATGTTCGGTTCAATGGGTTCCTTTTGTGATAGCATGCAGCAAATCATTTCTTAGCTGTTTCATTATTTATAATGTTTGATTCTGTGCATGAATGAGTTTCGTTAAGGCTGTCCTATATAATGCTAGTAAGAATCTTCAGTTTGGATCCCTTTGAGAAACAAATAGTGTATTTTCCAAATATAAATTTTGTTTGGGACAATTGACATTAGAGACAACTCTTTCACTTTGATAAGCCATACTACTGTAAAATTATCTCATTATATTGGATAAATTTCAGTAAGAGTTTTTAAAGAAGCCAATTTGCAAATGTCATTTTGAAAGAACACCTAATTCATGAAATTTGAAAAACTTTTCTTTTGGAAGATGTTGATTTGATTAAGATATATGTGCTTGTTCTTATCGGTGTGGATAGTTTTACTAGAGCTTTGCAATTGGTTGTTACTATCTTTAGTACTTCTTTTGCATGGAGGAATACTTTTCTTGTATGGTGGATAAGGATTAGGGTCATAATGAGGTGTTTGGTGGTATGGGGCTTGTGAGTAAGGTGGTTCAAAACCATGTTGAGGAGGTGGTTCATAGGCATGTGGTGGTGGTTGTTGACAATCACAATAAGGGTCACCACATCCATTAGATTGATATGCATTAGGATGAGAGTTATACCCATAAGAATCCGGAGGTTATTGTTGCCAACAAGGTTGATCAATCCCTTGAGGCTCCTCCCATCTTTGATTGTTCCATCCTTGATGCACATCCTCATTGTAGCTTCTATTTCCTACAACATAGTTTGAACCAAACTCATAGCCAAAGTGAGAATTCACAGTAGAAAGAGAAAATAAAAACAAGAGTTAATAGAAAACAAAAGAAACAAAATTCTACAACTAGAAAATAAAGCAAAAAGCAAGATATTCATACTATTCACATATATACAATAGCCAATAATGTAACACCATTGCAACTCCCCGGCAACGGCGCCATTTTGATGATCGGTTTCTTGACGGTTTAGAATTTTCCTCAATTAAATGAAATCTCGTTGTAAAGTATAGCTTCTAAACCAACAGTAGTCCTTTCATACAAAAATTTTGGTTGTCACAAAGAACAAACCCCAAATAAGAATTAACCGGAGTATTTGGACTCCGGGTCGTCTCCCTAGAAATTGCAATGAAGTGTATGATTATTGGCTATGAAGTATATTTTGGGGTTTTTGGGATAAGAGACATGGAATGTAAATAGTAATGAAAATAAACTAACAACTAATAAAGCTCTTGGTAAGATATGAAAATTAGAAGTCCTATCCTAGTTATCCTCCTTAATTGTGATGACAAATTATCCATTGCTACCACTTAGTTAACCTCTAACCATGGAGGAAAGTCAAGTGGATGAATCAACTTGATTCCACAAGTCCTAGCCAAATCCCAAGGGAAAGACTAGTGTTAGTAGTATCCAAATCAATTAGCAAATTCCAATTGTCAATCAATTAAAGGAATTAGATAACTCAAGCGTCACTAATTACTCTACCTAGGCCAAGAGTGAAGAGAACTAACAAAAGAAATAGAAAAGTACTCTTGGCTAGACATGGGTAATTGAGATTACCATCCTTGTCTACAAACCATATATTGACAATTATGAGAGGCCAACCTATTAAGTCTACTTCCAAAACCTTAAGTACGTAATATCTACTCCTAGGCTTGAAGTACGTCAAATAGGCTTGATCACATCAACCTATAAGTCCCAACCTACCTACTAATTAGATTAGTAGTGGGTTGGCGTCAATGAGTATCAAATTGATCACCAAGGGTTCTCAAATCACCAAATCATTGAGACCCAATGACTCAAGGTCACCCAATTCCCTTAGCCTAGGCCAAGAGTCAAGAAAACTACTTAAAAACTAGAGAAAACATTTCATCAAACACCTAGAGTGCAAGAAAAGTAAACATCACCAAATGCAAGAATTAGTGAAACCCATGACTACCACAAGCAAGAAATCAACAATAGCAATTAATATGAACATAAAAATGACATAGAAACATAAAATTGCATTAAAGAAAATTAAGATTCAACAATGGTTCATCAACATAAAAGAGAGTAAAATAAGAAATGACAAGTAAAACTAGAAGAACAAAGATGTAGTAACAAGGAATTAAAAGAGAAAACTAAATCAAAACAAGAATTATAACTTGGATCCAAGAAGAAATAACTAAAACTACCCTAAAATCTAGAGAGAGGAGAGAGCCTCTCTTTCTAGAATTCTCCCTAAAACATGATGAAAACTAAACTATGACTACTTGGTTCATTCTCCCTTCATTCCTTGGGTTCAATAGCATCAGAAATGAGTTGGATTGGGCCCAAAATGAGCTAGAAATCGCTGGCCATGAGTTGCTCTTTAGTGGGTCACGTGCTCAATCGGCGCGTCCACGCAAAGTGCACGTGCGCGCCCATATTCATCAAGCAACTATGGTGAATTTTATATCATTTCGAAGCCCCGGATGTTAGCTTTCCAACGCAACTGAAACTGCCTCATTTAGACCTCTGTAGCTCAAGTTATCGTCGATTGAGTGTGAAGAGGTCAGGCTTGACAACTTTACAGTTCCTTCATTTCTTCATGAGTTCTCCCACTTTGCATGCTTTTCTCCTTACTTCTTCCATCCAATACTTGCCCTATGAACCTGAAATCACTCAACAAATACATCAAGGCATCGAATGAAATTAAAGTGAATTGAATTTAGCTATTTTAAGGCCTAAAAAGTATGTTTTCACATTTAAG
The DNA here is from genome assembly GCF_000817695.3 of Arachis duranensis. Classification (NCBI taxonomy): domain Eukaryota; kingdom Viridiplantae; phylum Streptophyta; class Magnoliopsida; order Fabales; family Fabaceae; genus Arachis; species Arachis duranensis. Next base: position 68,670,981 of record NC_029778.3, read on the forward strand.
CACAAATCAAGGGAGAATTGCCAAACCATGCTATTTCATTGAATAAATGTGAGAAAAGGTGATAAAATCCCCCAAATTAAGTACAAGATAAACCACAAAATCGGAGTTTATCAGAAATCCGCAATTAATGTTGTGATTGGTGGGCCTAAGTTGAACCTTGAGTAAATGAGATGATTGTTAAAGAATTGGAGATTTAGTGGGTCAGTTGAGGTCCATGGAGAGTATCCTAATTCCCACATCGTACGTGAAGAATTCACATTCAACGAGAAGCTAAATCTTGATTCAAATTTCTCCCTGAATAGTTCACATGGTACGTGGAGTATCCCACATTATACGTGAAGCTCATTCTTTATTCAATTTTCTCCTTGGATTCCTCACATGGTATGTGGAGTATCCCACGTTGAACGTGGCTTTGAGTTCCTTTAATTGTTGCCTCTATTTGCTCCATTGCCTTGTACGTGGAAAATCTCACATCCCACGCAAAAAGATAATCATACGCACGCATGCCTCATGCGTACACATAATTGCTCAAAATCTTCTTGTTGTGCATACACATGGGTTATGCATACGCAGATAGCCAATGTCCCCCATGAAAGCCTTCACGTCCCACGTCTATTCTCCTATGTACTACGCGAACTTGGGGGTCATACGTACACATGGGTCATGCGTACGCATGATTGAGCATATTTCTCCATTTGTGCATACGCATGGATCATGCGTACGCACGGCTTTCGTTTTGGCATTGCACACGAATGCTCTCGCGTTGCCCATTGAAGTGCATAGTGCCCCTGGGAGTGCATCATTGGTTGGCACACGTTTCTCTTCCCGCATTGCACGTGAAGCTTACTTTCAATATAGGGAGCTCTCTGTTTCCTTCTTCATTCTTGCTCTTTCTTGCTCAAAGTAATTCCTATCTTCCTTTTTCTTTATTTCCACCAATTCTCTTTTAAATTCTCCTGAAATCCATGACTGCGCACTAACTCAAAGTATTGCTCAATTAACCATGAAATCATAATTTGTTTTGCAATAATTCTAAATTTATTGAATGAAATTCTAAGAGAAAAACACTAAAAATGCGAACGCATCAAATGTGGCGATAGATGGCGGTGTATTATGAGCAGATGCATGCTGGTGGCAACGACGCTACTAAAGGGGGCTCCTCTTCCTCTGCAAAAAAGCCAAGACAATCACCGACATCACCAATTAGACTGCCACCTCAGCAGGTCCATGAGAATGACGATGAAAATGACTATCAAGACTTATAGTCATTAAGATTTTGATTTGATTTGTTTAATAGCATTTTATATCTTCGAGTTTTACTTTATATACTACATATTTCACATTATATATAGCTCACTATTTTCATGAAAATTACTACTTAATTTTTACTAATTAAGGTTTGACTATAAATTGTTGACTATCGGGTTCAATTAGGTTTAAAAAAGATATCAAAATTAAAAAATTAGAAAATTACGGTTACTGTCAGATAAATTCGACAATACTTTTTATTTAATTAAATATAAAATACATGTTACCGTCGGAGTTTTCGTGGGACAAATTCGATGGTAACATGATGGCACAAAACATAATGCTGGCGCCAAAATTATCGTTGGAAATTATCTGACGGTAACCACAAAAAAATTTTCGTAAATTTCGTAGTTAAATTTGCGACTAATTCCATAGGAAATTATCTTGGGATTAAAAGATGTGACGCTAAATCCAACGATAATAAATATAACGGCGGATTTTTTCTATAATTTTGCTGGTAAATTCGATGGTACTCGACAAATTTCTTGTAGTGATAATAGGGTAATATTTTCGATTTTTTTCAAAAAATAACTCCTAATATTTAATTTCATTCAATTTCGCTCTTAATATTTTTAATTTGTGTCAAAATTATCTCTAAATCTTAACTTCATCTCAAAAGTTTAATGATAAAATTGAATGAAAGAAAAATTTTAGAGACAAAATTAAATAAAATTAAACGTTGAGATAACATATTTAAATAAAATCGTAAATATTAAAGACAAAAGATAGATTTTATCTTCTATAATATTATATTATTAAAGTCAAAATAAAACAGCCACTAACTTTGTTAATCCTTGCCTACATATATATATATGGGGTTATTGAGAATTGATCATAATGGACCGTTACCTACAAGTGTTCTTCCACTGATAACTCTTTTTGAAAAATTTACATCATCAAAATTTCAAAATCTGTGAAAAAATAACCATATTTTTAATTATTACTTTTACCAATGCCTTCAAATGAGAAATCAACTTGAAAACGATTACGGAGTTTTTAGTTTATAATACTAGTGAATAAACACATAAAATATAATAAATAAGAATATCCGATTGTAATTTATGAAATAATGATTAAAAATTGTCACTTCATTATATATAATGTTATTTTTCTTAGTAAGATTTTGCTTGTAGTTAAAATTATGGTGGAATATTTTGGTTTTCATGCATTCAATTATAAAAATTTAATAATTAATTACCTTTTTATTTGAACTTTTTTACTTGCAAGTTGCAATATCTTTAAATAAATAGTATCTTATGACACTTGTTAGCAAAAACCTAAAATTATTTTTGATCGTACTACAATAAATACCTTATTTAATTAATCTATCACCTAATAATAACATATAATATAAAAAATTTGAAAGATGTTGTCTCGTCTGTTAATATACTTCTATTTATTAATGGAAAAGTATAGGTGAACAATGAAAATATTAAACAATGTAAACAATAGATATATCGGATGTTCATTTTACTAGTTTACGGATGGTTATTTTAATATTAAAATTTAGAAGTTTAATTTGGAGGTATAGTGTGTTTTTATTTGATTGGTGGTTATTCACATTGTTCAACAAAATCATTGTCCCCCTAGCATTCCCCTTTATTAATAGCTTATCAACTTTTAAAATTGATAGCTAATGGCAAACGGTTCATAAAGCATTTATCTACTACTTTCCATGACTAAATCCATTTCTGGAAGCAACAGTGAAAAACAACTTAATTAGTTCGAGTGTTTGAAATACTTTATCGTCTTCAACCTGTACTGTTATATAATTGAATATATATTTTATGTTACTGTGTAGGAATGAATCATCAACTAACAATTTATTTTGGTGGCTTAATTTCTATGCATGTCAGTTTAACTTATGCTTAGCCAATTAAATTGCAGAAAATTAAAACTTATAGTAATAACTATATTTACATATGTTTTCTTTCAACTTAAAATTGACAAATAATAGTGGAAGATGGTGGAAATTAAAGGGCTAGCTATATATGTTTGAACATCAATTTAATTGAATAGCTCAATTTGAGGACTATAGAATATGATAAAAATAATAATGATAATCATTATTATATAAGGACTTTCAACCTATCTAAGAACTCATTCTTTATTTCAGATTGAATAGGATGATCATTTATATTTGAATATACGACAGCATATTGACCATGGTATATGAATCAATGTTTTAATGAAATTGATCATCACTTAATATTGTTCGATAAATATTGAATATGATTATTTAATTTGTTATTTGACACACATTGAGGACGGATGTTAAATATTGACTGACTTTGTTGTTAGAAGTCATGATGCTAGATTTTCTTTTGTTAAAATTAATGTTAAAAGGTAAAAGCCATTTTGGTCCCTTTTTTTTCTTTTATTTGTTTATTTATTACACCGTTGTGTTTAGATTACTCTGCAAAGAATTACTTCTCTTAATTGTCAGTGTTATTTAAAAAATAAAAAAAGTAAACAGTGGATAGTATTTGACAAATATATACCTAATTGTTAATGTAATTTTGAAATAACCACTTCTAGACATACTATATTCCAACCATATGAAAGGGCTTTATAAAGAAAAAAAAACGTGAGTATAACCAATAATCATAGTATATATATAAAAAAAATCAACTACTATTCAATCATTTGTATAAAATAATATTTGAACATAAAATACTATCAAAAATAAATGTAATAACATATATTTATATACAAATAATAATGATTAATTTAATAATTATTTTTAAATCTGTACATATTATTTTTTTTTTATAAAAACGACCTATTTTAGATAAAATAAGTTTTAGCTATTAAAGTTATATGTCCAATGTAACTTTTTAGATATATTTTTTGAAATAACTTCAAAAAAATTTAAATATAAAAAAATAAATTTTGAGCTTTTTAATAATACTATTTGTGCAAATGACAAGGAGTCCCCTCTAGATCAGGGACATTGCCACCCACACACATCTACTCATAATAGACCACTATCTACTGTCATATTCACTGGATCTGCTCCAACTCTTGCCTGAACTCCTGCCTTAGAGATTCTAACTCTACATTTTGAGCATCCTTCTTTGACATGTATGCGAGGAGTTCATTATACCTTTTTTCTGCCAAATGCAGCAGCTGACCCTGATGTTGAAAGTTCTAGGTTAGACTATGGACTTGTTCATGCAAATTGATGTCCTGGGGACTTGCTAGGGGCTAAGGTGGATGAAGTCCTCAAGGTGGAGGTGTGAATATTATTGGCAAAGAATGAACCCAACCGCTAAACATGATTCTTGTATAGCTTGGATGTGATCTGGCACCACACCACATCAGGATCGACTATAGAAGCAGTTGAGTTATTGTCGTTCTCCACACTTGGCTAAGATTGTTGGGTTATGACCTCCATGTTTCAGGCGTATAATTTTTAACACATAACATGTGAATATTAAGATGACTACTTACATAAAAATCTACAGATCACTAATTAGAAATTTTCTCCTTGTTCTCCTTTAGTGTATGAGTGTATTTGAAGACCTCTGTAATAGTAATCTCACGGTCCAACGATTTAGACTGAACATATTGAACAAACAAGTTAAAACGAGTGACCCTTTTATCAAAGGATGGTTCACCACTACAAGAATAAGGTCAATTAGCTACCACAAAAATAGTAAAAAAAAAATCGCTAACCTGATAGAAAATATAATTTATGATGGATTAGTTACTACCTAGCAACCAATTGTTTCCTCGCTAATTACAAGTCGCAGATTAGAGAGGCAAATACAACAGTCAGTAATTCACCAGAAAGATGTTTAGCGACTAAATAGATAGTCGCAAATCTATCACTAAATTGTAAGCTAATTCCATAAAACAAATAGACTAAAAGGTTGTCGCTAGTTAGCAACAAGCTCTACTGCAGTAGACTCATCGGTAAATCTAAGCTAACTTTGTAGACAAAATGGAATGCTTAGTTGATGCTAATTAGCGAGGAAGTTTTCCAAACTTAACTCATCGAAAGTTGTCCACTAATATGATCACAAATCTATCATATTTTGTAGCAAATCTATAGCTAATCTTTGAAAATTCTTAATCAATGGAATTTTGTAGGAATTTTATCACTAAACCAAAGCTATTCTAAATGAAAAAGCAAAGTTAGGATGTAGTTGCTAATTTACTAGGAAATAATATGTATGTAGTCAATTAGTTGCAATACTATCACCACTACAAGAAAATCAGTTTTTTGCCACGCTTTTAAAGTGTACCAAAAAATACAAAAAAGCGTGGCAATAACTTTTCGCCATGCGTTTTGAGCTATCAGCAAACTTTTGAAAGTATCACATCCGCAAACGTGCTGGTTGCTCTATTGTCATGCTTTTGTTGATCTATTGGTACGCTTTATTTTTTTGCGACGCTTTTATCTATTGGCACGCTTTTAAATGTGCTACATCCTTATGAAATAAAAAAAATCTGGTACTTGCTTTTGCATGTACCCTAATGCGCTCCAAAAATGATAAAAAACATTGACAAAAATATGTGAATATCATAATAGTATTGCATTAGTAAAATTCAAACCAAATTAGCCATATCAATCTCTTATAGCCAAAGTAGTTATAAAATACATCGGAATGAAAAAAAATCAATTAAGATAGTTAAGTACAGTTGATTAACAATAATATCGCTATATAACTACAATTCATAACAATTAGGAGTCCTTAATAAAAATCATGCTTATTTATTATTCATTCCAAAAGACCGATTTTTAACCGTCTTGGTAGTGCAACCTCACTCTCTTCTAAAATTTCTACAACAAAAAGGATAATTTGTAAACATAATAAAAAAAGGAAAAGGATGATATTGAATTATTGATCAAAGTAGTACCATATAATTCAGCTTACATTTTCTTGTGGATGAAGACCTACTTGCTCGATAAGAACCTACATTTGAGTAATGGAACCATGATCAAGGAATTACTCTACACCTCTCAACACTGAAGATTGTATAATGGATTTGTAGAAGACTAAAAAGAAGATGATAATATGAAGATATGATATAAAAGCATGTTAATAAAATTTTCAACATATAGATATTGATTGTTATTAGTGGCTAAGAGAAGGGGGTTAAATCTTAGCCTCATTTTCTGCTGAATATTACTTTTGCATTTTCAAAGAAACTTAGGAGATATTTCTATTTGTGTCTCGTATCGAGTTGATAGATATTTTTATTTTACTTCCTGAGTAACAGAAACTGAAGTTAAGTAGAGAAGAGAGAGTAACACTCAGATGTATCTTGGTTCAGCTACTTGATACAATGTAGTCTATATCCAGTCTCCATCACAACAATGATGGAATTTCACTATCTTTCAACAAGATCGCATTCACCAATTCTCCCTAGGATCTACCCAATCTTATCTAAGACAAATCTAGATTCTTACCCAATCTGAACTTGACTAGACCTCAATGTAGCTTTCAACAGCAAAGTACTAACCCAACTTGCAAGGAAATCCATACAAGATCAAGATATAAAAAAGAAAGATGTTCAAAGAACTTCTGAGACATCTTATGGCTTTTTCTCACTGTTTAATTCACTATCTTTTACCTCTCATTGGATTTTTCTTACAAACCTCACCATATTTGCCTTTTTTTCAATGAGACTCAAACAGATTAAACTAAAAAAAATACTAAATGAGAACCATGAAGGAGAAGAACTAAATTAGCTTGGGTAGCTATGAAAACTGAACTCTGTGTTTTTCACTTATTTTCTTTGCCTTAAACCCTTGGCCGTTCACCCTTAATATAGAAGAGTGAAGCTTCCAAGGTTAAATCACGTTCAACCCCAACGCTGTCTTCTTCTCCATCATTAGAGACTTACAGCGGCTTCAACAGGGAGGAGAGAGAAATCTGAATCTGTTGCATGCAACTTACCCATTCTCTCTCATCCTTTTTCTTCAAGCTCCTTCAATCTTGACCGTAGATTCTTGCTTTGGCTCCAAGTTTTGATTTTGAGTGTTGATGAGCTTCTGACCATGGTTGACCTCACTTTTTCCATCGTTGCTTCTTCTATTCTTGAGACTTTGTGATTTTCTTCTTGGTTACTTGGTGTAGCACAAATGAGGGAAGATGTTTTTGATAGGCTCTGACCGAGTGCAACTCAATACCCGATTGTGGCCCTTTCTTCTTGCATCATTTTGACAACAAAATTTTTGTCCTTTAAAGATCCACAGCCTCTGCACTTTCCTTTTCTTTCTTTCTTTCTTGTTTAGTGAGTGACGTAACTGAAGTGAAGAGAGGGAGGAGAGAGAAGAGAGGATTTTTGGCTTTTGGTGCAATTTTCAAGGAAGTTAACGTGAGTTGAATTTGGGATTAAGTTACTTGAATCATGGGAGTAGGTAACCATATGAAGCTTTGGTTACTTTCCTGAATGGGCTTGGATCTTTGGGCCTTTTTGGTTTCCTTTCTTTCTCAAAGTTCTGCCACTAGATTTTAGATCAATTTGATATAATAGCTGATAAGTGAATATCTTATACCCTTTTTCATAGCATTTTTATAGTGTTTTTAGTTATCTTTTGTTAAGTTTTGGTGCAAAATTTACTTTTTAGATGCTACTTTGAGCTTTTGTATTTTTCCTACAATTTTAGATGATTTTTGGGCAGATTTGGCAAGATCTTGTTCAGAGATGAAGAAAGGATAGAAGATGTTGTCAATCCTGATCTCCGTGCATTCCAAAGAACATATCATGGGCTATAGAGATCCAATTGGCACGGTCACAATGGTGTTGGAAAGCAAACTTTCAAGGCTTTCCAGCAATATATAATAGTCTATATTTCTCTTCCAGAATCATTGCCAAAACTGGCGTTGAACGTCAACATCTGGAGTTCAACGCCCAAGAAGGACCAGCCTCCAGTGTTGAACGCCCAAGACTGGCATTCAACGCCAGCGAGGGAGCAGAAGGCAACGAATTCAAACCTTAATGGGCGTTCAACGCCCATTCCTCAAGTTGGACGCCAAGCCTTGAACGAAGCACATGACCAAAGTGGGCCCAAAGTGGATTTTAGCACTCTCTAGCTTATCTAGTTTTATCTTTGTACTTTTTAAATTTAAGTTAACAATCTTTTAGGGTTAGCATCTCCTATTTAAAGAGGAGATCACTAAGGTTAGACGGACGGGGAGAGACACACAGAATATTATTTTTAGATCTTAGTTTTCTCTATAAATTATGAGTAACTAAACCTCCTGTTAAGGTTAGGAGCTTTGCTTATCTCTATGAATTAATATCATTACTATTTTTTTTAATATATGTTTGATTCAGTTGTAAGGCTTGTTTTCATTCTTCATCCAAATGAGACTGGGTATGTCTCTTTTTCTACAGGAGTTCCTGTGATACTGGGAAAAGGTCACTTGAGCTACAGCTTGAAAACATTCCTCCTAAATCGAGATTATCTAGGCTAATTGGGATACGTGACATATAATCCAGTTAATTTTGGGTAATTGAGGTTTCTATGGTGCTAAACTAGTTTCCTGAACTTCACCCTTCGATCTAAAAGATCTGAACTTGTATGTGGCATTTTGAGTAAGATTGGAGTAGATTAATTCGCTGAACGAACAGGTTTTAATCACTTACAGTTTTTCATAAAATGAATCATTCATTGTTAAAATAGTTGGTAAGAAATATTAATTCGGAAGGGTGAGTATCTCTGAGACCTTAACTGTTCTCTCATTACTGTTTCTACACCAATTCTTTATTGCTTTCTTTATTATTGCATTTTATGCAAATTCAACAAACAGCCACTCTTTTTCTATTTGCCTGACTAAGTCCAGTAAGATAGCTATTTCTTGCTCAATCCAATAATCCTCGTGGGATCGATCCTCACTCACCTGAGGTATTACTTGGACGACTCAGTGTACTTGACGGTGAAGTTGTGCGAGTTCAATTTTGCGCACCAAGTTTTTGGGGCCGTTGCCGGGAAATTGTTCGCGATTGATAACTACCGGTTGTCTTGTTTCTTAGATCAGGTACTTTTACTAGTTTTTCTTTTTATTGTGTTTTTTGTTAAGTTCTCAAACCTTCTTTGTTTTTTTCTCCTTAAAATTTTTCAAAAATTTTCATCTTTAGTAATCTTTCTTTTTCTTTGTTTTTTTTTTAATTCTGTGTCAAGTTTTAAGTTAGGTGTTTTTTAGTAGTTTTGGTTAAATTATTTTCCGTTCTTTTTTTATTTTCAAAAATTATTCTTTTCCGCCTTTTTGAACTTTTGATTTTTTCCTTGTTTTACCTCTTCTTTCTTTCCCTGTGTTCGTTTTTTTTTGGAATATTCCCTTATTTGATTTTAAAACTTTTAAGTTTAGTGTCTTTTAGGCTGTGTTTGTTTACAGAGACAAGACACTGAGACAGGGACACAGAGATACATGATCATGTTTGGCAGAGCAGACATAGATAGAGACAATGTGTCCAGAGACACTGAATTAGTGTATTTTGTGTCCATCCTGACAGGAAAGATATGGAGACACTAACAAGCTAAGAGACAAAACTTATTTTTTATTTTTTCTTTCATTATTCTTTTTAATTTTTTATAATTATATTTTTTATTATTATATTTTTCATCTCAAATTTTTTGAATAAAAAAAATGAGAATAAATTGGATTTTCATAATTTATTTTAGTTTATCACCAAACAAAATACAAGAACACAAAATTTTTTGTCTTTGTCCATCAGTACTTTGTTCTGTCCTTGATGAATCCATATTTTACGATATATTTTGGTTTGATTTGAGTGGATTTCATCACATAAACCTACATTTATTCATCTAAATAGCATAGTTTTGTAATTCTCCCTAGATTTGTGCTTAATTGTAAAACATGCTTTTTAGTTCTTAAAATAGCTAAAATTAATTCACTATAATCCCATTTGGTGCCTTGATGTATTTGTTGAGTGATTTCAGGTTTCCAAGGCAAGTATGGGATGGAAGAAGTGAAGAGAAAAGCATGCAAAAGGGAGAAATTATGAAGAAAATGGAGTTTGCAAGCTGCTGCAAGGATGCGTACGCATAGTGACGCGTGCATACGCACAACGGTGACTTCATGCAAGGATGCGTACGCACCAAATTTCGTGCGTACACACAATGGATTTTTTGCGCAAAGATGCGTACGCACCGTAGGTCATGCGTACGCACGACTGCATGCACGTGAGCTCATTAATGCAAATCACTGGGGGCGAATTCTAGGCCTCCAAAACCCACTCTAACTCATTTTCTGAAGCTATTTAAGGCCAATGTGAAGAGGAATGAAGGGGGCAATTAGGTTTAGCTTTTATCATATTTTGGTGTAGTTTTTTAGAGAGAGAAGCTCCCCCTCTCTCTAGAATTAGGGTTCTTTAGTTTAATTTCTTGTAATTTCTACTTTTAGTTCTTGTTTTTATTTACTTTTCCTTGTCATTTATTGTTATTGCATCTTTATTCTTCTTCATTTCTCTTGTTATTTCCTTTATTTTGTCATTTTCATATTTATGCACACTCTTGTTATTTTAGTTTTCATTTAAGAAAATTTATGTTTTATGCTCATTTAATGCTTTCTTTAATGGTTATTGTTATTTACTTGCTTTGGTAGTTTTAGAATTTATTTTATTGTAATTTAATATTATTTTATTTTCATGCACACCAAGTGTTTGATAAAATACTTGGCATAGTCTTTACTTAGTTTTTCTTCACTCTTGGCTTGAAATTGTTGACTTTGGTAATCCTTGAGTCATTGATGTCCATTCATGTTTGATACATTAGAGTAGTTAGTTGATTTGGTCTCCCTTGACTTTATGTGACCCCTTAATGTTGACATAGGACTTAGGGATTGAAATTAACTATGCCTACTTGACTTATCTTCGATGTAAAGTTGACTAAGTAGGATTAACTCTTCATAATCATCACGTGTTTGTGGTCAATGTCTAGGATAGGTAACCTTAGTTCTCAATTACTTTCCAAGATGTTTCTTGCATTTGCAGTTTCCTTTCCTCGCATTTAATTGCTTTGACTTTTATTGCTTTGATGTTAATTTGTTGCATATTTAGTTTTCACACTCTTGGTTGAGAAATTGAGTGTTTGGGTGGAATTGAGTTATGGATGTCCATTTCGCATTGTGTGAGAATAGATAATTGGTTTGGTTTCCATTGACGTTAGTCTTTCACTAAGTATTAGTGAGTTGACTAGGACTTATGGATTGAGATCAATTACACCCTTTTGACTAATTCTCAAGGAGGATTGAATAATTTAGATTGATTCCACACAATTGCCATGTTTGTGGTCCATAACTAGGATAGGAATCCTAAACTCCCCAATCCTTGCCAAGAATTGTCATTCACATTTCTTGCATGTTTATTTAATTCCATGCTATTTACATTCCTTGCCTGTCTTGCAATCCATATTCCCCATGCTCTCTCTCATAACCAATAAATGTACATTTCATTGCAACTCCTAGGGAGAACGACCCGAGGTTAAAGTACTCTCAATCTCGGTTATTATAATTTGAATTTAAAACATTCGATGTGGGAATTAATTGTTGGTGTAGACTATACTTTCAACGATGGAATTCTATTTTGTGAAAATCTAGATCGACGATAAATTTCTAACATCAAATTTGGCGCCGATTCCGGTGAGTTACAATGGTGTTTGTTTTTGGCTATTATATGTATGTTAATATGTAAATAGCTTGCTCTTTGGTTCTCTTTTGTTTTTGTTGATGGTTAGAACTGGGATGCCGGAGGACATTGGACATTCTAGCATTGGTGGGGAAGTCAAGCACAAACCACCATAGCATGAGCTCTACCAATTGTCTAACTTAAAGACATTAAATAAAAGTTCTTGGTAACATCTTTCTAACGCTCCTTCTCCTTTAGCACTTGTTTGTTGAATTTTTGCTTCTCTTAGTTAGCTTAGTTTAGTAGAATTTTTGTGTTGATCTTGTAGTTTTAGGGTAGAATAAGTTTTGGGGTTGAAAATGCTATTTTGGACATCAAGTTTGGTGCCTTAGACCACTAAAATTTTTTGAGAAAAATAGAGCATGTGCGTACGCACACAACCCCAATTTTCGCGTTCTGTGTGCGCGCACCCATTTGTGCGCACGCACACCAGCTTGTGCCTCCTTTGTTGAGAGCGTAGGCGTGTAGAACGCCCTCTTAGTGCAATCCTGGCATTTAACACCAGACTGCTGCTTGTTTCTGGCGTTAAACGCCAGCTTGCAACCTGTTTCTGGGGTTTAACGCCAGCTTGATGCTCCTTTCTGGCGTTAAACACCAGTCTGATGCTTCTTACTGGCATTTAAACGCCAGTAAGCTTATCATACAAGGTGTGCTGTTTTTAATGCTATTTTTGATTTTGCTTTAACTTTTTGCAGTTGTTTTTGTGACTTCACCTGATCATCAACCTAAAGAAAACACAAAATAATGATGGAATTTTAACATAGATAGATAAAATTGGGTTGCCTCCCAATAAGCGCTTCTTTATTGTCTTTAGCTGGACTATTACTGAGCTTTAATCCAGTCTCAGTCTTGAGCATTCTTGCTCAACATTGCCTTCAAGATAATGCTTGACTCTTTGCCCATTAACAATGAACTTTTTGTCAGAGTCACTATCATGAAGCTCCACATATCCATATAGTGACACACCTGTAATCACATATGGTCCGCTCTACCAGAATTTCAACTTTCTGGGGAATAATCTAAGCCTAGAGTTAAACAGCAGAACTTTCTACCCTGGCTCAAAGACTTTGGATGACAGCTTCTTATCATGCCATCGTTTTGCTTTCTCCTTGTAAATTTTTGCATTTTCAAAAGCATTGAGTCTGAATTCCTCTAGCTCAATTAACTGGAGCAATCGTTTTTCTCCAGCTAACTTGGCATCAAGGTTTAAGAATATGGTTACCCAGTAGGCCTTGTGTTCCAGTTCTACTGGCAAGTGATAGGCTTTTCCATACATAAGCTGGTATGGAGAGGTCCCTATAGGAGTCTTGAATGCTGTTCTGTATGCCCACAGAGCATCATCCAAGCTTCTTGCCCAATCCCTTCTACGGTTAATCACAGTCCATTCCAGGATTCATTTAAGTTCTCTATTAGAGACTTCAGCTTGCCCATTTGTCTGTGGATGATATGGAGTTGCCATCCTGTGGCTAACTCCATAACGAACCATAGCAGAGTAAAGCTGTTTATTGTAAAAATGAGCGCCCCCATCACTGATTAGTACTCTAGGGACACCAAATCTGCTGAAGATATATTTCTGAAGGAATTTCAGCACTGTCTTAGTATCGTTAGTGGGTGTTACAATAGCCTCCACCCATTTGGATACATAATCCACTGCCACCAGAATATAAATGTTTAAGTATGATGGTGGGAAAGGCCCCATGAATTCAAAACCCCATACATTAAACAACTCAATCTCCAAGATCCCTTATTGAGGTATGGCATAACTGTGAGGCAGATTGCCAGATCTTTGGCAACTGTCACAATTACGTACAAACTCTCGGGAGTCTTTATAGAGAGTAGGCCAGTAGAAGCCACATTGGAGGACTCTTGTGGCTGTTCGCTCACTTCCAAAATGTCCTCCATACTGTGATCCATGGCAATGCCAGAGGATCTTCTGTGCTTCTTCTTTAGGCACACATCTACGGATTATTCCATCAGCACATCTCTTGAAGAGATATGGTTCATCCCACAGATAGTACTTTGCATCTGAGATCAATTTATTTGATTGCTGCTTATTATACTCTTTCGGTATGAATCTCACAACCTTGTAGTTTACAATGTCTGCAAACTATGGTACTTCCTGGATGGCAAAGAGTTGCTCATCTGGAAAGGTTTCAGAGATCTCAGTAAGAGGGAGGGACACCCCTTTCTACTGGTTCTATTCGGGACAGGTGATCTGCTACTTGGTTCTCTGTCCCTTTTCTGTCTCTTATTTCTATATCAAACTCTTACAAAAGCAACACCCATCTTATGAGCCTGGGTTTTGAATCCTGCTTTGTGAGTAGATATTTAAGAGTAGCATGGTCAGTGTACACAATCACTTTTGATCCTACTAAATAGGATCTGAACTTGTCAATGGCATAAACCACTGTAAGTAACTCTTTTTCTGTGGTCGTGTAGTTCCTCTGTGCGTCATTTAAAACATGACTGGCATAATAAATGATGTGCAGAAGCTTGTCATGCCTTTGTCCCAACACTGCACCAATGGCATGGTCACTAGCATCACACATTAGTTCAAATGGTAATGTCTAGTCTGGTGTAGAGATGACTGGTGCTGTGACCAGCTTAGCTTTCAGAGTCTCAAACGCATGCAGACACTCCTTATCAAAGATAAATGGCGTGTCAGCAGCTAGCAGATTACTCAGAGGTTTTGCAATTTTTGAAAAATCTTTTATAAACCTCCTATAAAATTCTGCATGCCCCATAAAGCTTCTGATTGCTTTAATATTGGTAGGTGGTGGGAATTTTTCAATTACCTCCACCTTGGCTTGATCCACCTCTATTCCTTTGTTCGAAATTTTATGCCCAAGGACGATTCCGTCAGTCAGCATAAAGTGACATTTTTCCCAGTTTAAAACCAGGTTAGTCTCTTGGCACCTTTTCAGAACAAGTGCTAGATGGTCAAGACAAGAGCTGAATGAGTCTCCAAATACTGAGAAGTCATCCATGAAGACTTCCAAAAACTTTTCCACCATATCAAAGAAAATAGAGAGCATGCACCTCTGAAAGGTTGCAGGTGTATTACACAGACTAAATGGCATCCTTCTGTAAGCAAACACTCCAGATGGACATGTGAATGCTATTTTCTCTTGATCCTGGGGATCTACTACAATCTGGTTGTAACTTGAATAGCCATCCAGAAAGCAGTAATAATTATGACCTGCTAGTCTTTTTAGCATCTGGTCTATCAATGGTAAAGGAAATGATCCTTTCTGGTGGCTGTATTGAGTCTTCTGTAGTCAATACACATGCACCAACCTGTATCTGTTCTTGTAGGAACCAGTTCATTCTTTTCATTATGAACCACTGTCATGCCTCCCTTCTTGGGGACAACTTGGACAGGACTCACCCAGGGACTATCAGAAATAGGATAGATAATCCCAGCCTCTAGTAATTTAGTGACCTCTTTTTGCACCACTGATGAGCGGATAATTTATACGCTTTTTGGCATTGTTTTTAGTATGTTTTTAGTATGTTTTAGTTAGTTTTATTCTATTTTTATTAGTTTTTAGTTAAAATTCACTTTTCTGGACTTTACTATGAGTTTGTATGTTTTTCTGTGGGTATTTTCTGGCTGAAATTGAGGGACCTGAGCAAAAATCTGATTCAGAGGCTGAAAAGGACTGTAGATGCTGTTGGATTCTGACCTCCCTGCACTCGAAGTGGATTTTCTGGAGCTACAGAAGCCCAATTGGCGCGCTCTCAACGGCGTTGGAAAGTAGACATCCTGGGCTATCCATCAATGTATAATAGTTGATACTTTGCCTGATATTTGATGGCCCAAACTGGCGTTTCAAATCAGCTCAAAACTGCCCGGCGTTAAACACCGGAATTGGCACAAGAATGGGAGTTAAACGCCCAAACTGGCACAAAAGCTGGCGTTTAACTCCAAGAAAAGTCTCTACACATGAAAGCTTCAATGCTCAGCCCAAGCACACACCAAGTGGGCTCGGAAGTAGATTTTTATGTCATCTTTGTAAACCCTAGGCTACTAGTTCTCTACAAATAGGACCTTTTACTATTGTATTTTCATCTTGGTTCTTCTGGTTCTTTGGATTACCTTTTGATCCTTTGATCATGTTTTGGAGGCTGGCCTCTTAGCCATGTCTAGACCTTGTTCTTATGTATTTTCAACGGTGGAGTTTCTACACACCATAGATTAAGGTGTGGAGCTCTGCT
>NC_029778.3:68687219-68723460 GCF_000817695.3 Arachis duranensis
TTTCTGGGATTTCAGGTATTTTCTGGCTGAAATTGAGGGACCTGAGCAAAAATCTGATTCAGAGGCTGAAAAAGGACTGCAGATGCTGTTGGATTCTGACCTCCTTGCACTCGAAGTGGATTTTCTGGAGCTACAAAAGCCCAATTGGCACGCTCTCAATTGCGTTGGAAATTAGATATCTTGGGCTTTCTAGCAATGTATAATAGATCATAGTTTGCCCAAGATTTTATGGCCCAAAATGGCGTTCAATGTCAGCATAAAAATTCTGGCGTAAAATGCCCAAACTGGCACCAGAATTGGAGTTAAACGCCCAAAATGGCACCAAAGCTGGCGTTTAACACCAAGAAAAGCCTATGCACGTGAAAGCTTCAATGCTCAGCCCAAGCACACACCAAGTGGGCCCCAGAAGTGGATTTCTGCATCATTTACTTATTTATGTAAACCCTAGGTTACTAGTTCACTATAACTAGGACCTTTTACTATTGTATTTTCATCCTGGGATGATCCTTTGATCATCTTTGATCTTGGGATAAGGTCTTGAACCCTTTTTTGTTTGTTTCATGCTATTTGGGAATGGCCATACCTAGAACTTGTTCTTATGTATTTTAAGCGGTGGAGTTTCTACATATTATAGTTTAAGGTGTGAAGCTCTGCTGTTCCTCATGAATTAATGCAATTACTACTATTTTCCATTCAATTGAAGCTTATTCTTATTCTAAGTTATTCACTCGTACTTCAATCTAATGGATGTGATGATCCGTGACACTCATCATCATCCTCCCTTATGAATGTGTGCCTTACAACCACCTCCGTTTTATCTGCGAGAGCTTGAGTGTGTATCTCTTGGCCTCCTGGTTCACGACACATGGTTGCCTCTCCTGACAACAGAGCTTCCATTCTGTGCGATTAGAGTCTTTGTGGTATAAGCTAGAACCAATTGGCAGCATTCTTGAGATCCAAAAAGTCTAAACCTTGTCTGTGATATTCTGAGTAGGATATGGGATGGGATGACTGTGACGAGCTTCAAACTCGCGAGTATGGGGCGCAGTGACAGTGCGCAAAAAGATCAATGGATCTTATTCCGACACGATCGAGAACTGACAGCTGATTAGCCATGCGGGAAACCATATAGGACCATTTTCATTGAGATGATGGATGGTAGCCATTGACAACGGTGATCCACCAACATACAGCTTGCCATGGAAAGGAGTATGAATGATTGGATGAAGGCAATAGGGAAGCAGAGCCTTAGAGGGAACAAAGCATCTTCATACGCTTATCTGAAATTCCCACCAATGAATTTCATAAGTATTTCTATCCTTTTTTATGTTTTATTTCGTTCTTTTAATTATCAAAACCCCATAACCATTTGAATCCGCCTGACTGAGATTTACAAGATGACCATAGCTTGCTTCAAGCCGACAATCTCCGTGGGATCGACCTTTACTCACGTAAGGTATTACTTGGACGACCTAGTGCACTTGCTGGTTAGCTGCACGAAGTTGTGTATCATGATTTTGTGTACCACTGAGGCAATGGGTCATCTTGTTCTAGAGGGTTAGGTTAAGTAGATATTGCCTTAACCTCTCTTTTCATAGAAGTCTTAGCAGCTGAGTACAGATGCTGATTAGTAGCAACTGTCTCAAAAAGCTCATGAGCCTTTTTAATGGTCTTTCTCATGTGTATGGAACCACCAGTAGAGTGGTCCAGAGATATTTTAGCTATGTCTGAAAGTCCATGGTAGAAGATGTCTAACTGTACCCATTCTGAAAATATTTCAGTGGGGCATTTTCTTAGCACCCATCTATACCTCCCCCAAGCATCATGAAGAGATTCATTATCTCCTTGTTTAAAGCCTTGGATGTCCAGTCTCAGCTAGGTCAGCTTCTTTTGAGGGAAGTATTGATTTAAAAATTTGTCTACTAGCTGTTTCCAAGTTTTCAAGCTAGATTTGGGCTGGTTATCCAACCACCTCTTTGCTTGGTCCTTTACAGTAAAAGGAAAGAGCAATAGTCTGTAGACATCTTGGTCTACTCCCTCACTGTGTATTGTGTCAGCAATCTGTAAGAAATAAGGGATAAAGATGAGTTGAGTACTGGCAGTTTTACTGTACCAGAGTGATGAGTTGAGGGTTTAGTTCAAAGCTACTTGCTCTGATGGGGTGTATGCTAATACCTCTTCCATAGAAGTCAGCAGTGGGTTTGTATAAAATCCCAGAGTTCTTCTGAGCTCTTCATTCCCATTTGAGTTCATGATGAAGAAATGTAGAAGAAGAGAAAGAATAAGGGATAAAGATGTAAATTGTAATTAAAATATTTTTATTTTTATTTTATTTATTAATTAAATTCGAAAATAAAGGTTAATTAATTATAAAGATTTGGAAATTAATTAATAAGTAGGGGAAGGATTTTTGAAACTAGAGGAGAGAGGGATTAGTTAGGAAGTTTGGAAAAAGAAGAAAGAGAAACAAGTAACTAATTAAGAAAGATTTGAAAACAAGATAAGATAGAAGATTAGAAAAGATTTGATTTTGAAAATATTTGAAAAAGTCAACAGGATAAGATAAGAATTGAAAAGATTTAAAAATGATTTGAATTTCAAATTTAAAAGAATATAAGATAGAAAAAGTTTTAAATTAAAGATAAGATAAGCTATGAAAGAAAGATATGATAAGGAGGTTGGGAAAAGATAAGTTTTAAATTAAAAATATTTAAAATCAAAATCAAAAAGTTAGTTTCTAATTTAAAAAGATATGAAATTTAAATTTTAAAAGAAAGATAAGCTAAGAAAGAGTTAAAAGAAAAGATTTGAAAAGAAGTTGAAGTAGATAGGATTTGAAATTTGAAATTTGAAATTTTGAAATTGAATTTTAAAATTTGAATTTGAAATAAGATAAGATAAGATTTTTGAATTTTGAATTTTAAATTTTTGAATTAGGAATTTTTGAAAAAGATATGATTTTTTTAAAAAAATTTTAAAAAGATATGATTTGAAAAAGATATGATTTTTAAAAACTTGACAACTAAGATATGATAAGATAAAATTTTGAAATTGAAATATGAATTTTTTTGAAAAATTTCGAAATATTTGCTCAAAAATAGTTAGAGAAGATATTTTTTTTTGAATTTTATAATGAAAGAGAAAAACACACAAAAGACACACAACTTAAAATTTTTAGATCTAATGCTCCTTGTTTTCGAAAATTTTGGAGGGAAAACACCAAGGAACACTAAACTTAAAAATTTTAAGATCAAAACACAAGGAAGACTCAAGAACACTTTGAAGACTCACAAGAACAACAAGAACATGAAGATAGAACACAAAACTTAGAATTTTTAGAAAACCACAATAAAATTTTCGAAAACTAAAGGAAAATTAACAAGAGAACACCAAACTTAAAATTTGGCACAAGATTTAATCAAAGAAAAATTATTTTTGAAAAAGTTTTAAAAGGAAGATACCCAATTACCAAGAATACAAGCACAACGCTCTAACCAACTGAGCTATAAATTCAACGTGTTTTAAAAAGGTATTTTTAAAGGAAAACAAAAACATGCAATTCAAAAATTGAAAGATAAAGAAAAGCATGCAATTGACACCAAACTTAAAATATGACACTAAACTCACAGAAAAACACAAAATTAATAACGAAAAATAATATTTTTGAAAAAATTTTTTTGAAAAGAAAGTAAAAGACTCTGACCCAAAAGATAAAATTTTCCTAATCTAAGCAACAAGATTCATCGTCAGTTGTTCAAACTCAAACAATCCCCGGCAACGGTGCCAAAAACTTGGTGCACGAAATTGTAAATTACACTTTTCACAACTCGTACCACTAACCAGCAAGTGCACTGGGTCGTCCAAGTAATACCTTACGTGAGTAAGGGTCGAATCCTACGGAGATTGTTGGCTTGAAGCAAGCTATGGTTATCTTGTAACTCTTAGTCAGGATAATAATAATTCTCAGTTTTGATTGGTAGTAAATAAAAAGCATGGATTAAATAATACTTGTTATGCAGTAATGGAGAATATGTTGGAGTTTTGGAGATGCTTTGTCTTCTGAATCTCTACTTTCCCCTGTCTTCTTCTTCACGCATGCAAGGTTCCTCCTATGGCAAGCTGTGAGTTGGTGGATCACCGTTGTCAATGGCTACCATCCGTCTTCTCAGTGAAAATGGTCCAGGTGCGCTGTCACCGCACGGCTAATCATCTGTCGGTTCTCACTCATGCTGGAATAGGTTTCATTGATCCTTTTGCGTCTGTCACTACGCCCAACCCTTGTGAGTTTGAAGCTCGTCACAGTCATTCAATCCCTGAATCCTACTCAGAATACCACAGACAAGGTTTAGACTTTCCGGATTCTCAAGAATGCTACCAATGGATTCTAACTTTTACCACGAAGATTCTGATTAAGGAATCCAAGAGATACTCATTCAATCAAAGGTAGAATGGAGGTGGTTGTCAGGCACACATTCATAGGTTGAGAATGGTGATGACTGTCATGGATCATCACCTTCTTCATATTGAAGTGCGAATGAATATCTTAGATAGAAACAAGCGTGTTTGAATAGAAAATAGAAATAATTGCATTAATTCATCGAGACACAGCAGAGCTCCTCACTCCGAACAATGGAGTTTAGAGACTCATGTCGTCAAAGAGTATAAAGTTCAGATCTAAAAATGTCATGAGGTACAGAATAAATCTCTAAAAGTTGTTTAAATACTAAACTAGTAACCTAGGTTTACAGAAAATGAGTAAACTACGATAGATAGTGCAGAAATCCACTTTCGAGGCCCACTTGGTGTGTGCTGGGCTGAGACTTGAGCTTTTCACATGCCTGGGCTGTTTCTGGAGTTAAATGCCAGGTTGTAACCTATTTTGGGCATTTAACTCCAACTTGTAACCTATTTTTGGCGTTTAACGCGAGAATGGAACATGGAACTGGCGTTATACACCAGTTTATGTCATTTATCTTCTAGAAAAGTATGAACTATTATATATTTCTGGAAAGCCCTGGATGTCTACTTTCCAATGCAATTGAGAATGCGCCAATTGGACTTTTGTAGCTCCAGAAAATCTATTTCAAGCGCAGGGAGGTAAGAATCCAACAACATCAGCAGTCCTTTTTCAGCCTGAATCAGATTTTTGCTCAGATCCCTCAATTTTAGCCAGAAAATACCTAAAATCACAGAAAAATACACAAACTCATAGTAAAGTCTAGAAATATGAATTTTGCATGAAAACTAATAAAAACATACTAAAAAGTAGCTAGAACCTACTAAAAACTACCTAAAAATAATGCCAAAAAGCGTATAAATTATCCGCTCATCACCTGCCATCCACACCAGAATAAATGAAGTTTCTTGCAAAAACCTACTAGTGGAGGAAGAACTCCTAAGGATAAGAGACAAAAGACTAAAGAGAAATCCAAAAAAGGATCTTTCGTGTATAATCCTGCATAATCTCGAATGTTATCAGTTCCAGTACGTAGACCAAATAATACAATGCAAGCAAAAGTTCTTAGATTCATGGTGATATAGAATGGATAGTCTAGTGTTAATTTGTAGATAGTTAATCATTCTTTTGTGTTTCTTGAATTTGAATATCATTTGGTTTGGATTGTATAAATAATTTATTTGTTGAATTTTGTTTAGGTTTAAGTAGAATTTTAGTTTTGATCTTTAATCTATTTGGTTTTGGTTTTGGTTTTGGTTAGTTCAATTTAGTTTTATAATTTTAGGGAATTTAAGAGGTTAAGATAGGTTAGATTTAGGATTATTAGTTTTTGATATGCTCCTGGAAGTGTTGGAATGATTGGCTGAGCCACCATAATAAGTGATAAACCACTATTTTATGGTTTATCTTGTGCTCAATTGAGTGGTTTTTATCAACTCTTTACCCACTTATTCGTATGATTTGCATGTTTTACATTTTCCTTCCTGATTCTGTGCTATGATTGAAAACATGCTTCTTTGGTCTTAATTTTGCTATGTTTAATCCTCTCTTATTACCATTCGATGCCTTGATATGTGTGTTAAGTGATTTCAGAGATTACAGAGCAAGAATGGCTTAGAGGATGGAAAGGAAGCATGCAAAACTGGAAGGAATACAAGGAACTGAAGGAACTGCTAAAGCTGTCCAGCCTGACCTCTTGTATTAAATCGACCATAACTTAAGCTACAGAGTTGCATCTGCGAACTTCAATCCACGCAAACGCGTGGACAACGCCTCCGTGTCACTTTCCCGCAACCTGTACATACCAGATTTCAAAATCAGTGATTTCTGGGCTGTTTTTGACCCAGTTATCGGCCCAGAAAGAACAGATTAGAGGCTATAAAGTGGGGGAATCCATTCATTCAACATATACTTGATTCAACATACATTCATACATAGTTTTAGGATTGACATGTAGCTTTTAGAGAGAGAGGTTCTCTCCTCTCTCTTAGGATTAGGATTTAGGACTTAAAATTTCTTTTAACCTTAGGATTATCTCATCTTCATATCAGGTTCAATATTCCTTTATTTAGACTTCTCTTATTTGTTAATTATATATGTTGCCAAATTGGCTTATGGACCATTAATGTTATGATTTTCTTAATTAGTACACATTGAGGTATTTCAGACTTATAATTGCTTCCCTTTCTTTATATAAATAATTTAGATTTTGACTATTGGCTTTGGTTGATTAATTTGTGACTCTTGAGTTGTCAAACTCATCATGATTGATAATTATTATTCTTGCTGGTTAATTTAGATTCCTATAACTCTAGTCTTTCCTTAAGGAGTTGACTAGGACTTTAGGCGTTAAATTAATTTGTCCACTTAACTAACCTTTATAGTTAGAGTTTGACTTAGTGGGAGCAAAAGTACAATTCTCATCACCATTGATAAGGATAGCTAGGATAGGACTTCCAGTTTTCATATCTTGCCAAGAGATTTCTTCATTATTAATTTATTAATTTCTGCAAACCATTTCTCTTGTTCAAAACCTTTTCAAACCCAAACACTATTTTCTATAACCAATAATAAATCACACCTCCCTGCAATTCTTTGAGAAGACGACCCGAGGTTTGAATACTTCGGTTTATAAATTTTATTGTGTTTGTTACTTGTGACAACCAAATGTTTGTACGAAAGGATTTTCTGTTGGTTTAGAAGCTATACTTACAACGCGACTATTTTTATAAAATTCTTTACTAGCAAAAATCCTATCGTCAAAATGGCGTCGTTGCCGGGGAATTGCAAACGTGTGCCTTATTATTGATTATTGTAAATATTTTTCAAAAAAAAATTTCAGATTTTTATTTTGAAATTTTTATCTTATCTTATCTTATTTTTCAAAATTCAAATCTTTTTTTTTTCAAAATTTATATCTTTTTCAAAATTTTGTCTTATCCTTTTTCAAAAATCATATCTTTTTAAATATATTTTATTTTTGTTAGTTTTTGTTTTTATTTTCTTCTACTACTAGGAACTCTCACCCCTCTGGCTTCAAGTTTGATTCCAATGTTGTTGTTAGGAATGGGAACTATAATGAGAACGGGCATCAAAGTTGGAAGAATCAAAGATGGGAGGAGCCACAAGGATTTAATCAACCCTCATGGCAACAACCACCTCCAATGGACTATCAACAACCATTTTGTGATGCATATCAAGGCAATGGCTATGGTGAACGCTCTTTTGATTATCAACAACCACCACTATATGCCTATGAACCCCCTCCTAACCATGACTTTGGACCACCATACTCACAAGCCCCTTTCCGCCATTCACCTCCATATGACCCTAATCCTTATCCACCACACCAACCACCATATGACCCATACCCAGAACCACCACCTCAATATTCACCATCTCCATATCCTTATAAAAAAGAACCACCTCTGTATTATGAACATGTTTTCCAAAAAAATGAACCCTCCTATCCACCCCAAACTCCCATGGAGAGCACACTTACCTCTCTCATTAGTCTCACCTCTACACTCTAAAATCTTGTATCTCGTATGGACCAACCCTCCACCTCCAATGTTCAACCCTCAAGCTCCAGTTCACTTCCATATCAACCACAGAATGATCTCTCCATCCTATCACCACCATCCATGGAAGAGCACCAACATCCATCAATCCAAGAGCAACATTATCCCACTGATGCTATTGACATGGAACAAGAGAGAAGTGATCATCTTCGCGAATCCATACTTCATAAGGAGCTAGAGGAGGCACTAAAGGTGAAGGTAGAAGAGACCTTTGCAGATAAAAGAGTAGTTGAAGGGAGTTATCATAGAAAAGAAGCCATCAAGAACGAATACGATTTCATACTTAAACACCTAGATCAAGCGATAAATCGATTACCTTTCCGACATTCGGACATTCAAGGAACCCCCATGGCTTCATATGCAGAATCTAATGATGAACGTAGCATGAAGGAGACACTAGAAATTCTAGTGGACAATAAGGAGCGTGACTTTGTACTAGAACAAGTGGAGGAAGCCAGAATTATTGAAGAAGAAGAAGTGGTTCAAGATTTAGGAGATGCTGAACCTCCATGGGAAAGTCAAGTTATAGAGCCTCCTTCAAAGACGTTTGAAACTGATGTTGAGGAAGGTGTACAACCTCCAAGGCATCTCATGATTGAAGACTTTGAAAGGAATGGTCAAGAGATGGATTCGATCATTGATGAATTCTTATCTACATTTGTGTCCTCTCCCATTGGACTTGACATGGAGATGAAAGAAGAAGAAGCACAACCTCCCATGCCCTTGGTGAACAATGAAGCAGAGATTGATTGGAAGAAATCTACCAAGAAGAGGTGGTTGATATTGGAGGAGATTGCAAAGAGGTGGAAGTTGTCAAAGAAAAGCACAAGGGAGTGGAGCTTGCAAGATCATTAGAAACGCCTCTCCCAAGGCCATTACCCTCCAACACAACATTCAAGTGGGTAAGATTATTATCCTTGACCTTTCCTTTCCCACTTGAATATGGGCTACTGGAGACGGATGGTCAACTTAGAGCTCTCTGTGGCATCAAGAGTAAGAGGAAGATGGTTAGTGATTGGAGTTGTCAAGCCAGGTTCAACATGGTTGTGTGCTCAAAGTTTAAACGTAAAGGTTGGTGTAGAGCTCAATTGAATGGGTCTAGGAAGTTATTTGGCAGCTCCCCTGAGGATTCTAGAAAGTTATTTGACAGCTCCCCTGAGGATTCAGATTGCTTGCTACCCGGATGGAATCATGATAATCAACTTGAAGACGGGTGTAGAAACAAGATTTGGGATCCGGGAATATATGAGGATCAATTTTGGGAACTCAAAGCTTGTGAAGAACTCCATCAAAGCTTGATGAATTTATTAAGAGATGTTGAAGCTTATTGGAAGTCCAAGCATTGGTGGAAGTTTCAAGATGAGTTCAAGCACAAGCCACCATGACAAGGAGCTCGCCAATGTCCAACTTAAGGACTTTAACTAAAAGTGCTAGGTGGGAGACAACCCACCATGGTATGATCGTTCCTTTTTCAGTTTTAATTTTAGTCTGTTTTGTTTGTTTTTGAGTTTTGATTGAACCTGGAATCATGCATATCATTCATATTAGCACTGCATTCTACATTTTGCATATTAAAAAACACGCACGCCACGTGACAGAGTCGCTGGCGCGTCCGCGTCAAATGTGCGTTGGGAAGAAAATAAGATTGAACAGAGAGTCACACGAAAGTGTGGCTGGAGGCGTGCCTTTGGCACAATTTGACCCACGCGACCGCGTCGCTGATGCGTTCGCGTCATACGGGAAAAACACCTCCCACGCGTCCGCGTCACCCCACGCGAACGCGTGCCTCAAAATCGACGTAAAAAGGGTGTATGGCCGAAAGTTGAGCTGGAATTGGGCTAGAATCGTGCTAGAAGCACAAGCCCTACCACGCGAACGCGTGCCCCACGCATCCGCATCATTTTGCAAATATGGCCATTCACGCGATCGCGTGACCCACGCGACCGCGTCACCCTGATTTTTGGCAAAATGCATTTAAAACAGAAAGTTGTGCGAATGTGAGGCTGCACTCACGCCAATCGCACAAATCAGGCCACGCGATCGCGTGACCCACGCGTCTGCATCACCTAATAATTATCACACACCACGCGATCGCGTGACCCACGCGTTCGCATCACATGCAACACGCAGCTTATCCAGATCAGCGCCAATTATCTTATCTTTTCTTTTCTAATCCTAATTTCTTCTATCTTTTCTCCTTTCTTCTTCCTTTTCTTACTTTCTTTTTCTTCATCATCTCTTTAACTTCTCATCCCTCATCACTTCCATTCTATTTCATTCAATTTATTTGCATACTTTCATTCATTGCATTATTTTTATTGGTGTTAGAAATTTATTTGGGTCATTATTTTCTATATTTTGCTTGTGGATTATTAAAGGAATTGTGTGACAATTATATATTACTTCTTAAAGGGTTGCTTGCATGTTCAATTTAATACATTCAATAACTCATTTACCATGCATGCTATATGTTTGTGAAAATGCCCATATGGCATTGTGCACTATTTTTAGATTTCTTTTATTCTACTACTCTAAATGCTTACTTTTCACAAAACCCTTTTTATATTTTATTAATTAAATATAATTGTTATTACAAACATGTTGTTAGTTTGAAAGACTTGGTAATCTAACTTGGACATTAAATGCTTGATCTATGCTACTCATGCCTTTGCCAGCATGCCAATAAACATCTTGCATTTAATTGTCATTACATGCACTTGCTATATTTCCATTGATAAACTTTTCACATGTAGTCATGACCATGTGTTAACGTCATTCTTCTTTACTGTGCATTGATTACCACCTTTCCCATTCTCTTCTTTGCTCTACTCCTTGAAGTTTTAATGTCTTTACTCTTTTCCTTTCAGGATGGCCACCAAGAAAGGTAAAGAGAAAGCTACTCCCAAACCACCGACAAGTAAAGGAACAAAAAGAGCACTAGCTGCGGAGCCACCCATCCACTTGTACATCTTAGCATTCACCGAGGACGGTGCAATCTTTAAGTGTGGGGAGGTCGATACCGATCTCCACGGGTTAGTTCTTCTCTTCTCAACACCAATATTCTATTTTCTTTGTTTGTTCATTGTTGTATTGCATAATAGATTGCATGTGTAGTTGATTGTTTGCATTTAAGTACTACTTGGTTGAAAAATAATAAGTTTCTTTTTAAGACCCTATTTTTGAAAAATTTCACTAAATTAAATTAAAAAAATTAAAATTTTCTATGTGTTAAATTTGTTTAAAGTTGTATTTGGAACATGATTTTTGAGCCAAAGAACACACAACCTGTGAGATTTGAGCTTAATTGCATGGTTACATTATTTAAACCATGAATTTTATTCTTGTGTGTTTCCTTCTCTATAACTGCAATCTAGATTTTATTCCAATCTATATGTCCATTGTTTAGTGTATTTACATGCTTGCATATGATTGAGGCCATTACTTGTTTTAACTCACTTATCCCAAATAAGCCTACCCTTTTATGTCACCCTTGTTAGCCACCTTAAGCTTTTTAACCTCCTTCTATTTCATAACCACATTACTAGCCTTAAGCAGAAAAACAAAATAAAAATCCCAAGTTGAATCCTTGGTTAGCTTAAGATAGATATTGTGTATAATTTAAGTGTGGAAAATTTTATGGGAACATAGGATGATAAGAAAAAAAAGGGAATTAAATTGAATAAGATATTTCAAGGTTTGGGAAGCATGCTCATGTGAAATCAAAATAATTAAATTACCATGTACATTGATAAAAAAATAAAATAAAATAAAATAAAAAAATAAAAAATAAATAAAAAACAAATTTTAAGTAATTAAATAAGGGGATACAAAAAAAAATATTACCCCTAATGCAAAATAAAAAGAATCAATGCACATGGGATAAAATTCAAAAATAAATTTGGTACATAAGTATGTGATACAAAAGTGAGAATTATGGGTAGCTAGGCATGATTTAAGAAGTTATATAGAGTGTGTGTTTGTGTTTATGTGAGAGCTTACGTTAGTCAAGGATTCAATTTATAGCTCACTTAGCCATACATATATCCTCACCCTTGCCTTGGCCCCACTACAACCTTGAAAAGACCTCATGATGTTTGCATTGGTATGCTAAATATTTGTTGATTGGTTAGATGAAGAACAAGGTTTAGAAAGCATGACTAGGGAAGGTTAGAGTGATTAACCCTAGACACTTGAGCGATTAGAGTGATATACACTACCAGTGAGGGTTCAATGCTTGATTCTATGTTTCCTGCTTTCATGAGCTATCTTCTTACAAGTTTACTTGCCTTTTATTGTGTGATTTGAATTAGTGAAATCCAGTTCATATTTGTTCTTGAAAGATTTATTTACTTTTCACCAAGTAGGAAGAATCATTTTTGCATATAGTTGCATTCATATAGATAGGTTGCATTTCATACATTCTACCATTCCTCTTCACTTCTTTATAGCTTCTCTTGAGTTTAGCATGAGGAAATGCTAATGTTTAAGTGTGGGGAGGTTGATAAACCACAATTTTATGGTTTATCTTGTGCTCAATTGAGTGGTTTTTATCAACTCTTTACCCACTTATTCGTATGATTTGCATGTTTTACATTTTCCTTCCTGATTCTGTGCTATGATTGAAAACATACTTCTTTGGTCTTAATTTTTCTATGTTTAATCCTCTCTTATTACCATTCGATACCTTGATATGTGTGTTAAGTGATTTCATAGATTACAGGGCAGGAATGGCTTAGAGGATGGAAAGGAAGCATGCAAAACTGGAAGGAATACAAGGAACTGAAGGAACTGCTAAAGCTGTCCAGCCTGACCTCTTGTACTAAATCGACCATAACTTAAGCTACAGATATTCAAATGATGCGGTTCCAGTTGCGTTGGAAAGCTAACATCCGGGGCTTCCCAACGATATATAATTTGCCATAGCTGCCCTGAAGTTAGGTGACGCAAACACGTGGATGACGCGCACGCGTTGCATCTGCGAACTTCAATCCACACAAACGCGTGGACGACGCCTCCGCGTCACTTTCCCGCAACTTGTACGTCCCAGATTTTGAAATCAGCGATTTCTGGGTTGTTTCTGACCCAGTTATCGGCCCAAAAAGCACAAATTAGAGGCTATAAAGTGGGAGAATCCATTCATTCAACATATACTTGATACAACATACATTCATACATAGTTTTAGGATTGAGATGTAGCTTTTAGAGAGAGAGGTTCTCTCCTCTCTCTTAGTATTAGGATTTAGGACTTAGGACTTAGAATTTCTCAGGTTCAATATTCCTTTATTTTGACTTCTCTTATTTGTTAATTATATATGCTGCCAAATTGGCTTATGGACCATTCATGTTATGATTTTCTTAATTAGTACACATTGAGGTATTTCAGACTTATGATTGCTTCCCTTTATTTATATAAATAATTTAGATTTTTACTATTGGCTTTGGTTGATTAATTGTTGACTCTTGAGTTGTCAAACTCATCGTGATTGATAATTATTATTCTTGCTGATTAATTTAGATTCCTATAACTTTAGTCTTTCCTTAAGGAGTTGACTAGGACTTTAGGCGTTAAATTAATTTGTCCACTTAACTGACCTTCATAGTTAGAGGTTGACTTAGTGGGAACAAAAGTACAATTCTCATCACCATTGATAAGGATAACTAGGATAGGACTTCCAGTTTTCATATCTTGCCAAGAGATTTCTTCATTATTAATTTATTAATTTCTTCAAACCATTTCTCTTGTTCAATACCTTTTCAAACCCAAACACTGTTTTCCATAACCAGTAATAAATCACACCTCCCTGCAATTCCTTGAGAAGACGACCCGAGGTTTGAATACTTCGGTTTATAAATTTTATTGGGTTTGTTACTTGTGACAACCAAACGTTTGTACGAAAGGATTTTCTATTGGTTTAGAAGCTATACTTACAACGCGACTATTTTTATAAAATTCTTTACTAGCAAAAATCCTATCGTTAATAAGCGACTGACTTTTAAGGTCATTGATCCTAAATTTCTGCTGATTTATTGTTGTTGGATATGGTTGCTGAAAAGTGTTTGGGATTTCTGGAGAAGTTGCCCATGTAATATACTAGCTCAATGGTGGGTTGAGCATAGCCATACGCATCCCCTTGGTTGTAGCTCCTATTCATGTCATAGGATGTATCTTGAGTGTTGAAAGGTGAGACCTGCATCCCTGTTAAGTGCTAAGAGATCATGCTAATTTGCTGGGACACGATCTTGTTCTAAGCCAAGATGGCATCCAGTATGTCCACCTCCATGACTCCTTTCCTTTGTGTATTCTCAGTGTTCACAGGGTTCCTCTCAAAAGTATAAAGATACTAGTTGTTGGAAACCATCTCAATAAGCTCATTCGCCTCTTCAGGCATCTTCTTCATATGCAAGGAACTACCTGCAGAGTTGTTCAGTGACATCTTAGCCATCTCAGAAAGGTCATCATAAAAGATCTGCAGCCTGGTCTATTCTGAAAACATGTTAGTAGGGCACCACCTGATCATCAGCTTGTATCTCTCCCATGCCTCAAAGAGGGACTCTCCATCTTTCTGTCTGAAGGTTTGGACATCCACCCTAAGCTTAGTCAGCTTCTGAGGTGGAAAAAATTTGGTCAGAAATCTAGTGACCACCTTGTCCCACGTGTCCAAGCTCTCCTTGGGCTGAGAATCAAGCAACTATTTTGCTCTGTCCCTCACAGCAAATGGGAAGAGCATGAGCTTGTAGACCTCTGAATTCACTCCAATCTTCTTTACAATGTCACAGATCTGTAGAAAATTAGAGATAAATAAATTTGGGTCCTCCTATGAGAGTCCATGAAACTAGAAATTCTACTGCATCAAAGTGATCAGTTGAGGCTTAAGCTCAAAATTATTTGCACCAATGGAAGGTACAACTATATTGCAACCATAGAAGTCAAGCGTGGGTGCAGTATATAGGTCAAGTGTCTTCCTTGCTTGCTCATTAGCGTTCGGGTTTCCACCATTAGCGTCTATGCTGGGCTCTTCAGCTTCCTTCTCAAAAGTTTTCTTGAAATTCTCTCCGGCTTTGTAGGCTCTAGCCTGTTGCAAATGCCACCTCAAGGTCCTCTCAGGTTCAGAATCAAACACAAGAAGGGGTTCTTTGTCCTTGTTCCTTCTCATAAACAAACAAGAAACAAAAAAGTGGGAGTCTCTATATCAGAGTATAGAAAGCTCCCAGTGAGATATCTAAAAAAATTAAGAAATAAAATAAATTAAAGCAAGCAATCAAACTAAAATTTTGAAAATAAAAGTGAGAAAATAACCTAAAAAAATTTTTGAAAACTGAAAAGGAGAAAAACACTAAAACTTTTGAAAATAAATAGAGAAAAATGCTAAAGGGACGCCAAACTTAAAATCAGAAATTAAAGGAAGATAAATAAACAAGAATCCAAAATTAAAGGAAAAATAAAATAAACAAAACTAAAGAAAATTCCTAATCTAAGAAACTAGACAACTAGTAGTTGTCAATCATAAACAATCTTTGGCAACGGTGCCAAAAACTTGGTGCGCGACCTAAGATTTGCACAACTTAACCGACAAGTTTACCGGGTCATCCAAGTAATACCTCAGGTGAGTGAGGGTGGATCCCACGAGGATTGTCGAACCGAGCAACAATGGCTATCAAGTTGAACTTAGTTAGGCAAACAAAAAAGGGTTTTGATTTTTGGTTGTTGAAAGCGCATAGAATAGTAAATAAGTAAGTAAAGAAAGCAAATTAAAGTTTTGGCATGAAAATAGTAAGAAAAAACAGTTAAGGCTTCCGACATGTTTTTCTTTCCGGATTAAAAGTTCTTATCAACTATTTTAACAATGTATGATTCATGCCATGGAAAACTGTAAATGTCTAAACCCTAATCTCTTAGTGATTTAACCTCCTCTAACCTTCATTAATCGCCACTCTCGTAGTCACTGAATTCTGATTAGAGGGTTAAGTTCAAAAACTTGTTTATGGCCACAAAAACCTTCATTACGAAAAGCTAATAGGATTATATGTCACATATCCCAATTAATTCATGTAATTAGCAATTTAGAAGGAATTTGTTTTCAAGCTATTGTTCAAGCAAGATAACTCTCTCGAGAATCACAAAAACTCAAGTATAATAAGGGTCATACTCTCGTTCCACCCAAATTCATAAGATTAAGAACAAAAACAATCCTTAGAATTGAATCAATACATTAATTAAAATAGAAAAGCAATAGTTTTAATCCAAAGAAATGAACAGAGCTCCTAACCTTAACCAAGAGGTTTAGTTGCTTAGGACTTACAGAGAAAATAGGGTTCTAAAAACGTGCAAAAGAGAGAAGATTTGAATCACAAGAGATTTTTTCCCTTTTATAATAACCTAATATGATACAGAAAATAAAATAAAATAATAAATCCTAGGACTAAAAGATATTATTTGTAAATAAAAATTACAAAAAGAAAATAAAATATAAGTAATAACTGCTAAATCCACTTGAGAAGATAAAAGAAGAGGGAATTCAGATTGCTGCTGGCGTTAAACTCCTAATATGGCATTTAACGCCCCATAGGGAGTAGTGGTGTTCTGGTCTGTATCCCTTGCTGGCGCTAAATACCAGTTTTTACGTTTAGCACGCAGGGAGGGTGCTGCCAGCTTTCTTCCTTTTTGCTCCAAACTCTGCCAAATTGCTCCGAATTTTACCTGAAATCATAAAAACACTAAAACAACTCAAAAAAGCATCCAAAGGGGATTTTCACACTAAAATCAAGTAAAACTAAATGAAATCTAACTAAAAATAACTAGAAAATACTAGGGAAAAGGGTGCAAGATGCTCACGCATCAATCACCATATATTCTTTCATTCAAGTGGGTAAACTTTGTGTCTCTTAACTTTCTTACTCCACTTGAATATGGGTTACTTGAGACGGATGGTTAACTTAGAGATCTTTGTGGCTTTAAGAGCAAAAGGCAGATGGTAAGTCGTTGGAAACACAATTCTTGGTTCATTATGGTTGCAAGTTTAAGGCCTAATTGCAAGGGTTGGTGTAGAGCTCAAATGCTTGGGTCGAGGGAGATGTTTGTAAGCTTAAATGAAAATTCGGATTGCTTGCCACCTGATTGAAACTGTAAATCAACTTGAAGACGGGTGTGAATACAAGATTTGGGACCCCGGTTTACAAAAGAAAGATTAACTTTGGGAGCCCTTAGCATGTTTGGAACTTCATCAAAGCTTGGTGCAATCAATTAGTAATCTTGGAGCATTTTAGAGATTCAAGCATCGTTGGAAGTTCAAAGATAAGTATAAGCAGAAGCCGCCATGACAAGGAGCTTCCCAAATGTCTAACTTAAGGACTATAACTAAAAGTATAAGACACTCATCATGGTAAATTCTTTCCACTTTCCCTTTTGTATATATTCATACCTAAGCTTAAATTTCACCTTCTTTTTGTTTAGTTAGGTTTGTTTGATAGTTTAATATGTTCAATAAGGTTTGGTAATTCTGAGTGTCGATGTTCTAGGAATGCCTTTGGCTTTTTCGGGACCTTATATATTACCTATGTAGGCACTTTTACCATACTGACAACCCCGGTTCTCATTCTATACATATATTGTTGTTTTTCAGAAGTAAATCAAAAGGCACCTCACTGAGCATTTTAGAGACTCTTTTAAAGCAAAGACCTCTTTTTGGGACTTAAAGTTTGTATTCTGATTATGTATCTATTATAAATAGATTCTTAGTCTTGTATATATTTTACTTTGTCTGTTTTAGAGGTTGACTTGGAGAAAATAGGTGTTGTCTTATGTTTTGGGGTGATTTTAGGATGTATCTGTATGTATTTATACTCAGGCTGGCCTTGGCCTCGCAGGTCGATCTTGGAACTTGTTATTTATATTTTTGGAACTCTGATCTTATATATATTATCCTTTCCGTTCTATCTTTTCTACCTTTCTGCGTTTATCCGATCGAGAGTGATGCGCTCTTCTGTTGGTTTCTCGTTTAACTTTTCTTTCAATGCTCCTAGATACAATTTTCTTCAATTATATTATATAGTATTTTTACTTTTAGAGGTCGTAGCACCTCGCCACCTCTTATTTGTGTCCTAAGCGTAAAGTTTTGTGTTGTAGAATGTTACATCCGGTGGATTCATGTGGACACACTTCAAAGTTCATGTACCCTACAAAACATGGACAAGTAATAACTCAAGTTGTCTCAGTAAATTAATCGTATACTAAACTAAAAAAAAAACTAGCATGAAATAATTAAAACACTTATTATAACTAGCATGAACATTAAAAAGGAAAACTAATTTAACCTCTATACTAAACTAACCTTTATACTAAACTAACTAGTATAATTAATAAAATTATCCACTAAGTTAATTTTAACTTATTTAACTAATTTTGTTACACATATACATACACCCAAGTAAAATAATGAATTATATTTTGACATAAAACCTTAAAAATAAATATTTTTACTAGCTTAATTATTAACATGATGGCAATAATTAGTTCTAATCTCTAACAAATAACATTAAAATAACTATAAAAATATAATCATTTATTTTCATTAGCATTTTAACTTTATTATTAATCTTAACATTATAAAAAGTTAAAATTCAAATTTCTATTACTCAGTTTAGAAATATAAATAACAAATGATGATGATAAATATGTTGAATTTGGGTTAATAACCCAAGTGGGTTTAATGATGACAATTAAGTGTGCAGGCCCAAATTATTTTTGTTGCAGCCCAAACCTATGAAACCAAATGATCCAAAGCAGCTGAATGGAAAATGAATTATTAACCCAACCTATTATCCCTCAAGCAAAAAGAAAGCAAACCTAAGCAAAGCTTCTACCTAGTTCACTTCGGGTAATGCTCAGAAGAGAAAGAAAGTTTCACTTTTTCATGCAAACACCAAAGTAGAAGAAAGGAAAAGCTAATCAAAAAAGCTAATGTCAAATCAAGATAAGCAAAAGCAAGCTAAGCAGAGTTTAGAGAAGTTAAAGGTAATTTATTTCTTTTAACATGCAAGTTAATTACTTCACATTTTTTCCTACTCTCTGCACCACTATTTCGCGCAAAATAAAGAAAGTGGTGGCAAGGTTTCTCTGCTGTGAATCAATGGTTGAAAATATTTCTTGGAGTCAAATCACAAATCTAAGGATTTGGATTTGGGAACCTCACTGAGCAAGCAACTTGCTGTTGCACCTACCTCCTTGGTTAAGCCCAAAAATCATATTTCACATCCCAAATTTTGTGGTCTGAATGAGGAAAAGGTAAAAAGGGTTACAGTTGGTTCAAATACCAAGGAGTTGATCTTGGAGAATAAACCCTAGCCATGTAATAAAAAGTCATCTTATGCTAGCTTTTTAAGCATTTTTCACTTGTTTCATTAGGTTTTATGCATTTTCTTGCATTGTAAGTAAGTGATTTGGAGTAGATTTGCATGGTTTTATTGAATCAATAAACCATCCTTTATTTGACACAAATTCATGAGGTTTAAGCTAGAATTAGTTGGTTTTTGAATGAATTATAAACCTTGTGAATTTGGTGATACTTTGATTGGTTGTTTTGATTACTTGTAGGTGAAGAAAAGAGAAAAACAAGGAAAGCATGCCTGTTAAAGTGTGGCCTAAAACAAAAGCGTGGCACTCACCAAAGGAAGCAAAGCCATAGTGCTCGAATAGTGAGCGTAGCGCTCAAAAAGTGAGCATTGGAAAGAAGGATGCACCATAACACCAAGGCAAAGGGAGCAAAGACATGGCGCTAAGTGAACTTTCTTAACTGAGCACCCAAGGAACCCAAGAAAATCAATAGCGCTCAGTTAAGAGAGTTAACTTTATCGGGGCTTGGCAAAAGAAAATGCAAGGATAAATATTTGCTAGTAAAGCCACCAAGTTTCGAACCAAGCACCTGAGGAACCAAGAGAAGCGCTACTACCTTTTGCCAAGAAAATGGGCATAAAAATTGGCTTCACTAAGGATTGAAATGGGAGACATAAGGAAAGCAAAGAGCGCTGCGTGTGAAGCTTTCACTAAGCGCTACTCTTCAAGGAAAATAGCTTCAAAATGCAACCAGCAAGGCTCGAAGTGAGAGTCTCTCTCCAAAGCAAAGCAGCGCTGCGTTAATCCCATTCACTGAGCACTATTAGTGTGAAATAAAATTGGCCAAATGGGAAAGCTAGGACTCAAAGTGGAGACCAAGGTTTGTAAGCAAAGGGCGCTGCATGAAATGATTTCACTGAGCACTTGTGTTTCACAAAGACTTGGGCCAAGGAAATTTCCAAACTGGCTCAGCGAGGATTCAAAGGTGGAGCTCACTCCAAAGCAAAGAAAGGGCGCTAAGTTAGGAGTTTTTAACTGAGCGCTACTCCTTGGGCCAAGGAAATTGGCGCTGAATCGCGGTCACCAAGCATCGAAGGGGGAGTCCCATGCAACAAAGGGGCGCTCATTGAGGTTTGTTAACTGAGCGCCAATGCTAGGGAGGCTGCACGCAACAAACAAGCCTAGGACAAGCATGTGTAGCGCTCAGTTACCTTAAGAAATTCTGTTTCAATCATTGATCTACAATTCAGCTTTGTTTTCTTCTACATAATTCTAAGATTTGGGAATTGGATTTAGCTTTCTGTTTTCATTTTCATTTCTTCTGCCACTTTTGCTTTCCGTTTTAGAATTTGAATTGAGATTGAAGAGCTTCATTGATTCAAAGTTTGAGAATCATCTTTACCTTTCTTCTCAATTGTTCCAAGAATTAAATCTGAGTTTGCTTTACTTTTTTCATTTTCATTTCTTCTACAAATTGTTCTCTGTTGGATCAAGGAAGGAATTGAGATCTAGACTTATTTTCTAGTCTCATTGAGCTTCTGAGCTCTTAAATTTCTTTCTTAGCTCTTGCAATTGAGTTGAATTAATTTCTGTTTTGTTCTTTACTGCAATTTTCCAATTCTGTTTAGATCTACTGCACTTAATTCATCTTTTTTACTTTCTGTTGTTAAATTCTGAATCCCAGCATCTCACACCCCTTTATTATTCAAGCAATTTATATTTCTTGCACTCTAAGCTTCAGCCATTTACAATACTTGCAATTTAAGATTCAGCTATTTTACTTCTTTTGCTCTTTAGTTTACTGTCAATTCTCCCTCTCCCTTTTAGTTTCATGCAATTTAGCTTCTGTTGGTTACAATTCACTCAAATCATCACTTGTTAGCTTAACTAAACTGACCACCTAACTAAAATTGCTCAATCCTTCAATTCCTGTGGGATCGACCTCACTCATGTGAGTAATTATTACTTTATGCGACCCGGTACACTTGCCGGTGAGTTTTGGTGTTGGAATTCGATTCCAACCCATCACCATGGCTCAAGAAAGATACAAAAAGGAAATTGTTTTTCATTTTGAACAAGGAGAGAGAACCCAAAGAGAAAAGAGAGTAAAACTTCACAAATAGAGTTTGAAGTCTTGGAAGCATTACACCTACACTAAAGGGAGCACTCTCCTAAGATGAAAAACAATGTTTTGAGTTCAGAAGTTGGGTTTAGCGCATGAGTCAAGGCTGTAAATCATCATTTCTGATGAGCGGATATTTTATACGCTTTTTGGCATCATTTTCATATAGTTTTTAGTATGTTTTGTTTAGTTTTTATTAAGTTTTTATAGGTTTTAGTGTTAAATTCACATTTTTGGATTCTACTATGAGTTTTTGTGTTTTTGTACAATTTCAGGTATTTTCTGGCTGAAATTAAGGAGCTGGAGCAAAAGTCTAATTCAGAGACAGAGAAAGCACTATAGATGTTGTCCAAATCTGACCTCCTTGCACTCAGAAAAGCTTTTCTGGAGCTACAAAAGTCCAAATGGAGTGTTCTAAATGGCTATGGAAAGCTGACTTTCAGAGCTTTCTAGAAATGTATAATAGTTCATACTTTGCTTCAGATTAGAAGGCTTAAAACCTGCATTCAACGCCAGCCTCCTGCCCCCTTCCAGGCGTCTAGCGCCCAAGGAGCAAAGCCCAGCGTCCAAACACCCAAAGAGGACCCCTAGCCAGAGTTTAACACCCTAGAGACCTCACAGCATGTGGATCTCATCAAAGCTCAGTCCAAACACTCACCAAGTGGCCCTATAAGTGGATTTTAGCACTAAAAAGACTGTTTTACCCTTACTAGTCATTTGTTTAGTATTTAAGGGATTGATTTATGTTATTTGACCCTTCTTTTACCTTTTTACAGACTTCACACGTTTTACCATTGTATTTTCCATTCAGTATAAGTTTCTAAATCTCCTAGGTAAGGGGAGGAGCCCTGCTGAGCCCTATGAATTAATAAAAGTATTACTGTTTCTCTTCTATCCGTGTTTGATTAATTCTAAGATGTATTCTCGTTCTTCAACATGGTGAAAAGGATGATCAGTGACAATCTGCTCTGTTCATCATACTAAGACAAACGTGCTTGACAAACACCCGTGTCTACTTGGGTTCATGTGAATACTTCAATGGAAAGCATCGAACCGCCAGCTTGATTATACATATCTCAGACGGCTAATCCATGACTTCGTTGGAGACTTCTCGA
The DNA here is from genome assembly GCF_000817695.3 of Arachis duranensis. Taxonomy (NCBI): domain Eukaryota; kingdom Viridiplantae; phylum Streptophyta; class Magnoliopsida; order Fabales; family Fabaceae; genus Arachis; species Arachis duranensis. The sequence continues at coordinate 68,709,823 of NC_029778.3, forward strand.
GACACTAGTTCAGCCAATTTCCATGGAGATTAGGGTCTCTATGGTAGAGGCTAGAACCCAAAAGATAAAGCATTCTTTGATCCAGAAGATCCGACCATGTTTGTGGCACTTTGAAACGATCATTAAGGAGAATGGACTGTACAAGCTTCACCCTCAAGCAGACTGGATCCACACTAACCCTGGGGTTCAGATCCGGAGGAGTATTGACGACCTCTCAATAAAGGCGTTGATCACATACAGCCTACCATTGAAGAAATCACTCACAAGCAAAGAAGACAGTAATACCAGAGTTAATTCAGAAAGACAAAGCAACTCCAATCCTCAACTATAATCCAATTACTGATTCCATTCCAATTCACAAATACAAATTAAGAATAGTTTCCCCTTGAACTTTCTAATTCCTCCTGACTAAGACCTGCAAGATAACCATAGCTTGCTTCAAACCACAATCCTTGTGGGATCGACCCTGACTCGCTCAGGTATTACTTGGACGACCCAGTACACTTGCTAGTACAGCTGTACGAAAGTCTGGGGATTCGTGCACCAAGTTTTTGACGTTGTTGCCAGGGATTATTCGAGTTTGGATAAACTAACGGATTGTCTTACACCCTAGATCAGGTAATTTATTTCTTGATCATTTTTAATTGAGTCTTTTGATTTTAGTTGAGTCTTTTATTTTTATTTTTCTCTTCTTTATTTTGGAAAAAATTTTAAAAATTTTTGAAAATATTTTTCATTTCTTTGTTTAATCTTTGTTCTTAGTTTGAGTCTTTTGTGTTTGTTCTTGGTTAATTTTTGTTCTCTTTGAGTCTTTCTCTTAAAAAATTTTCAAAAATAGTTTATTTGGTTAAATCTTGTTTCAAATCTTTAAGTTTGGTGTCTTCTTTTTGTTTTTCTTTTAATTTTCGAAAATTTGTGTTTAGTTTTCTAAAAATTTTAAGTTTGGTGTCCTTTATATGTTCTTGTGTTCTTTGAGTTTCTTGAGTCTTGTTCTTAGTGTTCTTGTCAATCTTCAAAGTGTTCTTATTTTTCTTTGTGTTTTAATCTTAAAATTTTTAAATTTGGAGTCTCATTGTGTTTTTTCCTCCAATTTTTGAAAAATTGGGGCATTAGATCTAAAAAGTTTAAGTTTTGTATCTTTTACTTATTTTTTTCTCTTTCATCATTAAATTCAAAAAAAAATTCAGAAAAATATATTTTCTAACTTAATTTTAGTTAATTTTCAAAAATCATAATTAAAAATTCAGATTACAATTTTAATTTTTTATCTTATCTTATCTTAGTTTTCAATTTTCAAAAATCAAATCTTTTTCAAAATTAAAAATCTTATCTTTTTCAAAAGTCATACCTTTTTCAATTTCAAAATTTAAGAATTCAAATTTTAAAATTAAATCTTTTTCAAAATCAAATTTTAAATCTTATCTTTTTAAAATTTTTTTCAAATCTTTTTAATTTCTTATCTTATCTTTTTTCTAAATTCAAATTTTTAAATTCAAATCTTTTCTTATCTTATCTCTTATCTTATTTTAAATTCAAATATTTCCTTAAACACTTCTATTGTCTCTCTTCTTTTTCAAAACTTCCTAACTAACTCTTCTCTCTTAATTTTCGAAAATTTTATTCTTCTTCTCTCTCTTCTATTTTCAAAAATCACTAACTAATTTTCAATTCTTTTTAAATTATTAACCTTAATTTTTGAAAATAATTAATAACTAAAATAAAAACTATTTTAATTCTTATTTATCCTTTCTATTTCTAATTCTTCTCATCTCTATTTATATCATTCAAATTCTTCTTCTCTCCTATCCTCCATCTTCACTTTTCTATCTTCTTCTTCTTTCTTCACATCTCATTGGGAGCTTTTTGCCAAATGACACAAAAAGCTTTCTTCCTTTCTTTCTTTTCTTCTCTTCTTATTTATGACCAGGAACAGGGATAAAGAACCCCTCTTTGATCTTGATCCTGAACCTGAAAGGACTCTGAAGAAAAGCTTACAACAAGCTAGAGCACAACACTTTAAAAGAAACCTTTCAGAAAACTTTGAACAGGAAATAGGAGACATGGCCGAACCTGAAGGTGATGCCAGAAAGGTTCTTGGTGACTTCACCATTTCTATCTCTGAATTTTATGACAGAAGTATATCTGTACCTACCATTGGAGCCAACAATTTTGAGCTTAAGCCTCAATTAGTCTCTCTTCTGCAGCAAAACTGTAAGTTCTATGGACTTCCAATGGAAGATCCACATCAGTTTTTGGCTAAGTTCTTACAGATCTGTGATACTGTAAAGACTAATGGAGTTAATCCTGAAGTCTATAAGCTTATGCTCTTTTAATGCTTTTTTGGCTAAATTCTTTCCTCCTCAAAGAATGAGCAAGATTAGAGTGGAAGTTCAAACCTTCAGACAAAAAAAAGGTGAATCCCTCTATGAAACTTGGCAAAAGTTATAAGCAACTGATCAGGAGATGTCCTCCTGACATGCTCTCAAAATGGTCTATCATAGGCGTGTTCTATGATGGTCTGTCTGAGATGTCCAAAATCTCATTGGATAGCTCTGTAGGTGGATCACTCCACTTGAAGAAAATGCCTGCAAAAGCAAAAAAACTCATTGAGATGGTTGCTAACAACCAATTCATGTAAACTTCTGAGAGAAATCCTGTAAACCATGGAATCTCTCAGAAGAAAGGAGTTTATGAAGTTGACACTCTGAATGCCATATTGACTCAGAACAGGATCTTGACCCAACAAGTCAATATGATCTCCCAGCATCTGATTGGAATGCAAACTGCAGCTGGTAGTACTTAGGAAGCTTCTTCTGAAATAGATGCTTATGATCCTGATCAATCCACCATGGAGGAGGTGAATTACATGGGAGAACCCTATGGAAACACCTACAATCCTTCATGGAGGAACCATCCTAACCTCTCATGGAAGGATCAACAGAAACCTCAATAAGGTTCCAATAACAATCATGGTGGAAGGAACCAGAATAGGTTCAACAACAGACCACCATTCTCATCTTCTCAAGGGAACATGGAAACCTCTAAGCAGAGCCTCTCTGACTTAGTTACTTTGGTTTCCAACCTCTCTAAGACCACTCTTAGTTTCATGAATGAAACAAGGTCCTCCATTAAAAACTTGGAGGTACAGGTTGGTCAACTGAGCAAGAGGATCCCTGAGACTCCTCCTAACACTCTTCTCAGTAACACTGAGGTGAATCCAAGAGAAGAGTGCAAGACCAAAACCATGGAGGTAGAGGCCAAATCTGGGGAGAATGGGAAGGCTTTGAACGCCAGTGAGAAAGCCTTCACTAGGCATTCAACGCCCACAATGGCAGCAAGCCTAGCACTAAACGCTAGTGAGGAACCCCTCACTGGGCGTTCAACACCCATCCTGGCAGCAGAGCTGGCGTTGAACGCCAGCTAGGGAGCACTGGCTGGGCATTCAACGCCCAAACAGACAAGCATTCTGGCCCCACACATCCAAGGAAGCTGGCATTGAACGCCAGCAAGGATACCCCTGCTAGGCATTCAACGCCTAAACTGATAGAGGAACTGGCATTTAACGCCAATAAGGGTGCACAGCAAGGGCGTTTAACCCCCAAAGATCTAACAGAGCTAGTGTTGAACGCCAGTTAAAGCACACCCTCTGAGTGCTTAAATCCCACTCAACAACCCTCTATCCCTGAACTCAAGGAAGCCCATGCTCACATAAAGAGTATAGAGGTTCCTTTGAATGCACTTCTGCAATGCATGAGTTCTGATGACTACTCATCCTCTGATGAGGATGAAGACACTAGGGAAGAGCAAGTTGCTCGGTACCTAGGAGTTCTTATGGAGCTGAATGCCAAGTTATTTGGTAAAAGCCTCTAGTGGAAGAACCTCCATTGCTTACCAAAGAACTCTGTACTTTAAGGCTCTGTCTGACATATAGTCAAGTATCAATCTCATGTCACTCTCTGTAATGGAGAAGCTGGGAATCCTTGAGGAGCAAGCTACAAATATCTCATTAAAGATGGCAGACAAGACAATGAAGAAGTCATATGGCTTAGTAGAGGATGTCTTGGTAAAAGTTAAAAACCACTACATTCTTGCAAACTTCATAGTCTTGGATATTGGAGAGGATGAGGATGACTCTGACATCCTTGGAAGACCTTTCCTAGCCACTGCTAATGCTATCATTGATGTGGCTAAGAGAGAACTGACTCTACAACTAGGGGAGGACCACATCTTTTTCAAGATGTCTCATCCCGATTCTCCCTCTAAAAGAGAGATAACTATGCAATACCTAGTGTTCCACCTTCTCTTTCTGTGCAGAGCTCTGAAGAGCCCCCAAACATCAATTCTATGTTTGGTGTTGGGAAACCAATAATAAGCTCTAAGCCTAAAGCTACTAAGAAGAAAGTACTTAAAGGCTGGAGGGACAAAAAAGTCCCAACTGAAGGCCTCTCACCTGGCATGAGAGTTGTCTTCACCAAGAAGCCAGCCTTACCACATACAATGAGTCGTATGCTGTCTCTAGAGCATGTGGAGCTCATTCATGAGAGAACAGGAAGAAAGTTCACTGTATGGAGCAAAAATCTGAGCCTATACTCACCTTCGTAAGGAGCTAACCGTCGAGCTAATGACGTTAAAGAAGCGTTTGTTGGGAGGTAACACAACCTTATTTATTTATTTATTTATTTATTTCCTTTTATTTTATTTTATTTTTCTTTTAGGGTCATGATCATATGCAGCAATCAGAACAAAGACAGAAATTTCACAGCAGTGAAAACAGAGCACTCTCGATGGAGTGTTATCAAAGTTGAATGCTAGCTAGAGAGCTCTGGCAGGGCGTCCAACACCCCTAATAGGCAGCATTGCTGGTGTTGAACGCTAGCCAGGGAGCAACCCCTGTGGCATTCAAAAGCCAGTGCAGAGGGTCGGGAATCTGGATTCCCTAGCCTCTAAGGACCAGTGGATCCCAAAACATCTTTCACCTACCTCACTTACTTTCACACTTTCCCATACACATTTCCCTATAAACCCTAGTCCAATCACATCCATACCACTTCCCCAAAACCATCATAACTCCCACCAACCCCCCACCCACTTCAAATTTTCCTTTCGAATTCCCCACCTATGACCAAACCTAGCCCTACCCTACTCCTATAAATACCCTCTTCATAACCCTTCATACACACACCTCTCATACCCTCACAGCCCTACAAGGCCGAACCCTCTCTCTCCCTCTATCTTTCTTTATTTTCTTCTTCTTCTACTCCATTCTTCTCTTTTCTTTATTTTTGCTTGATGACAAGCACAGTTTTAAGTTTGGTGTTGGAAAAGCATGGCTTTTTTTCTTTCCATTACCATTTATGGCACCCAAGTTTGGAGAACCCTCTAGAAAGAGGAAAGGAAAGGCAGTAGCTGCTACCTCTGAATCTTGGGAGATGGAGAGATTCATTACCAAAGCTTATCAAGACCACTTCTATGAAGTAGTGGCATAGAAGAAAGTGATCCTGAGATCCCTTTCAAGCTCAAGAAGAATGAGTTTCCAGAAATCCGAAGAGAGATCCGGAGAAAAGGTTGGGAAGTCCTAACCAAACCCATTCAGGATGTTGGGATTTTAATGGTGCAAGAGTTTTATACTAATGCATGGGTTACTAAAAAGTATGACACTAGTGTGAACCCAAATCTAAGGAATTGGAGCACCATGGTCCAAGGGAGAATCTTAGATTTCAGCCCATAGAATGTGAGGTTGGCGTTTAACTTGCCTCTAATGCAAGGAGATCCTCATCGTTACACTAGGAGAGCCAACTTTGATCATAGATTAGATCAAGAACTCTCAGACATCTGTGTGAAAGGAGCACAGTGGAAAAGGGATTCCCAAGGCTAGCCTATTCAACTAAGAAGGCTTGACCTAAAGCTCATAGCTAGAGGATGGTTGGAGTTCATCTAACGTTCCATCATCTCCACTAGCAATCGGTCAGAAGTGACTGTTGACAGAGCCATCATGATCCATTGCATCATGATTGGAAGTGAGGCGGAAGTACATGAGGTAATTCCTCAAGAATTGTACAAGATAGTTGAGAATCTTTCCACCAATGCAAGGTTGGCATTCCCACACCTCATCTGTCATCTATGCAATTCAGTTGGAATTGTCATAGAAGGAGATATCTCTATTAGGGAGGACAAGCCCATCATTAAGAAGAGGATGGAGCAAACCAGAGAGCATGCACAAGAGCCTATGCAGCCACCTCAGTATGAGATTCCTGAGATTCCTCAAGGGATGTATTTTCCTCCTCAAAGCTATTGGGATCAATGGCAAACTGCTCTTGGAGAACTAAGTACTAACATGGAGCAATTGAGGATGGAGCATCAAGAGCACTCCATCACCCTCAACGAAATAAGAGAAAACCAAATAGCCAAAAGGGAAGATCAAAGGGCTATGAGGGAAGAACAACAAAGGCAAAGGAGTGACATTGAAGACATCAAGCATCACATTGGATCTTCAAGGAGGAGCACTAGCCGCCACCATTAAAGGTGGATTCGTTCTCTTTTACCTCATTTCCTGTTTTATTTTTCTGTTTTCTATTATGTCTTGCATGTTCTCTTGTTTTTACTGCATGATCAATTGCATTGATGTCTTAAAGTTGTAAAATGTTCTATATATCTCTCACCTTGCTTAAAAGAAAATTTTATTTGAAAAGAATTGAGAGAAACATGAATTTTAAGTATAATAAGAATAGTTTAATTATTTTGATGTGGTGACATTATTTTTGTTTCCTGAATGTATGAATAATAGTGCATATTTGAAGTTAAAATTTTAGAATATTAGCTCTTAAAATAATAATGATGAAAGTGAAGTATTATTGGTGATCTGAAAAATCCAAAAATTGATTCTTGAAGCAAGAAAAAGCAAAAAAAAAAAAGCTTGCATGTGATAAAAAATAGTGGCAAAAAAAATAGAAAGAAAAAGAGAAAAAGCAAGCAGAAAAAGCCAAAAGCTCTTTAAACCAAAAGGCAAGAGCAAAAAGCCAGTAACCTTTTAAACCAAAAGACAAGGGTGAAAGGATCCAATGCTTTGAGCATCAGTGGATAGAAGGGCCTAAGGGAATAAAATCCTGGCCTAAGCGGCTAAACCAAGCTGTCCCTAACCATGTGCTTGTGGCGTGAAGGTGTCAAGTGAAAAGCTGAATCACAATCCAAAAGGGTTGACCCAGTTAAAGTGTCTATGGAATTTATATATATGGTGGTAATACTGGAATGTAAAGTGCTTAGGGTCACGGCCAAGACTCTAAAAAGCTATGTTTAAGAATAAAAAAGAACTTAATTAGGAGAATCAATAATATCATCTAGATTCTAAGTTCCTAAAGATGCCAACTATTCTGAGTTTCAATGGATAGTGAGATGCCAAAACTATTCAGAAGCAAAAAGCTACTAAGTCCTGCTCATCTAATTGTAACTGAGCTTTATTGGAAACTTTGAAATTTATTTGATCTTAATATTCTTTTTTTATCCTATTGTGTTTTTAGTTGCTTGGGGACAAGCAATAGTTTAAGTTTGGTGTTGTGATGAGCGGATATTTTATACACTTTTTGGCATCATTTTCATATAGTTTTTAATATGTTTTGTTTAGTTTTTATTAAGTTTTTTTAGGTTTGATAAACTACCATTTTATGGTTTATCTTGTGCTCAATTGAGTGGTTTCTTTCAAGTCTTTGCACACTTATTCATACTAATTTCATGGTTTTACAAATCCTTCCTTATTCCTTAATATATGTGAAAATATGTTTCCTAGACCATAAAATTATTAATTTTAATTATCCTTTATTACCATTCGATGTCGTGATCCGTGTGTTGAGTATTTTCAGGCTTTATAAGGCAGGAATGACTTAGAGAACAGGAAGGAAACATGCAAAAGTGGAAGGAACGCGCAAAAATGAAGTTTTGAAGGAAATGGCAGCGACGCGCACGCATGCACGATGCGGACGCATTACTCGCGCAGAACCCAAGCGACGTGCACGCGTGGACAACGCGGACGCATGCCTAGCGCAAAGCACAAGCGACGCGTACGCGTGACAAGGAAAACTTCCAAATGACGTGCACGCGTGACACACGTGCACGCATGACGGACGCCACGTGCAGAAAGTTGCAGAATTCGCCCCTAGCGATTTCTGGATCCTTTTCGGCCCAAATCCAAGCCCAGAAAACATAGATTAGAGGTTATAAAGTGGGGGAATGCATCAATTCAAAGAGAATAAAAAAATACAACATTTATTATTCACAATTTAGGTTTTAGATGTAGTTTTCTAAAGAGAGAGGCTCTCTCATCTCTCTTAGGTTTTAGGATTTAGGATTTCTTTTAGGATTATGATTTTTTCTTCATTCAAGGTTTAATGTTTCTTTACTTTGGTTTCTCTTCTATTTTTATTTATTCTATTACTTTGATTTATGAATTCTCCTTGTTAGATTTGATTTCTTTATTAAATGCAATTTGAGGTATTTCATATTTATGATTGCTTTCTTTTATTTATGATATAAATAATTTGGATTTTCCCTCCCTTTGCTTTGGTTGAGTAATTGGTGACAATTGAGTTATCAAACTCAGATGTTGATTGAAAATTGGAATTTGCTGATTGATTTGGATCCTCCTAAAGCTAGTCTTTCCATAGGAGTTGACTAGGACTTGAGGAATCAAATTGATTAGTCCACTTGACTTTCCTTTATTTAGTAAGGGTTAACTAAGTGGGAGCAATAAACAATTCTTATTACACCTGATAAGGATAACTAGGATGAGATTTCCAGTTCTTATACCTTGCAATGGTGTTCATGATAATTAATTTACTTTATTGCTAATTTATTTCCTTGTTCTCTATTTCAAAAACCCAAAAGTATACCTTTTTCCATAACCAATACTAAATCATACTTCCCTGCAATTCCTTGAGAGACGACTCGAGGTTTTAATACTTCAGTTATAAATTTTACTGGATTTGCTTTAGTGACAAACAAGTTTTTTTGTACGAAAGGATTTTTGTTGGTTTAGAAGCTATACTTTCAACGAGTGCTTATTTTTATGAAATTCTTTACTAGCAAAAATCAGTTCGTCAAGGTTCTAGTGTTAAATTCATATTTTTGGATTCTACTGAGTTTTTTTTGTTTTTGTACAATTTCAAGTATTTTCTGGCTGAAATTGAGGCGTTGGAGCAAAAGTCTGATACAGAGACAGGGAAAGCACTGCAGATGTTGTCTGGATTTGACCTCCTTGCACTCGGAAGCCCTTTTCTAGAGTTACAGAAGTCCAAATAGAGAATTCTCATGCTTCAGATTAAAAGGCTAAAAACTGGCGTCCAACGCCAGCCTCCTGCCCCCTTCCAGGCATCCAGCTCCCAAGGAGTAGAGCCCAGCATCCAAACGCCCAGAGAGGATCCCCTAGCCAGCGTTTAACATCCTAGAGACCTCATAGTATGTGAATCTCATCAAAGCTCAGCCCAAACACCTCATCGAGTTGTATTCACTTATTCGGGTTCTAACTACATGGATGTAAGCATCCAAAGAAGAGGCAATAAACTCTATTTTACTGAAGGATGGTTGGATTTACTCACATATTATGACCAACCAAATGGAATGTGGGTAAAATCAGTTTTCTTGGGAGGAGCTCGATTTTTTATTGAGAAATTATTTCCACAGAGCTTTGTAGGCCAAGTTCAAGTTCCATCCCCTGCATGCTTTCTACGTCTAACCGGAGATCTTTGAAGTGGACCACATAATGAGATTGAATTTCCTCAATTTAAGTTCAGGTTTACTGAATTCGTGTCAAACTCAGATATGCAATTTCAACGATTGGTAATATATTTAAATTTTCTTATTTTAAGTTTTTCATTATTAAAATAATTTTATAACATATTGTAATTTTTTCAAAAATTACCGGCCTTCTTTTGCATCAATGCAATGCCATTAAGGGAAATAAGGGTCAGTTTAGTTTCTCGGTGTGGCAATTCTATATATACCTTGCCGTATTGCATGGATAACGGATGATGAAACTTATTTAACAACAAGATGGTTTAAATTTGTATGAATTCTAAATGTCTAAACTTATGATGTTTCAGTTGGTTGTCGTTACGAGAATGACTCTAATCTATACGTGTCTAAGGACTAGAATAGATTAAATATTATTTAAGTAATTTAGTTCTAATATTGGTATTTGATTAATTCGTTTTACATTAATTTAAATTTAAATTGTTGCCTCAATTTATATATTACGACTATTTTTATTGGATATGTTATTTTTAAATGTTTTAATATAAGATTTTTTTTTGATATTCAAGTTTATTTTTTTCTTAGATATATGTATCACCTTTTTTTTCTCTTTTTGTATTTTAGATTAGTAATGCAATTCTAAATAAAGGTGTACTTAAAACAAAAAGGAAAAAAATTAAAATATCACTATTTAAAGGAAAAAGAAAATGTACGTGAAAGAATATAAATTAAAAAATTAAAAATTGCTCTATTAAAAAAATTGTATACAGTTTGCGTATGAATGGTACTACAAGATTTTTGTTTATTTATGTCAGTTTTTTCTCTTATTTGTGGAGGTTTATAATCCACAAAAATGGGTTGTGCAAGTTTCTAAAACTTCTAAAATTTGAGGTGCCATGAGGTTTTTTATGGGAGTTTTTAAAAACCTCCACAATCCATTCAGTAGGGGATTTTGTGTGTTTAGTGGGGGTTTTATATTGGATTTTTGTGGCAGTTCTTGGTCAATGTTTGTGGCGGTTCAAGAACCCCACAAAAAGACTTTTTCATTTTAAAAATAATAGTATTCTGTGGAGGTTTCAAACCTTCACAAACCTGTCAATATAATTTTTAAAAATTAATCTATTATTACACTACTGATCATTTATTATTAAAAAGAAATATTTAAGTAAGACATTAAAAATGTAGAAGAAAATTAAAATAAAAGAAATACTTTAAAACAAAATATAGTACACTACCATCATTTTCCAATCACATTAATTACAATTACAAAATATTAAAAATAACATGATAAAATATAGACTTATGTCCAAACTCCTGAACAATGAACATAACTAGATAAATGTATTTGCAAACAATGCAAATAGATCTTGACTTCTAGCCATACCATTATCATCTAGAAGAATGACAAACTAACAATGCAGTTAACAAGTCCTAATGCAGTTAACAAGTCCTAATTCTTACACTAGCTGTTGCAGTAGCTGTTAAAGCTAAAACATGAGTATTTAGGAATTTCCTTTACAATGAGGAGCCTTTCTTTTAATCTCTATAGCCATTACTCCAAACAACAATACATGTTCATGTTTAATGCATAGTGCATCAAAATAAACCAAAGAAGAAAATATCAATTTTCATCACATACCTTTTATCAAGTAGAGTTAAACTTTCTCCAAATAAAGAATCACCCATCCTTTGACGCTCCTACACTTTCATGCAATAAAATAATAGATGTTTATAATAGATTCCATATTGTGCAATATCCAATCAAGGGATGCACTAACAATATACATATCTATATGCCCCAATTGAAATGTCTATTTACCAATTTCATATCTAAGCGGTGGTACATCTTTATCTTTGACATTCAGTTTAAGTTACTTTTTTCTCAAATTAGGTCCAGTAGTGTACTTGTGTAAGATTTTTCATAGGATTCTAAAGTCTATAAAAAAATTACTTTATATAAGAGAAATTATATCTATACCATTGCAACATACAAGTAGATGCATAATAAAAGGGCATGTCTTTGGGTTGGACCAATTTTCTTATCACCAATTGTTATTCTTATGAATGAATAATAATTTGAAAGCATATGGAACCAAGTATCTGAACAAGCATGCAAAAAATATTTGAAAACCACCGAATAGGCAACATCTTCAGCAGTTCTACGAGGGTCTTTGCCACCCCAGTTTTGAAGCTTAATTAATTTATGAAAAAAATATCAGACAAGAATTCCAATAATAAATCAAAAAATATACAAGGTAATGAGAGAGATACACATACCAGCCTACCCAATTTTCAGTCCACATCTTAGGACTATTAGGATTGTCGGATTCGAAATTATGACAATACCAACTGTTGCAATTATTGATCTAAATTAAATTAACATATACACAAAGGGATTATTATTAGAGATTATAATATATATAATATTCAAAACATTAATCATGTAAAAAATATAAATGTATATACCATTGGTTAAGGAGCATCAAGTTGTTGGCACATAATCCATGGAACCCCAATGTGCAAAGACTCAGCCATATTTGCACACCAATTGATGTAAGCTTTTTCGGCATCTCCATAATCCGCCACCACATTCCCATATTCATTTTTAATCTAAAATCAAATAAAAAATTGAATTAAAAATAAGAATAAAAAACTAAAACATGCATCAAAACTAAATGGACATTATATATACCTGCGCTAAATACCTGGATATTATATATACCTGGACCTTAAAGCCGCCACCATGCAAGTCATAGAAGACAAGCTTGGAACCCGAAGGGCGTTTAACCATCACCCGGCCTAGATTTTAAACATACAAACTAAGAAGTAAAAAATTAACAACAACAAACCACAGAAAACACAATGCCAAGAATTAGAAGATGGCGTACTACTAGACAAAGAGACAAAGACATGGTCACAAGCATAATAGCCTTTTATGGGTCTTTCTTAAAAGAATTCATTTAATATGACAATAACAGCCTTTCAGATGACCTAAAATACCACTTTGAAATCTTCCTAGCATAGTATCAAATTTTTTAAGAAAACACCTTTTTTTTTTGTTATATTAGAAAAGCAGATGACTGGGGTATTCGTAGTGATTATTAGAACAAAGAACTTATCTAGACTTAGGAAAAGGTACACAGAAGCTTTATGATGAGCGGAAAATTTATATGCTTTTTGGCATTGTTTTTAGTATGGTTTTAGTATGTTTTAGTTAGTTTTTAGTATATTTTTATTAGTTTTTAGTTAAAATTCACTTTTCTGGACTTTACTATGAGTTTGTGTGTTTTTCTGTGATTTCAGGTATTTTTTGGCTGAAATTGAGGGATCTGAACAAAAATCTGATTCAGAGGCTGAAAAGGACTGTAGATGCTGTTGGATTCTGACTTCCCTGTACTCGAAGTGGATTTTTTGGAGCTACAGAAGCCCAATTGGTGCGCTCTCAACGGCGTTGGAAAGTAGACATCCTGGGCTTTCCAGCAATATATAATAGTCCATACTTTGCCCGAGATTTGATGGCCCAAACTGGCGTTCCAAATCAGCTCAAAACTACCCAGCGTTAAACGCCGGAACTGGCACAAGAATGGGAGTTAAACGCCCAAACTGGCACAAAAGCTGGCGTTTAACTCCAAGAAGAGTCTCTACACGAAAATGCTTCAATACTCAGCCCAAGCACACACCAAGTGAGCCCGGAAGTAGATTTTTATGTCATTTACTCATCTTTGTAAACCCTAGGCTACTAGTTCTCTACAAATAGGACCTTTTGCTGTTGTATTTTCATCTTGGTTCTTCTGGTTCCCTCTCTGGGGCCGAAGCCAATGATCACTATTATCATTTATGTATTTTCAACGGTGGAGTTTCTACACACCATAGATTAAGGTGTGGAGCTCTGCTGTACCT
>NC_029778.3:68723896-68727640 GCF_000817695.3 Arachis duranensis
TGATCACAATTTCGTGCACCAAGTTTTTGGCACCGTTGCCGGGGATTGTTGAGTTTGGACAACTGACGGTTCATCTTGTTGCTTAGATTAGGCATTTTTCTTCAGAATTCTTAAGAATGAATTCTAGAGTTTCATGATGATCTGTTGAAGTCTGGCTGGCTGTGAAGCCATGTCTAATTTTATTGGACCGAGGTTTCAACTTATCATCACAAGAGCTTGTTGATTTCTATCAATCTTGCTGTTGGAGCAATGATCTGCTAAGGCTTGGCTGGCCATTGGCCATGTCTAGTGTTTTGGACCGGAGCTTTCTTTGAAAGCTTGGCTGGCTATGAAGCCATGTCTAATTCCTGGACCGGAGTCTTAGACTAGCATTGCATGATTCCTGGAATTCTCATTAAGAATTTTGATATCTTTATTTTCTTGTTCCACTTAATTTTTGAAAAATCCAAAAAAAACCAAAAAAATTACAAAATCATAAAAACCAAAATATTTTATGTTTCTTGTTAAGTCTAGAGTCTCATTTTAAGTTTGGTGTCAATTGCATGTTTTTGTTCTTCTTGCATTTTTCATGTGTCTTCAGTGATCTTCAAGTTGTTCTTGATGATTTACTTGCTCTTATCTTTAAATTCTCTTGTCTTGAGTGTTCTGTTATTTCTCATATGCATTCTCAACTTGTTAGAAACTTTTAAGTTTGGTGTCTTGCATGCATTTGTTTATTTGATTTCAGTTGCATTTTTGATAATTCCTCATTATAAAACAATCCAAAAATATTTTTAATTTGTGTCTTTTCAAGTCAATAATACAGAGAATTGAAGATTCAGAACATACAGCAGAGGAATTACACAGAAAAAGCTGGGCGTTCAAAACGCCTGGTAAGGAAGGCAAACTGGCGTTTAAACGCCAGCCAGGGTGCCTGGCTGGGCGTTTAATGCCCAAAAGGGTAGTGCTTTGGGCGTTAAACGCCAAAATGTGCACCATTCTGGGCGTTTAACGCCAGGATGGCACAAGAGGGAAGATTCTGTTTTCAATTCAAATTTTTTTCAAGTTTTCAAAATTTTTCAAAATCATATCTTTTCAATCAAATCTTTTTCAAAATCAATTTCTTTCCATTTTCAAAAAAAAAATACTTGCTATCAATTAATGATTTGATTCAACATTTCAAGTATGTTGCCTTTTCTGTTGAGAAAGGTTTAAATGTTTGAATCATATTGATGACATGTCATCATATACCTATTTTTCTATGCTTTTTCATACAAGAAATTGATGATTAGTGCTTAAATATTGCATTCTTTTGTGCTTAATTGGAATATTTCCTTGATCTTTTAATTTTATAAATCTTGTAGGAAATAAGAAGAAAAAGAAGCAAAGAAGCACAAAAAAAGAGGAAAAAAGAGCTTTGGAGCACACTTTGAAGTTGGAGCACACTTTGGAGGCTTAGGCCACGCTTTTAAAAGCGTGGCCCGTGACCAAATTAAAGAAGAAAACAACCAGCACGCACACTGCCCTGCCCTTGCGAAGGGCAGGGCAGAATCATGATGAAACAAAGTGAGGTTGGAGCAAATTTTCGCTAAGTTAAAATCTGGCCGCTCACAGCATGACCATGCCTACTTCAAAGGGTTATAACTTGAGCTACAGACGTTCGATTGATGTGCTTCTAGTTGCGTTGGAAAGATGACATTTAGAGCTTTCCAATAATATATAGCAATCCATATTTGGCGTACAATTGAGGCATGAGTGAAAGGCATCTTTAAGGGCCAAAAATAAGCGAAAATAAACCAAAGTGCTTCCACCAAGGCTCGAAGCTGGAGCCTCACTCCAAAGCAAAGTAGCGCTCAATTTTCTGCTCTGCCCTCTTGGAGAGCAGGGCAATGTCGTGCTCTCTTCATGGAAAATCAAGGAAAAATTGCTCCTCAAGTGCTTTCACTAAGGTTCGAACACAAGACCTTCAAGGAAGTAAAAGCTTAGGCGCTACTCCTTGGCGCACACAAGCTCATCATGGCACGGTCAAGGAACTTGGTGCGCGCACAAGACACACCAAGGCAACATTGCCCTGCCCTCCACAAGGGCAGGGCAGCATCCTGATGTTCCCACATTTGGCACGCAATATGCTTCCTCACACAAAGTTTCCCTGCTCTGCCCTCCACAAGGGCAGGGCAGCCTCCTGGGAGCAACATATGGGCCAAAATCAACCAAAATTCAATTTAATTCAATTCCTCACCAAATTGAATCAAGGTCATCCAAGACCCATTCTCCCTCAAATCCAAAGCAAGCAAAGCCTATTCAACATGACTCAAAGGCACACAGAGAAGCTAGATTAGGAATTTCATTTTGTGATTTTGTTTTTAATTTCAATTTCATTTTATTTTTATTTTGTAAAAAGCCTATATAAAGGCATCACTCTCATTTCAAGAAGGGAAGCTCCATTAGAAGGAGGGCTAGCTCCACTAGGGAGTATTAGGATTTGAGAGCTCTCTCTCTTAGTTTTCATTTTCTGTTTTGAAATTTTGGATTGAGGTTAGAGGAATTCAGTTTCAATCTTTAATCTGAAATCCATCTTTGTTCATCTTCTGCATAATTTCTAAGAATTGAAAGTTGAATTTGCGTTCTCATTTACTGCTTCCATCTTTCTTTCTTCTTCAATCTGCTTTCTACTTTGATCAAGGAAGGAATTGAGATCTAGACTTGTTTTCTAGTCTCATTGATTCCCTGAGATCCTCACTTGTCTCTTTAAATTTCACAATTGAGCTTAATTACATTCTGTGTTGCTTCTTCAAGCAATTTTCCATTTCTGTTTAAATCTGCTGCACTTATTTTATCTCTTACTCCTCTGCTTGATTGCTTTTTCCATTTTCTTGTTGAATTTTAAATTCCCTGCACCCCAGCCCCCTTTACATTTGATGCAATTTATATTTCTTGCAATTTAAGTTTCAGCTATTTTACTTTCTTGCACTTTAAGTTTTATGCAATTTTACTTTCTGCAACTTTAAATTTCCTGTCATTTACAATTCTGTTGGCTACATTTCATCCAATATCCCTTCAATGTTAGCTTGACTAAACTAATCACCCACTAAAGTTGCTTGATCCATCAATCCCTGTGGGATCGACCTCACTCTTGTGAGTCATTACTACTTGATGCGACCCGGTATACTTGCCGGTTGGATTTGTGTGTTGGAAATTCGTTTTTCCACAAAAACACCATCACATATCTTTTCTTGTTTGCCAAGTCATTAATTTTTAAAATCAAATCTTTTTAAATTGCTTTTCAAATCATATCTTCTCAATCACATCTTTTTAAACCATAACTTTTCAATCATATCTTCTTAAATCACATCTTTTTCAAAATAGTTTTCAATCACATCTTTTTAATTTCTAATTTCAAAATCTTTTTCAAAAATCACTTGATTTCTTTTCCACTCTTAGTTTTCGAAAATCAATTAGTATTTTTCAAAATATTTTTAAAATCCTTTTAATTTATTTTCAAAAATTTCTTCCCCTCTTTTCACATCCTTCTATTTATGGACTAACATTCATCCTTAATGCACAATTCGAACTCCATCTTTCTTGATAAGTTTGAATTTTCTACCTCTTCCTTCCATTTTTCTTTTCCTCTGACACCTCAAGGAATCTCTATACTGTGACATAGAGGATTCCATATTTTCTTGTTCTCTTCTCTTTCATATGAGCAGGAGCAAAGACAAAAGCATTCTTGTTGAGGCTGACCCTGAACCTGAAAGGACCTTGAAG
>NC_029778.3:68728237-68729125 GCF_000817695.3 Arachis duranensis
AATCAGAAGAAAGGAGTTCTTGAGATTGATACTCTGAATGCCATATTGGCTCAGAACAAAATATTGACTCAGCAAGTCAATATGATTTCTCAAAGTCTGTCTGGAATGCAAGCTGCACCAGGCAGTACTAAGGATGCTTCATCTGAAGAAGAAGCTTATGATCTTGAGAACTCTTCAATGGAAGAGGTGAATTACATGGGAGAACCCTATGGAAACACCTATAATCCTTCATGGAGAAATCATCCAAATCTTTAATGGAAGGATCAACAGAGACCTCAACAAGGTTTCAACAATAATAATGGTGGAAGAAACAGGTTTAGCAATGGCAAGCCTTTTCCATCATCTTCTCAGTAACAGATAGAGAATTCTAAGCAGAGCCACTCTGACTTAGCAACCATGATCTCTGATCTAATCAAAACCACCCAGAGTTTCATAACTGAAACAAGGTCCTCCATTAGAAACTTGGAGGCACAAGTGGGTCAGCTGAGTAAGAAAATTACTGAACTCCCTCCTAGTACTCTTCCAAGCAATACAAAAGAAAATCCAAAAGGATAGTGCAAGGCCATCAACATGGCCGAATTTGGAGAGGAGGAAGAGGCAGTGAACGTCAATGAGGAAGACCTCAATGGACGTCCACTGGCCTCCAATGAGTTCCCTAAAGAGGAACCATGGGAATCTGAGGCTCATAATGAGACCATAGAGATTTCATTGGACTTACTTCTGCCATTCATGAGCTCTGATGAGTATTCTTCCTCTAAAGAGGATGAGTATGTCACTGAAGAGCAAGTTGCTAAATACCTTGGAGCAATCATGAAGCTAAATGACAAGTTATTTGGAAATGAGACTTGGGAGGATGAACCCCCTTTGCTCACCAAAGAACTGGATGAC
>NC_029778.3:68729374-68730694 GCF_000817695.3 Arachis duranensis
AGTCAAACTCTAAGTTTGGTGTTGGGAGGTTCCAACATTGCTCTGAGCATCTGTGAGGCTCCATGAGAGCCCACTGTCAAGCTACTGACATTAAAGAAGCGCTTATTGGGAGGCAACCCAATATTATATTTATCTATTTTCCCTTTGTTATTTTATGTTTTCTGTAGGTTGATGATCATGGGAAGTCACAAAATCAATTGAAAAAGCAAAAACAGAATGAAAAACAGAAAGAAAAATAGCACACCCTGGAGGAAGACCTTGCTGGCGTTTAAACGCCAGTAAGGGCAGCAAATGGGCGTTTAACGCCCAGTCTGGTACCATTCTGGGCGTTAAACGCCAAAAAGGGGGCACCAGACTGGCGTTAAACGCCAGGAAAGGGCAAGAAGCTGGTGTTAAATGCCAGAAATGGGCACCAGCCCGGCATTTAACGCCAGAATTGGCATAAAGAGCATTTTTGCTCGCCACTTGGTGCAGGGATGAATTTTCCTTGACACCTCAGGATCTGTGGACCCCACAGGATCCCCACCTACCCTACCACTCTCTCTCTTCTTCACCCATTCACCAATCACCTCAACACCTCTTCCCCAAAAACCCTTCACCTATCAAATCCCATCTTTCTCTTCACCACTCACATCCATCCGTCATAAAACCCCACCTACGTAACCATTCAAATTCAAACCACTTTCCCTCCCAAACCCACCCTCACATAACCGAACCCTACCCCTCTCTCCACCCCTATATAAACCCATCTTCACTCCTTCATTTTTACACAACCTAAACACTATTTTTCCCCCTTTGGCCGAACCACAAAGCCATCTCCATCTCCTTCATTTCTTTTTCTTCTACTCTCTTCTTTCTTCGTTTGCTCGAGGACGAGAAAACCTTTTAAGTTTGGTGTGGTAAAAGCATTGCTTTTTATTTTTCCATAACCATTTATGGCATCCAAGGCCGGAGAAACCTCTAGAAAGAGGAAAGGGAAGGCAAAAGCTTCCACCTCCGAGTCATGGGAGATGGAGAGATTCATCTCAAGGGTGCATCAAGACCACTTCTCTGAAGTTGTGGCCTTGAAGAAGGTGATCCCCGAGGTCCCTTTTAAACTCAAAAAGAGTGAATATCCAGAGATCCGACATGAGATTCGAAGAAGAGATTGGGAAGTTCTTACCAACCCCATTCAACAAGTCGGAATCTTAATGGTTCAAGAGTTCTATGCCAATGCATGTATCACCAAGAACCATGATAAAAGTGTGAACCCGGACCCAAAGAATTGGATTACAATGGTTCGGGGGAAATACTTGGATTTTAGTCCGGAAAATGTAAGGT
>NC_029778.3:68730859-68735342 GCF_000817695.3 Arachis duranensis
AAAGCCGGTTCAACTGAGAAGGCATGACCTCAAGCCCGTAGCTAGAGGATGGTTGGAGTTTATCCAACGCTCAATCATTTCGACTAGCAACCGGTCTGAAGTTACTCTAGACCGAGCCATCATGATTCATAGTATCATGATCGGAGAAGAAGTAGAAGTTCATGAGGTTATAGCCCAAGAACTTTATAAGGTGGCGGACAAGTCCTCTACCTTGGCAAGGTTAGCCTTTCCTCATCTCATTTGTCACCTCTGTTATTCAGTTGGAGTTGACATAGAGGGAGACATCCCCATTGATGAGGACAAGCCCATCACTAAGAAAAGGATGGAGTAAACAAGAGATCCCACTCATCATGAAATCCCCGAGATACCTCAAGGGATGCACTTTCCTCCACAAAACTATTGGGAGCAAATCAACACCTCCCTAGGAGAATTAAGTTCCAACATGGGACAACTAAGGGTGGGGCACCAAGAACATTCCATTCTCCTCCATGAAATTAGAGAAGATTAAAGAATCATGAGAGAGGAGCAACAAAGACAAGGAAGAGACATTGAGGAGCTCAAGCACTCCATAAGATCTTCAATAGGAAGAACAAGCCGCCATCACTAAGGTGGACCCGTTCTTTAATTTCCTTGTTCTCTATTTTTCTGTTTTTTGAAAAATCATGCTTATTTTTATCTATGTTTGTGTCTTATGATCATTAGTGTCTTAGTGTCTATGCCTTAAAGTTATGAATGTCCTATGAATCCATCACCTGTCTTGAATGAAAAATGTTCTTAATTGAAAAAGAGAAGAATTGCATAAATTTTTAATTTTATAACAGATTAATTATTTTGATGTGGTGGCAATACTTTTGTTTTCTGAATGTATGCTTAAACAGTGCATATGTCTTTTGAATTTGTTGTTCATGAATGGTTGGCTCTTGAAAGAATGATGAAAAAGGAAACATGTTACTGAGGATCTGAAAAATCATAAAAATGATTCTTGAAGTAAGAAAAAGCAGTGAATACAAAAAAAAAGGAAAAGAGAAAAACAAAAAAAACGAAAAAAAAAAGAAAGAGAGAGAAAAACAAAAAAGAAGAGAGAGAGAAAAGAAAAAAAATAAAGTTGTGATCCAAAGCAAAAATAGTGTGCTTAAGAACCCTGGACACCTCTAATTGGGGACTCTAGCAAAGCTGAATCACAATCTGAAAAGGTTCACCCAGTTATGTGTCTGTGGCATGTATGTATCCGGTGGTAATACTAGAAGACAAAGTGCTTTGGGCCACGGCCAAGACTCATAAAGTAGCTGTGTTCAAGAATCATCATACTTAATTAGGAGAATCAATAACACTATCTGGATTCTGAGTTCCTATAGAAGCCAATCATTCTGAATTTCAAAGGATAGAGTGAGATACCAAAACTATTCAGAGGCAAAAAGCTAAAGCCCCGCTCATCTTATTAATACTGATCTTCATAGATGTTTTTGGAATTCATTGCATATTCTCTTCTTTTTATCTTATTTGATTTTCAGTTGCTTGGGGAAAAGCAACAATTTAAGTTTGGTGTTGTGATGAGCGGATAATTTATACGCTTTTTGGCATTGTTTTTAGTATGCTTTTAGTATGTTTTAGTTAGTTTTTATCCTATTTTTATTAGTTTTTAGTTAAAATTCACTTTTCTAGACTTTAATATGAGTTTGTGTGTTTTTCTGTGATTTCAGGTATTTTCTGGCTGAAATTGAGGGACCTCAACAAAAATCTGATTCAGAGGCTGAAAAGGACTGTAGATGCTGTTGGATTCTGACTTCCCTGCACTCGAAGTGGATTTGCTGGAGTTACAGAAGCCCAATTAGCGCGTTCTCAACGGCGTTGGAAAGTAGACATCCCGGGCTTTCCAGCAATATATAACAGTCTATACTTTTCCCGAGATTTGATGGCCCAAACTGGCGTTCCAAATCAGCTCAAAACTGCCCAGCGTTAAACGCCGGAACTAGCACAAGAATGGGAGTTAAACCCCCAAATTGGCACAAAAGCTGGCGTTTAACTCCAAGAAGAGTCTCTACACGAAAATGCTTCAATGCTCAGCCCAAGCACACACCAAGTGGGCCCGGAAGTGGATTTTTATGTCATTTACTCATCTTTGTAAACCCTAGGCTACTAGTTCTCTACAAATAGGACCTTTTGCTATTGTATTTTCATCTTGGTTCTTCTGGTTCCCTCTCTGGGGCCGAAGCCAATGATCACTATTATCACTTATGTATTTTCAACGGTGGAGTTTCTACCTTAATCGGAATCTTCGTGGTATAAGCTAGAACTGATGGCGGCATTCAAGAGAATCCGAAAGGTCTAAACCTTGTCTGTGGTATTCTGAGTAGGATTCAATGATTGAATGACTGTGACGAGCTTCAAACTGGCGATTGTGGGGCGTTAGTGACAGACGCAAAAGAATCACTGGATTCTATTCCGACATGATCGAGAACCGACAGCTGAATAGCCGTGCCGTGACAGGGTGCATTGAACATTTTCACTGAGAGGATGGGAGGTAGCCACTGACAATGGTGAAACCCTACATACAGCTTGCCATGGAAAGGAGTAAGAAGGATTGGATGAAGACAGTAGGAAAGCAGAGAG
This sequence comes from Arachis duranensis, assembly GCF_000817695.3. NCBI lineage: Eukaryota > Viridiplantae > Streptophyta > Magnoliopsida > Fabales > Fabaceae > Arachis > Arachis duranensis. Next base: position 68,733,470 of record NC_029778.3, read on the forward strand.
ACGGAAGGGACGAAGCATCTCCATAAGCTTATCTGAAATTCTCACCAATGAATTACATAAATATCTCTATCTTTATCTTTATGTTTTATTCATACATCATCCATAACCATTTGAGTTTGCCTGACTAAGATTTACAAGGTGACCATAGCTTGCTTCATACCAACAATCTCTGTGGGATCGACCCTTACTCGCGTAAGGTTTATTACTTGGACGACCCAGTACACTTGCTGGTTAGTTGTGTGAAGTTGTGATAAAGAGTTGAGATTACAATTGTGTGTACCATGTTGATGGCGCCATTGATGATCACAATTTCGTGCACCACTTTACATGCAAAGCCATCTTTTTCAGGTTATTCATTGCAGAGAATTGCTTCAGTCTAGACAAAACTGCAGAGTCAAGAGGTTTATCTGGTGCAATGTTGTCATCAACAATCCATGGGTGGCCTGAAATAAAGAAGAATGGTAGTTTCAGAGTCTTGTAATATGTATAAATCTTAACAGCTGTTAACCTATTTAAAATACTAGTGCTATAAAACTCAGCATGCTATGAAAACTGTTCACCATAAAATTTTTCTTAGTAAAATCTGTCAGAAGATCCCAGGTTCAGTTTCTAAAGGTGAAATTTTTAGAACAATATTAGCAATGATAAAACGAGAAATAATGAAGAAAAAATTTGAATCCTAATGCTCCCAAATTGATATGCATATACCTACCAGCCCAAAATGGTGGCACCCCACTTAATAAGATGTACAAAATAACCCCTGCACTCCACACATCTGATTCTGGTCCATAATGCTTGTGCAAGACCTCTGGTGCAACATAGTATGGGCTCCCAACAACATCACGAAATGATTCACCTGAAAACTTATATCACTTCATCAAGCATAGTGGCATAAACAGCATGAGAGGTAAAAAATATTCAAATCATAGCAATAAGAAAAGATTTTATATCTATGATTTGTTAAACAAATAAACCCAAACTTGCATCAGATAGAAAGCCGAAAGATTTGATGTTTGTAGACACCAAATTCCTTGGACAGAGCAACTACAGCCAATAACATAACCAGATTCACCCGAATTCAACAAAGATAAAAGCAATGAATCCAATTGAGAACACAGAAATAATTACTACCCAAACATATATTTATTCTCAATTAAAGAAATATATCAAATTCGTTATATAAATGCAATATGTCCTTCCTACCATTAGTGTTCCTGTTCTATGGTAAGAAATTATATTAATGTATGATGAGCGGATAATTTGTACGCCTTTTGGCATTGTTTTTAGTATGTTTCTAGTATGTTCTAGTTAGTTTTTAGTATATTTTTATTAGTTTTTAGTTAAAATTCACTTTTCTGGACTTTACTATGAGTTTGTGTGTTTTTCTGTTATTTCAGATATTTTCTGGCTGAAATTGAGGGACCTGAGCAAAAATCTGATTCAGAGACTAAAAAGGACTGCAGATGCTGTTGGATTTTGACCTCCCTGTACTCGAAGTGGATTTTCTGGAGCTACAGAAGCCCAATTGGCGCGCTCTCAACGGCGTTGGAAAGTAGACATCCAGGGCTTTCCAGCAATATATAATAGTTCATATTTTATCCGAGATTTGATGGCCCAAACCGGCGTTCCAAATCAGCTCAAGAATTCCCAGCGTTAAACGCCGGAACTGGCACAAGAATGGGAGTTAAATGCCCAAACTGGCACTAAAGCTGGTGTTTAACTCCAAGAGAAGTCTCTACACGAAAATGCTTCAATGCTCAGCCCAAGCACACACCAAGTGGGCCCAGAAGTAGATTTTTATGTCATTTACTCATCTCTGTAAAACCTAGGCTACTAGTTCTCTATAAGTAGGACCTTTTGCTATTGTATTTTC
>NC_029778.3:68736135-68736429 GCF_000817695.3 Arachis duranensis
CCAGTACACTTGCTGGTTAGTTGTGCGAAGTTGTGTTTATGCCATGGTATTGAACACCAAGTTGTTGGATTCATCACCGGGGATTATTTGAGTTGTAGTGATCACAATTTCGTCCACCAAGTTTTTGGCGCCGTTTCCGGGGATTGTTCGAGTATGGACAACTGACGGTTCATCTTGTTGCTCAGATTAGGTATTTTTCTTCAGAGTTCTTAAGAATGAATTCTAGTGTTTCAAGGTGATGTTCTTATCATCACCAAAGCTGATTGATCTTCATCAATTTAGCTCTTGAATGCA
>NC_029778.3:68736821-68737561 GCF_000817695.3 Arachis duranensis
ATATGCATTTTCATTTTGTTAGTGTCAGTAGTATACAAACTGCTAAGTTTGGTGTCTTGCATGTATTGTTATTTGATTTTAGTTGCATTTTGATTATTCTTTATTATTAAAAATCCAAAAATATTTTTAATTTGTGTCTTTTCAATTCAATAATACAGAGAATTGAAGATTCAGAACATACAGCAGAGGAATTACACAGAAAAAGCTGGGCATTCAAAACGCCCAGTAAGGAAGGCAAAATGGCGTTTAAACGCCAGCCAGGGTGCCTGGCTGGGCGTTTAACGCCCAAAAGGGTAGTAGTTTGGGCGTTAAACGCCAGAATGTGCACCATTCTGGGCGTTTAACGCCAGGATGGCACAAGAGGGAAGATTCTGTTTTTAATGCCAATTTTTTTCAGGTTTGCAAAATTTTTTTTTCAAAATCAAATTTTTTTTTCAAATCAAATCTTTTCAATCAAATCTTTTTCAAAATCAATTTCTTTCCATTTTCAAAAATACTTGCTATCAATTAATGATTTGATTCAACATTTCAAGTATGTTGCCTTTTCTGTTGAGAAAGGTTTAATGTTTGAATCATATCTTTTCTTGATAGCCAAGTCATTAATTTTCAAAATCTTTTTCAAAAATCACTTGATTTCTTTCCCACTTTTATTTTCGAAAATCAATTAGTGTTTTTCAAAATGTTTTCAAAATCTTTTACTTAATTTTCGAAAATTACTTCCCCTCTTCTCACATCCTTCT
>NC_029778.3:68738640-68739232 GCF_000817695.3 Arachis duranensis
CAACAATAATAATGGTGGAAGAAACAGGTTTAGCAATGGCAAGCCTTTTCCATCATCTTCTCAGCAACAGACAGAGAGTTCTAAGCAAAACACCTCTGACTTAGCAACCATGGTCTCTGACCTAATCAAAACCACTCAAAGTTTCATGACTGAAACAAGGTCCTCCATTAGAAACTTGGAGGCACAAGTGGGTAAGCTGAACAAGAAAATTATTGAACTCCCTCCTAGTACTCTTCCAAGCAATACAGAAGAAAATCCAAAAGGAGAGTGCAAAGCCATCAATATGGCCGAATTTGGAGAGGAGGAAGAGGCAGTGAACGCCACTGAGGAAGACCTCAATGGACGTCCACTGGCCTCCAATGAGTTCCCTAATGAGGAACCATGGGAATCTGAGGCTCAAAATGAGACCATAGAGATTCCATTGGACTTACTTCTGCCATTCATGAGCTCTGATGAGTATTCTTCATCTGAAGAGGATGAGTATGTCACTAAAGAGCAAGTTTCTAAATACCTTGGAGCAATCATGAAGCTAAATGACAAGTTATTTGGTAATGAGACTTGGGAGGATGAACCCCCTTTGCTCACCAAAGAA
>NC_029778.3:68740986-68742286 GCF_000817695.3 Arachis duranensis
AGGTTGGCATTCAACTTGCCCATGATGTAAGGGGATGAACATCCTTACACTAGAAGGGTTAACTTTGATCAAAGGTTGGACCAAGTTCTCACAGTCATTTGTGAAGAGGGCGCCCGATGGAAGAGAGATTCAAGAGGAAAGTCGGTTCAATTGAGAAGGCATGACCTCAAGCCCGTGGCTAGGGGATGGTTGGAGTTTATCAATCGCTCAATCATTCCCACTAGCAACCGGTCCGAAGTTACTATAGACCGGGCTATCATGATTCATAGCATCATGATTGGAGAAGAAATGGAAGTTCATGAGGTTATATCCCAAGAACTTTATAAGGTGGCGGACAAGTCCTCTACCTTGGCAAGGTTAGCCTTTCCTCATCTCATTTGTCACCTCTGTTATTCAGTTGGAGTTGACATAGAGGGAGACATCCCCATTGATGAGGACAAGCCCATCACTAAGAAGAGGATGGAGCAAACAAGAGACCTCTCTCATCATCAAATCCCTGAGATGCCTCAAGGGATGCACTTTCCTCCACAAAACTATTGGGGGCAACTAAACACCTCCCTAGGAGAATTGAGTTCCAACATGGGACAACTAAGGGTGGAGCACCAAGAACACTCCATTCTCCTCCATGAAATTAGAGAAGATCAAAGAATCATGAGAGAGGAGCAACAAAGGCAAGGAAGAGACATTGAGGAGCTCGAGCACTCCATAGGATCTTCAAGAGGAAGAACAAGCCGCCATCACTGAGGTGGACCCGTTCTTTAATCTCCTTGTTCCTTATTTTCCTGTTTTTCGAAAAATCATGCTTATGTTTATCTATGTTTGTGTCTTGTGATCATTAGTGTCTTAGTGTCTATGCCTAAAAGTTATGAATGTCCTATGAATCCATCACCTCTCTTAAATAAAAAAAAATATGTTCTTAATTGAAAAAGAAAAGAATTGCATGAATTTTGAATTTTATAACAGATTAATTATTTTGATGTGGTGGCAATACTTTTGTTTTCTGAATGTATGCTTAAACAGTGCATATGTCTTTTGAATTTGTGGTTCATGAATGTTGGCTCTTGAAAGAATGATGAAAAAGGAGACATGTTACTGAGGATCTGAAAAATCATAAAAATGATTCTTGAAGCAAGAAAAAGCAGTGAATACAAAAAAAAAAGAGAAGGAGAAAAACGAAAAAAAAGGGAGAAAAGAAAACGAAAAAAAAGAGAGAAAAAGAAAGAAATAAAGTCGTGATCCAAGGCAAAAAGAGTGTGCTTAAGAACCCTGGACACCTCTAATTGGGGACTCTAGCAAAGCT
>NC_029778.3:68742470-68742810 GCF_000817695.3 Arachis duranensis
AAACACTATCTGGATTCTGAGTTCCTAAAGAAGCCAATCATTCTGAATTTCAAAGGATAGAGTGAGATGCCAAAACTATTCATAGGCAAAAAGCTAAAGGCCCTGCTCATCTAATTAATACTGATCTTCATAGATGTTTTTGGAATTCATTGTATATTCTCTTCTTTTTATCTTATTTGATTTTCAGTTGCTTGAGGAGAAGCAACAATTTAAGTTTGGTGTTGTGATGAGCGGATAATTTGTACGCTTTTTGGCATTATTTTTAGTATGTTTCTAGTATGTTCTAGTTAGTTTTTAGTATATTTTTATTAGTTTTTAGTTAAAATTCACTTTTCTGGAC
>NC_029778.3:68743752-68751571 GCF_000817695.3 Arachis duranensis
TAGCTTGCCATGGAAAGGAGTAAGAAGGATTGGATGAAGACAGTAGAAAAGCAGAGAGACGGAAGGAACACAGCATCTCCATACGCTTATTTGAAATTCCCACCAATGAATTGCATAAGTATCTCTATCTTTATCTTTATGTTTTATTCATCATTCATAACCATTTGAGTTTGCCTGACTAAGATTTACAAGGTGACCATAGCTTGCTTCATACCAACAATCTCTGTGGGATCGACCCTTATTCGCGTAAGGTTTATTACTTGGACGACCCAGTACACTTGCTGGTTAGTTGTGCGAAGTTGTGTTTATGCCATGGTATTGAACACCAAGTTGTTGGATTCATCACCGGGGATTATTTGAGTTGTAGTGATCACAATTTCGTCCACCAATGTACCACAAGAATTCTCTTCAAAATAAATATTATCTTTAAATATCATGATCGAGTGACCAATGTCTTTCTATTTAGATGTGCTTATTTGAAATACATAATTATCACATAAATTAAAATGCAGAATGTATCATATATAATTCACATAATTGAAACTATGAACTTTAAGTCCGGAACTAAACAAGAACAAAGTAGGAACAAATCCTCACCTCAATGACTTGGAACGACATCAAAATCAGTTCCACGAGATTTGATAGCTTCGAACGCGGCTTCAATCGAAGGTTCCAGAGTCTCCCGCTTGCTCGCCTTCTAGATCTACTCAGCCAGCACCACTGAGTTCGTGCCCAAATTGCGCTCTGAGTGCTTCAAGCCGTTGGAGCAAAAGCAGAACCAATGGCAGAACCCACCATGGAAGACGACGTAGAACATGTAAACTCTCCAAGATCTAAAGCATTACTATCCTGAAAGGCGAGTGCTCCACGAATTAAGAGGCTTCACGATCACCTCGTCCTCCATTCATAACCCCACCGGTGACGCATTGACGAAGGAGACTTAGCGGCAACGGCGGCAAGAAAATGAATGGCAGTGGTGATGGAATCGAGAATTTAGGGTTTAGACTCAAACCTCATTCTCTCTCTGTAAGAACCCTTCTGATTTTTTTTTTGTATGCTTAGTAAGTGTTTATTTGGGTTGGGCTTTTCATAATTAACTGGGTTAAGAATATTATAACAGTGGGAATTTTGTTATATTATTTAAAATTATCACAAATCCTAAGTTAATATTCTAATTTTCGGTTTCAGCTGTTCAGGTGTCGCAACCCCAGGTAATACTGGGTGAATCCTCTTTTTTCAACATCGGTGTTTTGCGGTCTTGCTTTGCTTTAAACCATTCAACCAGCTCATGCGTTTGACTGTTGACAATTCGACTCTGTTTGCTGCTGTCATTCATCCCCAACTTCAATCATCCCCGACTTCATTCCATTTCTTATTCGTCACATAAGTGGTAAGGTATGGAGCACAAAAAAATTTATCTACTAATATATATCCACTGACCCACTAAAGTATATGTATCTCTATATCTGTTACCTATTTGCATAATATATATATATTTATTTATATGTATAAATTATATTATTTATTTTATTTATTATTTATTATTTATATTCTTTATTCTCCCTTGTGTGCTACTGTATGCTTTTGTTTATGCATTTAAGTAGAGCCACACTCACGGTGTAGGAACTCACACCAACTAAAGAAATACTTCTACCTTTTACAGAGAATTTCCACCTTCGTGTCTAGGAAAGAACCTCACTATCGATTTGGAATGTCCCGAGCAACAATCGAAGAGGTTGATCATGCCTTCCATGTTGGGCATTGCAGTGATGAGGTCAATTTGAACATCCCTGCTTTGCTAACCGACGTAATTTTGAAGATTTTTCTTCGTTCTGATGCAAAAACCATAGGAAGAGGGGGGTGTATGTCGCGTGATTGGTACGACAGATTGAACCGGATGGATAATATGGTGACTCATTTCAAATTGGTTGATGGGAAGGTGGTGGTTCTTCACTTGGACAACCCCCTAAGAGATGTGATTGTGGGAGGCTTTCGATGTTTGTCTTTGAAACTCGTGTCGCCGTTCCGGTTGCGGTTCCTCTGGATTGGACCAGGTTTTCCATGGTGGGAACAGACTCTGGCAAGGTATGTGCAAGATTCTCAATAGATGGTCGTTCGAGTGTATTGATCACTTGGGATCTGTTGGGTTCCTAGAGGTCTGCTATTGATGATCCCGGGTCTGACGGTTACCACTTCAACCACCGTGATGACTGCTCTGCTTATGCCTTTCTCAGCACGGTGGGTTGTGATGATTATAAGATTCTCAGTCTCACGAAGCGTAATCTGGCAAGTCTTGGATACAACGTGCAGATGTATCTCTCGACTACAGGTCGGTGGAGTAGCGCTGTGCGGACGCCACCAATGATTGATAGACTGAGCAGTGTGTATGTCGTGGCCAGCAGCTGTGTTTTTTGGGTCAATTGTGAAGGTAGATTCACGAAGACACCGGTCTCTGTGGTTTTTCTCAATTATGGATTCTGCGTGGGATGAGATAGAAATAGGCGCAGGCGCATGTGTCGATCATCCCACCTTGATTGGCCACAATGATTATGTGGATTTCGTTACCTATGAGCAGTCCACTTTGAGATTTGGAGTGCATGTCATGACCATCAACCTTAGCCCTGTTGGCACAATGGCGTGGGGTCGACATCTCTTTATTGGTGTCACTAACATGACGGAAACACCCTCTTTGAAGATAGGTCGCGATCTGCTCGGGATCAGCCACTGTGTCCGTGGTTTCGACGGTGCTGAGTTGTCGCTTGATGCAGTGGTATCGGTTGCCCAGTTCTGCTCCATTGGTCTGACCGACGGAGTTGTGAAGTTTATTGGACGCATTACATGGCCTGGAGTTGTTTGCATCAGGGGGTGCATGGGGTTTTCTATAGAAGTATGAATATTGCTGATTAACGTGTTGTTCTTTCCGCGATGTGTTTTCCGCTTTGATTCCTTAAGATTTATAAACACACTTTTTGAACAACTTGGTGGTTTGCCAATTGTAATATTTAGTTTTGGCCCCCGAGTTTATTGCATCCTGTCCCGGGGGTTGATGGGTTCGATATGATTTAGATCTTTATCTCCATGTCTCTTGACCTATGAATGTTGCATGTTTTATTTATCTTTTATAAATCCCACTTTATATTTCTTGGTTATTATATAACGTGTTGGGAACTGTTTATTGGTGATGCCAGACCTGGATTTGGTGGTTATGATAATGGTTGGTTTGGCCAAGCAGCTTGTGTTACGGTTACTTTTTTCCCTCTCTTTGCAACTTATCGTAACTTAGTCACAACCGGTCTATGTTACACTGGGCTGCCGTTTTGTTCTCGCCATTTCAATACAAAGGCATCAATAGATGCATCATGATTCTTTCAGGCATAACTGGCCTTTTCTCCTGACATGGGCCCAATTTGTTGCATTTGTAACTGTGGGTTGGGTTAGCATTGGCCCACACTGATGTTATGACCTAATCCTCCTGCAACGACCCCTCATTTCATTTCCATTTGAAACCCTTGCTTCGGCCGTCACTCACGGCAATCAGGTTGGCACAGCAATGCCTCTCTGTGATCGTTCTGCCAGTCCTTCCTTTCGCCGTTCTTGTGTCTCTTTCTCCTCACCGTGGCCAGGACACTTTCATTTTGCATAATACCTCGGTAATTCCTGATTCATCTCTTCTATTGTTATTTTCTTTTTTATTTTTTATTTTTACATTGTTCTCACAAATTAAACCCCTTCCAACGGTTTTGATGCTATGATCGGTTTGTGTTGTCCAAGAAATCGCATTCTCCAACTTCATGCATGGAAAATTCTTTTGTTTCAACTATTGCCGGACTATCCCATTTGTTGATTCTGACTAATTTTGTTGACCTCAACTATTAATACCATCCACTTTGGAGCTACCTCTTCTGCGCTGCAGCTCCAGCTTTTGTGCGGCAATGCTTAGTTAACGAACTTCGAGGATATACGCTTTCTTGGCGCTGCTTTCTTTGACTGTGGCCTACTCACTGTGCAAGTAATTAGTCAATTGTGCTTTTTGGCTATAATGGTAATAGTTATAATACCATCAAATATTATTCATCCTCACTAATAGTTAAACACAGGATATCCTTTTCTTGCAGAAAAGATAAAGGTGATGCAATCAATAATTAAAGGCTCATTTTAATCTTTTCTGCATCATCATATCATTTATTATATATATGAAATTACGATTAAATAGCCACATATGACATATGACATATTAAAAATTCGTTAAATTGACATTTGTCAACTAAATCATCTAACACAACAATGATTTCTATGGATTTATTAATTTAGTCTCTGTATTTATTTAAATTTTTACAACCACAAATCCACCATGATTTTGATTACGTGGAAAAAACATAAAAAATAACTTTTATTTAGCCAATATAAATTAAAATTCATATTTTTTATTTATAATTTAATATTGAAGATTAAAAATTATGATTTACAATTTAGATTTAAGATATACAACATAATTTAAAAAAAATCGACTTTGTTTTTTAAAATTAAAAAAATTTATCAAATGTTTAAAAAACCCAATATGAATTTTGGCAATATTTTTTAAATGTTGATCAAAATTGTATAGGCACGGTAATTATAGACATGGTAGCATGCACCAAAACTACTCACCTTTATGTGGTGAATTCATGTGTTGTCTATTTTGATTTTGTCTTCTAAGTTTGTAAAGATTTTCTTAGCCCAGATAAAATTTTACATGTGTTGTTGTTGCAGTGCGTCATTTTTATTTGGGACCAAGGCACTGTATGCATTGGCAAGAGATCAAAGAATAGTGAGGGCTTCTATTCATCAACCAAGCAGTGAAGTGTTTGAACTCTTGGATCAATTGTACTCGCTCGAAGGTGGCAACACTGTTAATTTTCACCAAGCTTCTGAGGCATATGAGGTACCAGTCTACTCACCTTTATACATGTCATAATCTTGCTTATTGCAACATTTAAGTTTCATTCTTTTTGAGATTGTGTTCTAATCAGTCGATATTTATGACAATCATGAGTTTATATAACTAAATGTTCCTTTATGCATGGCATAATCAGGATGAAGCCAAGCTTGCTTCTTAATGCAGTCTTCTATGTTAGCAAAAAATACATTTTAAGGTGCGCTGTTCATAATCAAAAATACATTTCAAGGTGCGCTGTTGATGATCCCTGCTAATCTGATTTAGGTTGCATAACTTTACCTATTTAATAATTTGATTTAGCTTGAATAAATTTAGCTTAATAAGCCATGACTTTCTATCTGCTGCATTCCCTCGCTAATCTAACATTGGCTACGTAACTTTTGCTATTCACTTTTAGTGATTATCATGAAACAACCGATTAGATGCAATCAACCAATGCCTCTATGCGTCCTCCGAGTAATTTTTGGCTGCCAAGTTTATTCTTGTGCTCCTACTAATTTTTGTTTCCCAAATTTATTCTTTTGTTATTTACTTCTATGCCTATCTGTTAGGCCAGCATTTACATTGCAGATACATTTACATATACATCAACGCTTTTGAAATCTGTCGCAGCTTACTATGACGTCCTAGTATCTTTTTTACTTGGTTCCCATGCATCTCTCCATGTATCATACATCCCTCCGACTTGCCCATTCATCTAATCTTGCCTCCATTTCAATATGCTTGGTGATTCAATGTAATTAATTACTTTAAGTGTGTTCCATTCTTTCCTATCCATCTCGTTCAACACTGTGAATCTCTCGTGACAAGACAGATTCCTACCTGGAGTAAATGAACTTCAATTTCCATACTTGCTTCAACACTTACTGTGAATTTCATTTAATGATACTATATCTTATTTTAGTCATACTTATGTCAGGGGTAATTAAACTTAGTTATTATCAATGCTATTTTTAGACCTCAAACTACTTGGTTGGTGACTGATCTCATCTGATGAGCTGCATTTATTGACTACCTGTTTCTTATTAATTTTCATCAGGCTATCCTCCAAAGGCGGGAACTTTGTTTTCTTCAAATTTTTTAACTTTGCTTGAGTCCTGCATATAAAATGCTCCCTATATTGTCCGTAATTAATTCTGAACCATCGACATATATTATTTATTATACATTATATATTATATATTATGGTCATTATCATGATTAGTTATTGTTGTATTACATGCTAAATATTTGTAATGGGTTATGTAATAAGCCGTCTGATCATCACACATCAGCTGGGATTCTATTTACTCTACTTCAGGGGGCCCAGAGTTTTTTAATGAACACCGCTTGGTTGCTTGGATTATTGAACCATTTCTGCTTAATTTTTTTGGTTTCCTCACATTGGCAACTTCTAAATAAGTTTGGTCTCTCATTTTATTCATTTTATTGGTCATACTACCAATTACTTAAGTGTTTAATTTAACTTACCCAATTAATTATCATGAAAAGACTCATAGTGATCACATTTGTCATACCCACGTCACTCAGGAATTGCTTTTGTCATTACATCTTCAATTTTTATTTATGTCAATCCTTTCCATTAGTATATCTAATCCAGTCTCTCCTTCGGTATCCGAGCCTGGGTGGCCCAAATAACATACCTACCCACGACTTCAGATCCCATGTATCTTATAACAATACCAATAACTATGACACCATCTGCTCTGCTCAATAGGTTTCTTTGGTAGTTAGATAATAATATAATTGTCATTTTTATTGTATTATTCCAAAACTTTATTCAAAAAAAAACTTTTATCTTTTATTTTATTTCTCACCTTTTGAACAATTTCAACAATTATTATTGTTTTATACATTTATAATTATAATTTATAATCTTACATTAATTTTTGATCGGAACCCACTACTTTTTATTATAAATATCAATATTCCAATTTCAATTTTAGCTATCTAATCCAGGGTCTTTTTGCTATCCGGCCCACGGTGGCCGAAATAATATCCTCAGTGATTTCATAATATAATCCTCTTTGATATAGTATTCTTCAATTATTGTTCATAAGTTTTTAATTTTATCTCTCACTCTTTGAACAATTACATCAACGATTGTTATAACTATTTTTTATATTATTAGTATTTTTTATATAACCTTAACACCTTTCTAGGCACCGCTTACTCTTTATTACTTGAATTTTAAATATAAAAATAGATATATAAATACATAAATAAATATAAATATAATAAATATAACTAAGTAAATAGAAATATTTGAATAGGCCATTCATAACCCCACTTATATCCATAAGCATATCTCACACACACAAACTTTGTTTTTGTTTTTAGCCATGTGGTCACTATCTGAAATGTTTCAAAAGTTTATTTACGACTTGGTGGACCATGGGTGAGTGACCAATATATATGTTGCTTTCTATTTATCTTCACACACACAAGCCTATGTGTTCCTTTTGTAGGGATTTCTGTTGACAAGCTAACCCAAAATGAGAGCTTCATGTCCGTACATTGCATCTGACACTGTTGCTATTTTTGTGAAGAATGTGTCTTTGGCCATCTGCTGACTCAGGTGAAAATGGTGATCCAACCCTGATTTTTATAGGCTTTTCTTCCTTGCATTGGATCCCGTGGTCGTACGTTTCCTTTTGCCTCAACGCCTCTATTATTCATATCTTCATATATCATATATTTGTTTTTGCTATCTATTTCATATACTCTATCTGTAATATGAAAATAATCATCTGAAGAGTCATCTTTTGTGGTTGCCAAATCCCCGTCCTTTTTTCCTTTGGCTGAATGGCCGCATGCCATATTTTTCCCCGATCTTTTAATCTATGTCATACATTTATAATGAAATTTATCAATGTGTATAGC
>NC_029778.3:68751943-68765992 GCF_000817695.3 Arachis duranensis
ACTATGGTCTTGTGGTGGTAGATGATTACTCTAGATTTGGTTGGGTACTTTTTCTTACTCATAAAAATGATGCTTGTCATGCTTTCTCAACCCTTTGCAAGAAAATTCAAAATGAAAAAGATTTAAAAGTGGCCCATTTGAGAAGTGATCACGGAAAGGAATTTGAAAACCAAGATTTTAAAAAATTCCGTGATGACTTTGGAATTGCTCATAATTTTTCATGCCCTAGAACACCTCAACAAAATGGAGTTGTTGAAAGAAGAAATAGAAGCCTTCAAGAGATGACTAGGGCTATGCTATGTGACAATGAGGTTCCAAAATTCCTATGGGCTGAAGCTGTAAATACAACATGTTACATTTTGAATAGGACCATTATTAGAAAATGGTTAAAGAAAACTCCTTATGAGCTATGGAAAGGATCTCCTCCGAATCTTAAGTATTTTCATATTTTTTGATGCAAATGTTTTATGCTAAAAAACAAAGAAAATATTGGTAAATTTGATCCAAAATCATATGAGGAAATGTTTGTTGGATATTCCACCACTAGCAAGGCCTATAGGATTTATCTCAAAGAACATAGGACCATAGAGGAATCCATACATGTCTCTTTTTGTGACTCTAACACAATTTCCAATGCTATAATCGAAGATGATACAGATTGTGAGGATGCTGTCAATAAAAAAACCAGTGAAGAAACTTCAAAGTTTGCTCAAAATGAAGAATCTGCCAGTCCAGTTTTGTCTCATCAGATTGGAGGAGATATTTCCATTTTATCTCCTGAGCTAGTAAGAGAAACTGAAGCAGTGAGACCCACAGAAGCTCATCAAAGCTTAACACCACTCCGGAAGCCTAGAGAATGGAAGTCTATGAGGGGTTATCCTCATGACTTTATCATTAGTGATTCCTCTCAAGGTGTAACAACAAGATCCTCAACCAAAAGGCAATCCGAAGTATCTTACCGACCTAATATATATTATACGATATTATATTATTTATAATTATCATGCACTATGCCACATCAATTAGTGGGGTATTAGTTTCGTCCCCACCATTTTTTCCTCGACCATCTCCATGCTGATAAATATCCATTTATATGCATGGATAAGAATAGTAATATACATCATTGTAGAAATTATAGCAATTATAGAAATCTGTTTAATAATGCAAATAATGTACGCTCCTGATTTCATTGTTAATTCTGCTTATGTCGCTTCGTGATACATTGATTGATATTCATTGATAATTGATATCAGGAATGTTAACTGATAAATTCATAAATCATAATTTCACAATTTATAACTTATAATAGAATCAACACATCTACATTCTACACTATTCTATTAGTATTATATTATTACTATACTATCATATCATATATATCTTATATGTCTTATTTTCTATGCTTTGTAATCATTATACACTTTCTAATACTTTCTTCTAATATACTATTCTATATTCTATATCTCTATATACATACATATATATAAACTATTCTCTATTTTTTTCACATATACATATAAATGCCTGCGTATATACATATAATGTACATTGTATACTTTATTTCTAAATAACTATTACTAATACTTGACTATATTACTATTAGCATATATATATATATATTATTTGTATATTATTTGTATATATACATAATTAACAATGTACGCGATGCACGGTTCTGATCTGTTCAACCCTTTAATTAATTTTCTTATACCTACACACCCTAACAGCTGCTTCGATTTAATAATTCCATCTACTACTTTGACTTTGCCGTTGTTCTCTCCTATTCCCTTTAACCAAAAAAAGAGAACTGTCCAATTCCTTCTCTCTTCAATTTTGCTTATTCATCTTTTATCGTTCTAGCTCATTTGCTCGCATGGTGGATTCCTTCTAGCAAAAGGTGAGTTGCTAATCTTTTCTTTTGCATTTTCAAGATCTTTTCGTGGTTATCATCAGCCAAGCAAGCTGATTTTGATTTCTTCCCGGTTCTTTTCCATTCCTTTTCCCATGAGATTGGTGCTCCTTTCGGTAAATTTTCTTCCGCAGCCTCCCACAAGCATCGTCTCAGTCATGCTGGGTCACTCTTCATTGCCTGCTTCATACTGGGTACGTTGGAAACCTTACCTTTGCTTTTCAAGAACTCAATCGTTCATTTCCTGTGTTGTTCATGACTAGCACTATTTTCCTGGCTAATGGGGTCACTTCTCCTTTTGTTGCTGCCCATTTTATGCATCAGGGAACATGTCTAACTTATTCCTCTCAGTAGTTGCACGCATATGCATTTTTTTCTGTTTGGACTCTTGCTTGGTGCGTCTCTTTCTTCCGTCACATAAGCGTATGATGCAGATATTATGATATGTGATTGAATGAAAAAATTATTGTAGTTACCATAAATTTTTCTTTTAGGCCACAGTTGCTCTTCCTCCAACATTTTACCGTGAATTTCGTTCTGAACTGTCAGATGAGGTTAGATTTGTCAATTCCTCCGGCCGTCGGTTCACCATGCTACTCCACAAGACTCCTGCTCTTCGCCTGATAGTGGGAGGGTTTCCTCAATTAATTAATGCCTTTACCATTAAGGGAAGATGCTGCTTCTTTATGGCCTATGTGGGTGATGCCAAGTTGGTTATGTTCCATGTGCTAGAGGTAAATGCGTGCCTCCCGGATGCCGGAGTTTCACCCATGTACCCTTTTGCCGTAGATGAACTATTAGAGAATACTTGTAGCAATTTTGCCGCTTATTTTGTGCCCGCTTTGTCTCAAGACGAGGATTTGTTGCTACCACATTCAATCCACTCTAATTTGCCATCAGTAATATATCCTAAGGGTGATACATACACCATTCAGTTCGCCTCGACCATACAAAATCTTCCCATGCTTTCGTTGCTTCTGGAAATTTATTTCACTTTTGCTACTGGTTTTGATGCCAAACCCCTTGACTATCGCGCCTTTGCTTCAATGCTTGGCCATTACTCAAACGCCTACCCCGGAGCACTTCACAGCTTGCTGCCAAACCGTGAGGTTATTGTTGTCGACAAACTGATTTCAAAATACCAAGCTGATGAGTATATTTTGTAAGGATTTATTCAGTCCTTCAATGCCTCCGTGTTTGGTTGATGTGGGTTTTTTGTCCTTAATGTCTATATGTACGTTGTAACAGCATCTTAGTCACTTTAAGACCATTTTCTCTCATTTGTTTTGTAAACCCTCCCAATCAGTTTTGTTCAAAGGGCCTTTGGGATTAAAGCTGATCAAGTCAACGTTGTCGATAATGTTGGTGTATGTTACAAGGTCAATGTTCGCTCGAAGCCAAGTCAGCCCCGAGAGTGCTATTTTGGTAAGGGCTGGAGGCCTTTTAGTCAGCACCACATGCTGCGAACCGGAAGCGCCATTAGGCTAATGGTTTATTCCCTTAAGAACTGGCGTGTGCATTGTCATGTCCTATGTATTTGATGCCTTGTTCCCTGAAGCTGAAAACTGTGCTCCCACCATCAAATATCGAACTTGGTGTTTCAGCAATGTGCAATATTCATTTTAATATGTGTTGTGGTTTAACTCATTAACTTAGCCAACTTTAGATTTACTCACCGGATATTGCTAAGATAAATTTAATCATATTCAGTCAAAATTGCTTTCGTTCTTTAATATATACTCTTGAACAATGCTGTCTATATAATTGAATAGGATTTTGCTACGTTAATCATGGGAAAATTTTGATTTTTTTCTCCTCATTCATATAATAGCCACTGTTTTATATTTTTTATAGGCTTTAGGATCGCACTATTACACCTTTCGGTTTATCGGAGATGACTCTCCATGATGGTTTGGGAAAAATTAGTTCTATAATACTGTTGACAACTTTAGATTCCTTTTAAGTAATGTTATATCCATCTTGCATTAAAGAACTTTTTTCCTCCTTAAATCACCCATTAACCAAAGGTTTAGTCTTTTTATATTAAACATTGCCTTCAAAAAACCATTTAACCAATTAGTTTTTAATTCACTGGATTCCATTATTTTACACCATTAAATAGTTGTTGTTGTATTTTCATATTACAAAACCTTTTATTAATATGTCAATTATTTAGTTAATATCTAGAAAATTTTTTGTTTTTTCAAAAATCATTTTTTTTGTGGTTTGTATGTATTATTGTTACATGACATAAAAAAGCCTTCATGATTCTTTCTTCCCATAACAATGCCTATACATTAATTCTTCTACACATTATCAGAGGTCAGATCTCTTTATTGCAGTGTTATAATGACGTTTATGGATATTATCGAATGAGTTGTATAATGGTAAAAAAAATTACCACAAGTTCGCTATGTTGCAATTTATCAAATATTTTTTTTCGTATAAATCTATCCACACATTGTTATTGTCATTACTATTTAATTCCCATGTTGGCACATGGTCAGCCATTTTTGACTAACCCACTAAGTTTTCATCCCGTCCTCCCTTTCACCTAAAACGATGAAGTCCTTTTAACTTGTTACCTTTGCTCTCTATGGATCAATTCTTTTCCTCTGCGGCATGCTCTCTCAACCCTATAATCTCGACCATGCCAGCTAAATGTCAACTCTTTCTGGTCGGTCTGCGTTCATCTTTCTATGTCAGTAGCTGTGTCGCTAATTCCTATATTCAACGTATACACCGGTGGATTTTGACCGCCAGCTCCCAATTCTCCAGGGCTTGCCGTAACGTCGCCTGCTTTTGGCATCCTTTCTCAGTCCAATGAAAAGCATCAAACACGAGCTTTGATTATTCGGTTGAGTTACCCCTTTCCCACAAGGTCTTCAGCCCCAAAGTTATTTATTACTTATTTATTATTTATTACTTATTATTTATTATTCGTCAATTATTTAGCATTTTATTTAGTTCGTTTTTTAGTTATTTGGTATTTACTTTAATATTTAATTACCTTTTTGTTGGATTTAATATTTAAGTGATTCTTCATTAGTTATTTAATTAGTAATTAATTATTAGTTATATTTGTTATTGTTATACTTATACTTGTGGTCATAGTTCTAATAACACTCATATTATAATAACAACTGTCTAATAGAATATAAAATATAGTAAATATAGTATAATGAGTTAAGATAGTATAATGGTTCCAGATTTCGCATAGTATAATAATTAGTCTATTACCTTTCAAATTGTATATCGAGTAAGGGTTCCAGCTTTTACAATCATGGTCTTATTCATGGTCTTTGTAAATTTATTTAATTATTTAATTTATTTATTCTCAATTTAAAGTAAAGTGTTGTCTCACCAGCGTCAGACGATCCCGACCGCAATCCCGTATCCAGTATGCTAAATTGCACTTGGTTAATGCTGGGACCTGGTGCTCTATAAAGCTTTCTCTTCCTTCCAACATGCTTGCACACTGACTTGGTCTGCATTTTTAATACTGGTTCGTTCTAAGATGTCCTTTTCTCATGTCACGTATGTTTATTGTGATTGATATTGTTATTGCTACTGCTATAAGCACATGTGTTCAAGCTTTTCCTTCACTTCCTTAGATTTAATCATAAACATGCATCACATATTTATTCCATTCATTCTTTGCACTGCGATGTATTTTTTTGTTTCCCATGCCATTCTGCCACCTTTTTCACTATATTGGTTTCTATTGCTTTGACTTTCCTCATGCCACATTCTTTGCAAATTGAGCTTTTTTCAGTACGCGAGTAATGCACACTCGGTGGCATGTCTTGAGTGTCTATGTGTTTATTCCCAATTTGTACATCAACCATTTCCTTTTTGGCATGTGATAGGTAGAAACAAGTGGCACACTGTTGTTATTGTTGGGTTGTGGACATGGTGTTGTGATTTCTACATTTCCTTTGCTATGGCACAAAACGTGTTTAATAGATTTTCATTGGTGTCTTCGGTGGAACCCCACTCATTAGCGTTAAAAACATTATTGTGTATATTATATACTTAATACACTTAATTAGTGTTATATTTATATTTATTTTTGTTTTTTGTACTTCCGTCGCTGTTGATGGTACTTTTTCCTTTGTATTTGTGTCTCCTCATGTATATTTTTTTAATTAATATCTACAATTCTCTGCAGTTAATCAGCTACTGAACTCATATTTTCTCCTAAAGCTTATTGGAGACCCAAATCCAATCCACCAGATGGATCAGACATTTGATTCTGGGAAAGACCTTTCTCTCATTTCCGAAAAGAACTGGTGCATTAGAGTAAGAATTTTGAGGATGTGGAAGGTTCCGTCATATGAAAAGAGTTACTCCCAACCTTCAATGAAGTTGGTTGTAATTGACAAAGATGTACGTTTTTGCCTTTTGTTGCATCATGTATGTTATTCCTTTCGGAAGTTTCTCATCTCCCTGATATCAGCCATCTCTTTATTTTTTGATTGCACCATTGTCAGGGATCTCGAATCCATTGTTTCATCCGGTCTGTCCATTACCAGCTTTTGAACCTATCCTTGAGGAGGGAAAGGTGTTTGTTGTGGCCAACTTCGCAATGGACTCAAACACACAAAAATACAGACCCACCAAGCATAGCATGCGGATCATATTTAAGAGGGTCACATTGGTCTCCGGTGCTGATGACATGGATATTCCAATTGAATCATTTGATTTCGTGGCAACCAAGGAAATCTTATCATGTGTTAAGGATGACTTATATCTTATCAGTATGCACTTTGATGTTCTCATTGTGCCACCCACATCTAGGTCATTTACCTAGCATAACATCTATTTGCTTTTGCCAACTGTCTGCTTAATCCTGCTTATCTTGTGGTTATCTGGCGCAGATTTTGTTGGTCTACTATCCGCAAAGAGTGAGTTGATTCCTTTCGAAAATAAAAATTGGAAGTCACATTACATGAAAATCGAGCTTGATGATCTGAGGTAAGTATTTTCATAACATTATGCATAGACACTTATATACCTTATCCATGACACATTTGAAACTGGCCTCTGATTGTGTTCTCTAATGATCATAACTGTTCTATGTAAACCACGATAAAAAAATACGTGTGGATCCAAAAGTGGCAGTGAGAAGCTTTCATGCACCTTGTGGAAAAATTATGCATCTGAATTGGTAACTCTTCTTGATGCCAACAAGGCCATTGAATTTATAATTGTGCTCCAATTTGCCAAGATGAAGTTCTACAATGGTATATTTAACATTGCCCCACTATATACGAACCTCTTTATATCTAACCAACTATTTCTCTAATCATATTTCATTTTATTTCAGGTGTGATGACTATCACCAACACAAACTACACCACAAGGCTCATGGTTAATGCTGACCTTGAAGTGGTTAAGAAATTCTGCCAAAAGTTCGGTTCTTTAACAAAGGCTTTAGTTATTTGTTCACCACTTTTTTACATGCAACTTTACCCCTTCCTGTATTGTTTGTGATATGGTAATGTTGTTAATTTGATTGATGCCAGGCTGACTCGACTTGGTAGCAAGCACAGCACCAGCGTTGATGTTATAGGCCGGGTAGTGAGGCATTCTCCATCTGAAGATTTTCTCAGCTTTACCCCCTATGCTCCCATACATCAGATAAAGTAAACTCTTGAGGTGTGCTCATTGGGTGCTTTGAATTCAATGGCTGTTTTGCAACACCCATTTAAATACATTCATTCTGGTTACCATCATGAAACAAATGAATACATGACTCCCTTTTTTTCGTGTGATACACCGCTCATTTCATTGTGACTAATTTCTGCTTCCAGAAATCAACCTATGTGATATGTGGAATGGTCATCGACATTGACAGAGATCATGCATGGTGGTACAAGGCTTTCAGGCAATGCACACAGGGACTGGAGGCACTTACTGACCAATTTTATTGTGCAAAATGCGATGTTTACTCTACAGTTTTGGCCCTAGGTTTGTATCCCTTCATGTGGGGTTGGTTTGTTCTTGTGTTAATTAATTAGACTCAGAAACATTAGCATTACTTTTTCTTTTCAGTTGGATGCCTTCCTTAAATTTGGGGTTGGTTCCATCAAACAGCCCTGTTGCACTTCTGTGTTTGTTGTTGAATATGGACTGAGTATTTGTTGGCATATTAACATGCCCCCCTTTTTTGTGTTTTGTATATGTGCATAAAGGTCCTGCATTCATGTTTGTGTTGTTGATGACTCAGATACCGCAACCTTTGTTCTATTTGAGAATTGTGCGTCAAAGTTCTTAGGCCTGTCTGCCACTGACATCCGCACCAGGCTGCTTGCTAGGGTTATTTATTCTTACTTTGTTTGCTCTTGCTCTGAGATTTTGTGATATCTTTTGCTGCCAACTTACTGCCTTCTTGTCTTCAACAAACAGGGTTATGGAAGAGACCATTTCCCAGATGAACTGAATGCACTTGTTAGGAAGACACTCCTATTCAAGCTTACTATTAGGCATGATAGCCTAAATAAATTTCAGCGGTGCGTGATTACCATTTCAAGGATATGTTCTGATCCAGAGATTATCTCTTCACTTGCTTTAGACAAGAACATTAAATTGGTATGGGTCTTTGAGTACTCCACAGAGGACTTTCAATTACCATTGCTTATTCAAATGTTGTTGCTTTTTGTATTCCTTAACACTTTACAATCTCACCATCATCTGTTCCAGGATGCACTGCAGAAGTTGACCACGACAGCGGATGTACGAAGCGGTGATTTGGTTAGGTCTGGGAGCATACTCGGCGTCCCTGGTTCCACCATCACTCCGAGTCCCAAATCCGCTGCAGTTTCTGGTCACGGGGCTGCCCACATGGTTACACAGACCCCTAAAAAGTGGGTATGCATTAGATCCGGCGATGACTTATCATCCCGTGCCACACCCTCTGCCTCCAAGAGTCTTCTTCCTGCGTTTGAGAGCTGCCTCCCAGGGAATGCCACCGACCCTGATGCAACGGACATGTGAGCCCCTCATCCCTTCGTACCAGAGCGTCTAAAATAAAAATAGCAAAACCCCAATTGCTTAGTGATGAGTGGATAATTTATACACTTTTTGGCATTGTTTTTAAGTAGTTTTTAGTATGATCTAGTTACTTTTAGGAATGTTTTCATTAGTTTTTATGCTAAATTCACATTTCTGGATTTTACTATGAGTTTGTGTATTTTTCTGTGATTTCAGGTATTTTCTGGCTGAAATTGAGGGACCTGCAAAACTCTGATAGGAGGTTGATAAAGGACTGCTGATGTTGTTGGAATCTGACCTCCCTGCACTCAAAATGGATTTTCTAGAGCTACAGAACTCTAAATGGTGCGGTCTTAATGGCGTTGGAAAGTAGACATCCAGAGCTTTCCAGCAATATATAATAGTCCATACTTTATTCGTAATTCGATGATGTAAACTGGCGCTCAACACCAGTTCCATGCTGCATTCTGGAGTCAAACGCCAGAAACACGTCACGAACAAGAGTTGAACGCCCAAAACACGTTACAACTTGGCATTCAACTCCAAGAGAAGCCTCAGCTCGTGGATAGATCAAGCTCAGCCCAAGTATACACCAAGTGGACCCCGGAAGTAAATTTATGCATCAATTACTTACTTCTGTAAACCCTAATAGCTAGTTTAGTATAAATAGAACTTTTTACTAGTTTATTAGACGTCTTTGACTATCTAGTCTTTTGACCACATATCTGGTCCTTCTCCCTATTTTCAAATTTCATATCATATTTTGGGCGCTGGCCATTCGGCCATGCCTGGACCTTCATCACTTATGTATTTTCAACGGTGGAGTTTCTGCACACCATAGATTAAAGGTGTGGAGCTCTGCTGTACCTCAAGTTTCAATGCAATTACTATTTTCTATTCAATTTGACTTATTCCTATTCTAAGATATTCGTTGCACTACAACATGATGAATGTGATGATCCGTGACACTCATCATTATTCTCACCTATGAACACGTGACTGACAACCACTTCCGTTCTACCTTAGACCGGGCGCATATCTCTTGGATTCCTTAATCAGAATCTTCGTGGTATAAGCTAGAATTGATGGCGGCATTCATGGGAATCTGGAAAGTCTAACCTTGTCTGTGGTATTCCGAATAGGATTCCGTGATTGAATGGCTGTGACGAGCTTCAAACTCGCGATTGATGGGCGTGATGACAAACGTAAAAGAATCAAGGGATTCTATTCCAACATGATCGAGAACCGACAGATGATTAGCTGTGCTGTGACAGAGCATTTGGACCATTTTAACTGAGAGGATGGGATGTAGCCATTGACAACGGTGATGCCCTACATACAGCTTGCCATAGAAAGGAGTGACAAAAATTGGATAAAAGTAGTAAGAACGCAGAGATTCAGAAGGAACACAGCACCTCCATACACCTATCTGAAATTCCCACCATTGAACTACATGAGTAACTCTATCTTTATTTTCTGTTTAATTTATTATTATATTCGAAAATCCAATAATCTCTTAATATAGTTGAGTCCGCCTGACTGGGATTTACAAGATGACCATAGCTTGCTTCATACCAACAATCTCTGTGGGATCGACCCTTACTCACGTAAGGTATTACTTGGACGACCCAGTACACTTGCTGGTTAGTTGTGCGGAGTTGTGACAAAGTGTGATTTATGTTTGAGAGCACCAAGTCTTTGGAGCCATTGTTGATGATCACAATTCCGTGCACCAAGTTTTTGGCGCCGTTGCCGGGGATTGTTCGAGTTTGGACAACTAACGGTTCATCCTGTTGCTCAGATTAGGTAATTTTCTTTTCAAAAAAAGTTTTCAAAAATTTTTCAAAATTTTTCAAAATTTTTCTTTGTTTTCGTTTTTCCCAAAAATTATTTTCGAAAAAAATAAAATAAAATACACAAAAAAATCATAAAATCATAAAAATAAAAAATATTTTGTGTTTCTTGTTTGAGTTTTGAGTCAATTTTAAAATTTGTTGTCAATTTCATGTTTTAGAAATTTCTTGAATTTTTCGAAAATTTATGCATTCATAGTGTTCTTCATGATCTTCAAGTTGTTCTTCGTAAGTCTTCTTGTTTGATCTTGATGTTTTCTTGTTGTGTCTTTTATTGTTTTTCATGTGCATTCTTGCATTTATAGAGTCTAAACATTAAAGATTTCTAAGTTTGGTGTCTTGTATGTTTTCTTTGCATCAAAAATTTTTTCAAAAATATGTTCTTGATGTTCATCATGATCTTCAAAGTGTTCTTGGTGTTCATCTTGACATTCATAGTGTTCTTGCATGCATCATGTGTTTTGATCCAAAATTTTCATATTTTGGGTCATTTTCATGTTTTTCTCTCTTATCATTAAATAAAAAAAAACAAAAAATATCTTTTCCTTTTTCTTCTCATAATTTTCAAAAATTTGAGTTGACTTAGTCAAAAATTTTTAAAACTTAGCTATTTCTTACAAGTCAAGTCAAATTTTCAATTTTAAAAATCTTATCTTTTCAAAACTTTTTCAAAAATCAAATCTTTTTCATTTTTCTTATTAATTTTCGAAATTTTCTTTTTTTAAAAATGTTTTTCAAAAATGTTTTTCTTAATTTTATCTTTATTTTCGAAAATTATGCTAAAAATTAATGTGATTGGTTTAAAAATTTGAAGTTGTTACTTTCTTGTTAAGAAAGGTTCAATCTTTAAATTCTAGAATCTTATCTTTTAGTTTCTTGTTAGTTAAGTAATTAATTTTAACTTTAAAAATTAAATCTATCTTATCCTATCTTTTATATCATATCTTTTTCAAAATTTTATCTTTTTCAAAAATTTGATTTTAAAATATCTTATCTAACTTCTTGTCTTCTTATCTTTTCAAATTTGATTTTAATATCTCTTCCAACTAATTATTTGACTTTTTGTTTGTTTCTTATCTTTTTCAAAACCACCTAACTACTCTCCCCTCTCTAATTTTCAAAAACACCTCCCTCTTTTTCAAAAAAATTCTTTTTAATTAACTAATTGTTATAAATTTTAATTTTAATTCTATCTCATCTTTAATTTTCAAAAATCATTAACTCCTTTTCAAAATTAATTTTCAAATTCTCTCTCTCATCTTCTTCTATTTATTTATTTATTTACTAACACTTCTCTTCACCTCTCTTCATCTCCAATCACTACCTCTATCCTTACCCTTGTGTTTGGATTCTCCTTTTTTTATTCTTTTCTTCTTCTACTAATAATAAAGATCCTCTTTACTGTGACATAGAGGATTCCTCTTCTTTTCTTGTTCTCTTCTCTTTCATATGAGCAGGAACAAGGAAAAAAGCACTCTTGTTGAAGCTGATCTTGAATCTGAAAGGACTTTGAAAAGGAAACTAAGAGAAGCTAAATTACAACAATCCAGAGGCAACCTTTCTGAAATTTTCGAACAAGAGAAGGAGATGGTAGCCGAACCCAACAACAATAATGCAAGGAGGATGCTTGGTGATTTTACTAAACCCACGTCCAAGTTTGATGGAAGAAGCATCTCAATTCCTGCCATTGGAGCAAATAATGAGCTGAAACTTCAATTAGTTGCTCTAATGCAACAGAACTGCAAGTTTCATGGACTTCCATCAGAAGATCCCTATCAGTTCTTGACTGAGTTCTTACAGATCTGTGAGACTGTTAAGACTAATGGAGTAGATCCTGAAGTCTACAGGCTCATGCTTTTCCCTTTTGTTGTAAGAGACAGAGCTAGAGCATGGTTGGACTCTCAACCTAAAGATAGCCTGGACTCCTGGGATAAGCTGGTCACGGCCTTCTTGGCTAAGTTCTTTCCTCCTCAAAAGTTGAGCAAGCTGAGTGGATGTTCAGACCTTCAAACAAAAAGATGGTGAATCCCTCTATGAAGCTTGGAAAAGATACAAGCAGATAACCAAAAGATGTCCTTCTAACATGTTTTCAGAATGGACCATGATAGATATATTCTATTATGGTCTATCTGAGTTCTCTAAGATGTCACTGGACCATTCTGCAGGTGGATCCATTCACCTAAAGAAAACACCTACAGAAGCTCAAGAACTTATTGACATGGTTGCAAATAACCAGTTCATGTACACTTTTGAGAGGAATTCCGTGAATAATGGGACGCCTCAAAGGAAGGGAGTTCTTGAAATTGATGCTCTGAATGCCATATTAGCTCAGAACAAAATGTTGACCCCCCAAATTTCTCATGGAAGGGTCAACAAAGGCCTCAACTAGGCTTTAATAATGGTGGAAGAAATAGGTTTGGCAATAGCAAGTCTTTTCCACCATCTTCTCAGTAACAGACAGAGAATTCTGAACAGAGCACCTCTAACTTATCAAACATAGTCTCTGATCTGTCTAAAGCCACTTTAAGTTTCATGAGTGAAACAAGGTCCTCCATTAGAAATTTGGAGGCAAAAGTGGGCCAGCTGAGTAAGAAAGTCACTGAAACTCCTCCTAGTACTCTCCCAAGCAATACAGAAGAGAATCCAAAGAGAGAGTGCAAGGCCATTGATATAGTCAATATGGCCGAATGCAAGGAGGAAGGGGAGGACATGAATCCCAATGAGGAAGATCTCATGGGACGTCTCTCAAGCAGGAAGGAGTTCCCTATTGAGGATCCAAAGGAATCTGAGACTCATATAGAGACCATAGAGATTCCATTAAATCTCCTTCTGCCATTCATGAGCTCTGAAGATTATTCTTCCTCTGAAGAGGATGAAAATATAACTGGAGAGCAAGTTACTCAATATCTAGGAGCCATCATGAAGCTGAATGCCAAGTTATTTGGTAATGAGACTTGGGAAGGTGAACCTCCCTTGCTCATTAGTGAACTTGATACATGGGTTCAGCAAACTTTACCTCAAAAGAAACAAGATCCTGGCAAATTCTTAATACCATGTACCATAGGCACCATGACCTTTGAAAAAGCTCTGTGTGACCTAGGGTCAGGCTTAAATCTTATGCCACTCTCTGTAATGGAGAAGTTGGGGATCAATGAGGTACAACCTGCCTTATTCTCATTACAATTGGCAGACAAGTCAGTAAAACAAGCTTATGAATTAGTAGAGGACGTGTTGGTAAAGGTTAAAGGCCTTTACATTCCTGCTGATTTCATAATCTTAGACACTAGGAAG
>NC_029778.3:68766071-68767437 GCF_000817695.3 Arachis duranensis
TGATCTAGTTACTTTTAGGGATGTTTTCATTAGTTTTTATGCTAAATTCACATTTCTGGACTTTACTATGAGTTTGTGTGTTTTTTTGTGATCTTAGGTATTTTCTGGCTGAAATTGAGGGACCTGCAAAACTCTGATAGGAGGCTGACAAAGGACTGCTGATGTTGTTGGAATCTGACCTCCCTGCACTCAAAATGGATTTTCTGGAGCTACAGAACTCCAAATGGTGCGCTCTCAACGGCGTTGGAAAGCAGACATCTAGAGCTTTCTAACAATATATAATAGTTCATACTTTATTCGTAATTAGATGACATAAACTGGCGCTCAACGCCAGTTCCATGCTGCATTCTAGAGTCAAACGCCAGAAACACATCACGAACGAGAGTTGAACACCCAAAACACGTTACAACTTGGCATTCAACTCCAAGCGAAGCCTCAGCTCGTGGATAGATCAAGCTTAGCCCAAGTACACACCAAGTGGGCCCCGAAAGTGAATTTATGCATCAATTACTTACTTCTGTAAACCCTAGTAGCTAGTTTAGTATAAATAGAACTTTTTACTAGTTTATTAGACGTCTTTGACTATCTAGTCTTTTGACCACATATCTGGTCCTTCTTCCTATTTTCGAATTTCATATCATATTTTGGGGGCTGGCCATTCGGCCATGCCTGGACCTTCATCACTTATGTATTTTCAACAGTGGAGTTTATGCACACCATAGATTAAGGGTGTGGAGCTCTGCTATACCTCAAGTTTCAATGCAATTACTATTTTCTATTCAATTTGACTTATTCATATTCTAAGATATTCGTTGCACTTCAACATGATGAATGTGATGATCCGTGACACTCATCATTATTCTCACCTATGAACGCGTAACTGACAACCACTTCCGTTCTACCTTAGACCGGGCGCATATCTCTTGGATTCCTTAATCAGAATCTTCGTGGTATAAGCTAGAATTGATGGCGGCATTCATGGGAATCCGGAAAGTCTAACCTTGTCTGTGGTATTCCGAGTAGGATTTTGGAATTGAATGACTGTGACGAGCTTCAAACTCGCGATTGCTGGGCGTGATGACAAACGCAAAAGAATCAAGGGATTCTATTCCAACATGATCGAGAACCGACAGATGATTAGCCGTGCTGTGACAGAGCATTTGGACCATTTTCACTGAGAGGATGGGATGTAGCCATTAACAACGGTGATGCCCTACATACAGCTTGCCAAAGAAAAGAGTGATAAAAAACTGGAAGGAAGAAGTAGAAAAGCAAAGATTCAAAAGGAACACAGCACCTCCATACACTTATCTGAAATTCCCATCATTAAATTACGTGAGTAACTCTATCTTTATTTTCTGTTTAA
>NC_029778.3:68767476-68776441 GCF_000817695.3 Arachis duranensis
GTGATGCCCTACATACAGCTTGCCATAAAAAGGAGTGACAAAAATTGGATAAAAGCAGTAAGAATGCAAAGATTCATAAGGAACACAGCACCTCCATACACCTATCTGAAATTCCCACCATTGAACTACATGAGTAACTCTATCTTTATTTTCTGTTTAATTTATTATTATTATTTGAAAATCCAATAATCTCTTAATATAGTTGAGTCCGCCTGACTTGGATTTACAAGATGACCATAGCTTGCTTCATACCAATAATCTCTGTGGGATCGACCCTTACTCACGTAAGGTATTACTTGGACGACCCAGTACACTTGCTGGTTAGTTGTGCGGAGTTGTGACAAAGTGTGATTTATGTTTGAGAGCACCAAGTCTTTGGAGCCATTGTTGATGATCACAATTCCGTGCACCACTTAGCGTTAAATAAACCGCTCTGACTCTTTCGTTATATCAACATGATATCGACTTAATTTACGTTCTTACTGTTGCATTCCAATTTGGCATTTATTTTTCCACCATCACATTAGCAATGTCTCTCAGACGTTGACATGCTACTCCATCGTGTCATTGTCATCATTGTTATTTACTTTGCTCGATCATGGTGTTATATATAATGGCCGATCTCGGCTAGGTTTCTCGCCTGGTCTGAAGGTAGCTGCCGCGTATTGCCACTGCCTTTGGTTTATCGGTTGTTGTCTTTATGCTTCCATGAGGATTTGTAATGCCATTCACATTTTATGTCACTACTTTACTTGGTAATCAAAATCTTATTGGTGTGTTTAACATGTTAGGCCTTCCCTTTTTTTCCCTCCCCAACTGTTTTTGTCTACTCCTATCATTGCAACCTGCTCATTGTATGTCGTTAAACATGGAATTCCACCTGCTGGATATGCTTATTGACACTGCTTTATTATGCCATTGGGGGAGCGGGGGTGTCTTTCAACTGGGTTTGCCAAGTAATTTGCCTTTACTTTCTGCTGTATTAAGAAAAAAGGGATTGCCTAAAATAGAATGTCAGCCGCCAATAAATTCACCTGTATTGAATAATTGGATGATCTTTGAATAGAATCTCCATTTATTCCAATGTTGTTTATGTACATTGTATGCTTCCACGTGGGAGGATTGTCAGCATTCTTCAGCCTTCCATGGGTCAACTACACTAAGTGGTTTGAACTTCTACTCATGCCAACATAAACAACTCTTATTTATGGAGGTGCATACAAATTGTAATTAGGCACTAAAAAACAGTAAAAAATTTTATCTACCCAAATGCATCAAGGAACTCTGCATGCATCAGGACTTCATATTCTTCCCCAATAATGCAAATTTCACGCTATTGCTTTTGAGCCTGTAGAATAAGTTGCAATGCCCGTTTTGGATATTAAGTTAAACCACATTGCTTGACTTCTTTTGTCTTTTACTATATGTTTGTGTACTTATAATATTACCCCTAATTCTATTATTATGAATAATTAATAATTATTAATATAAATTTAGACTTAATTGTTTTAATACATTGTTATAATAAAGATTTACATTTAAACAGTATATATATATTAGATTAATAATCTATAAAATTATAAGTTTTTATTATATTGATCAAATGCACTAAAACAAAAATAAATTAATAAAAATTTATTTTTTTATTATAAGGCCATTAAAATTAATTAATATTTTCTTGATTTCTTAATAAAAATTTAACTCTCAATTTTAAATTTTAAATTTATGAAAAAAACTATTTATCTTTATTTTTTAATATCAAAATTTAACTATTATTTTCTTTCTTTCTATTTTCTTTCCTATATCCAAACAAAGTCTAAAAAACCTCTCTAATTCATTTCATGTTCCACTACTCTTATTTTATGTTACAAGTAAGTGTAATTGTGATTCTGTAATAAACATTTTCCCCTTACAGCAAACTTGCTTTCCTCTTTCTTTATTTAGCTTCATATTTTACAGTTGGAAACTAAGTCAAATTTTATTTGGATTTTTTAGTATTTTAAATTTTTTTAAACCATAAAGTGGGTAACATAAGGTATGATTATAAATGATAAAATATCATCAAATGAGCATGGACCCGGGAAATAGAAACAGAGGATGTAAAGAAAAGGGTTACTTACTGAGTGCGAAATCAGATTGGCACGGGTGAGTGCAATGGTGGAGGATCCTACCAGCATGACCACTGCAATCTATCGCCGGCAACCCTTTGCATGTGGCTGGGGCCACCATTGCTATGGTGGGCCGACGCATCATTTAATTTATCCCTCCATCTCAGTGCGCTCTAACCTCTTTTCCCTCCATAGACCAAACCTTTTAATTTGCCTGCTCTATGTTTCTTGCCAACTTTTCTTTAATTTCAGGGTTCTTTTTATACAGTTTTTGTAGTAGGAGTCTTAAAAATCTTTTCTTCTTTTTTTTTTTTAAATAAACTTCAGCATCCTATTTATTTAACACTCTTTGAATAGTCAGAACAGATAAAACAAATTATGTTTGAATAGTTTTCTGAACTGCGGATGAATAATGTTGTTAAATATTGCTCGGCGATAATTGGATACAATAAAATGAAAATTACTTTTCGTCTTATTATTTTATTATTACAATCTTGTCCATAAACATTAGCTAAATATTTTCCTTTGTGAAGTGGTCTATTTTCCTTAATGGTCAAAGACTATTCAAGCGATTGAACACATGTGCCTTTCATAGTCCAACTTTGACATTATTCATGATATACATGTTTTGGTCTTCTTCCATCTCCCCCATTCTTTGTAGACTTCTGTCATTGTGTGTGGCCTTTCCTGTCTTGCCTATCGGGATCCTATTTTGAACCTGTCTGCAATTAGTTTGAGTGGCTGAAACAAATTTATCCCACACACCTAGCCCTTGGCAAACGGTTTGGCTGCCTGGATTCCATGGAACACGAAGCTAAGCTCGCACGACAACGATGGATGAAATTGCTTGGTCATAAGAGGCGCCGGGTCAACGTGTTGCTTAGCCCATCCGGCCCCGAGAATGGTTTCTTAGTCGTTCAGCCCTGCATAGTTTGCCGCATGCTTAGCGTCAATTTTTCGTTAAACTTCTTATTTTTCGTCATTATCCATACTTTCCCCTGATAGGGGACATTTCATTTTCTGTTGGCAATCTTGCATGCTCTTAACCTTGCTGCTCTTCTAGTCTGATTATGCATTATTTGTAAACTTTCATCTACGCTTTCTTGTTGATGCAGTTAATCCTAATAGACAGGTGTCTGAGTCCCTCTAACATGATATCGGCCTGCTTCAAAAATCACCCACCACTGTTGTTACACGCCAAGGTTAGCTCTAACTTTTCAATATAAGTTGGGTCTCTTTTCCAATTTATTATTTGCTTATTGACTCTCCATGGAACAGAATGATAATCCCCCCATGTGCAATACTCATCATTGGTATTGGTTAGTTGTTGGGATCACTTGTGCTGCTCCGTTTCATTTTTTACATTCTGATCCTTTTTTAAATGGTGCACCGCACCATGGGATTGCATCCGCCCTCCGCAGATAACACCCTTTTTTCCCTTGCATGTTCGTTATCATGATTATTAATCATTGTATTACATGCTTAATATTGTTAACTTTTTAGATTTAGTTATTTTTCGTGTGACCTTCTTCTAATTTTGAAAACATTATTTCTGATTTAAAATTATTTTATCCGGAATTCATCATTTCTTTTTAGAATCGCACATAAAGCAAGAATTAGGCAAGCATAGTCAATCATGAGAACTGAATCAGTTCCTGGTTAACAAAAATTTGACTTATAATAATAAATATGGCATTACTATATTATATTTTATTTAAGAATATTAAAATAGTTAATTTTAACTTTTAATATAATATAATAGTAGTATCTCTCACGTTTAAAACACTTACAACAACTATTTTTTTATTATTCTTTATTTTTGGGATCACCTGTGCTGCTCTATTTTGTTTTTTACACTCTGTTCCTTTTTTTAATTCTGCACTGCACTACGGTATTGCATCCTCCCTCCATGGATAACACCTCTTTTTTCCTTGCAGGTTCCTCACCATGCAATGTAGATACGTCCCGTGACAAACACCAGCGTTATGTAACACCTACCACGTGACTAATGCCTGAAAGTGCCATTTCACTTGAAACTCTGGAACCGGGGATTATGCTGGAATTAAACACTTAAGCAATTTTCCTGTATAAGTTGGTGTGGTTTTTTTCCTCCTTAGCATGGCACCTTTTTGTCGAGCCTCACCAGTTGCCACCGTTGAACATGGGTCTTTACCAGAATGTTCTTCCCCTTTAATCACAATCCTCTAAATTTTTCCAACTTATATTTGACATATGATAACTTGTTCTCATCAAATATGCAGTCCGGTTGGCTATTCGCGTTTCTCCCCGTCTTCACATTTTCATATAGCTCAGGCTAGCGACGACCAACTAGAAGCTTTCACTGCATCTTCTATTGAACCAAGTGTCATTCTCAATGAACATGATTATGAGTTTATATATATTTTGACATATTATTAGACTCTTGCAACACTTGATTTTGTATTATTTTTAATGTTCACTAGATGTTTGGTCTATCGGGCAACCCACCCAAAGTTGTGTTTTTTGTGGGGCGAAGATGTGGATGCACGAGCGCCTTGCGAAAGGTGGAGCCAATAACACTATATTATTTGCTATTTATTGTATGAGTGGAAAGGTCACTCTCCCTTTGTTGCCGGTTCCGCCACCATTGTTGTGGGTGTTGTTGAATGGTGATGATCAACGAGCTTTGCATTACCAGAAACATATCAGGGCCTTTAATTGTAAGTTTTTGTTCACATCTATGGCTGGAAAGATTCAGTACACACTAAACAAGGGTTCCGCCCCCCCCATGTTTGTTATAAGTGGCCAAAATTACCATTCAATTGGAAGTTTGATGCCACAGTAGTCTAGCAAGCCCAAGTTTGCTCAGCTCTACTTTTATGATACAGAAAGTGAAGTCCAGAACCGGATTGATGCAATTGGGTAAGTATGTGGTACTTATGGTATGTTGATATTTTACTGTCTATATTATATGATTCTTGTGTGACCTGGATTTATGTTGATTTATTTTATTTTGGGTTAATGTAGCCTGTCTAATCAACACCAAGCTATAGATCATACCATTGTAGCCGACCTAACCAGCATACTTGATTCCCACAATTCTCTTGCTAAGTGCTTCTGATATGCTAGGCAAAGGTTCACTGAAGATTCAACGACTCCGCTGCAGTTTTGTCTTATCAAGAAGAGGAATACTGATGGTAGAAGATATAATCTACCATTAGCGTCTGAAGTTACTGCTCTTATTATAGGTGATTTTGATATCGACAACCTTTCAAGGGACGTTGTAATTCAGACGCATTCAAACCTTCTGAAATGGATTGATGTTAATCATTCGCAGTACCTTGCACTACAATACCCCTTGCTTTTTTCGTACGGAGAAGATGGTTTTCGGAGTGATATCTTAATATCCAATGAAAGATCTAAGCAACAGTTACATAAGCGAGAAACAATTAGCATGAGGGAGTTTCTGTCTTTTCGAATCCAAATGAGATTGCATGAGTCGCAAGTGCTTCTCAAATCAAGACATTTGTTCCAACAATTCTTGGTTGATAGTTACACTATGGTAGAAGCGAAAAGATTACAATATCACAGGTTCCACCAAAGCAAGTTTTGTTCCCATCAATTACAAGGCCTACACGAGTGTCTAGTTCAGGGTAAAACACAGGCTGCAAGAACTGGAAAATGAGTTATCTTGCCGTCTTCATTTGTCGGTGGTCCCCGATACATGTACAACAATTGCAAAGATGCATTTACTATTTGCAGGTATGCCGGATGCCCTAGCTATTTCATTACTATCACATGTAACCCAGATTGGACCGAGATTAAAGATTGCGTTGCGGACTATTCATTAAAGCCAAGTGACAGGCCTGACATCATATCAAGGGTTTTCAAGATCAAGTTAGATGTCTTGCTGAAAGACTTAAAGGATGGGTCCATATTCGGAAAGCCTAAAGGAAGTAAGTTTTTCCATTCACTGTCTTCAACGTCACGCTAACACATTTGTTATTTTTCCATCAATGTCTACTTGTCCCCTAACATATTCTTTTGCTTTTTCCCATTTTCTTTATTCCAGTTGTGTACACAGTTGAATTCCAAAAGCGTGGTCTTCCCCACTGTCATATTTTATTATTTGTTCAACCAGCCGAGAAGCCTCGATCATCCGATGAAATTGACCATCATATATCGGCTGAGATACCCGATGAACACACCCAACCTAAGCTATACAGCTTAGTCCAAAAATTCATGATTCACGAACCATGTGGGGTTTTGAACATGAGTAGCCCGTGTATGGTTAATGGGAGGTGTTCCAAGTTTTATCCAGTGCCTTTCCGTGAGAAAACATCCATAGACAGTGCAAGTTTTCCCAAGTATAAACGGTCGGATAATGGTCGTTCAACAACCAAGAGGAATGTTAATCTCGACAATAGGTTTATTGTCCCATACAATGCAACAATGCTCCTTAAGTATGGATGCCACATAAATGTTGAGTATACTTGCCATACATCTGCTATTAAATATTTGTCAAGTACGTCCACAAAGGTAATGATCGTGTCACAGCTTCGTTCTTCCGATTGCATGATTCAGTTGGTTCTAATGTCACTGTAGATGAAATCCAAAACTACTATGATTGTCGGTATATATCAGCTTGTGAGGCATCCTAGCAGTTATTCGGGTTTGAGATTCAGTACAAAGAGCCTAACGTCATCCGCCTTCCATTCCATCTTCCAAATGAACAGAATGTTTTGTACGAAGATCACCAGCTTATTGAGAATGTTATCGACGCTACGGTCTAAAAGGATAGTATGTTTATTGGCTGGTTTAAGGCTAACAAGAATTTTGATCTAGCCCGTACACTGACTTACGTGGAGATGCTGTCATTTTTTGTTTGGAACAAGTAGGGGTATATGTGGAGGCCACAGAAGCAAGGGAATGTGATAGGTCGTCTCACACATATTCCTCACTCGCATGGAGAGGAGTATGATAAATTTCATTTGTAGGGTTTATCTTGTATTGATTTTAGGGGATTTTATCACCTTTTACCCACATTTATTCAATGAAATAGCATGGTTTTGTATATTCTCCTTTAATTGTGCTTAAGAGTGAAAACATGCTTTTTAGGTCTTAAAATAAATAAATTTAATTCACCTTGATTCCATTAGATGCCTTGATATGTTTGTTAAGTGATTTAAGGTTTAGGAGGCAAAGATTGGATCAAGGGAATGAAGAAAGAAAGCATGAAAAGTTGGAGAACTCATGAAGAAATGAAAGAACCGGAAAGCTGTCAAGCCGACCTCTTTGCACTTAAACGACCATAACTTGAGCTACAGAGGTCCAAATGATGCGGTTTCAGTTGGGTTGGAAAGCTAACATCTGGGGTTTCGAAACGATATAAGATTTGCTATGGTTGAACTGCACATGGTGACGCGTACGCGCATACTACGCACACGTGCCGTTGCTGCCACCTGGTTCACTTAAAGCAAAACGTGGCCAGCGAATTCTAAAGTCTTGTGGGTCCAATCCAACTCATTTCTGATGCTATTTAACCCAAGGAGTGAAGAGGGAAACACATGTTAGTTACCATTAGTCATAGTTTAGTTTTGGAAGTAGTTTCTAGAGAGAGAAGTGAGCACTTCTCTCTAGGATTAGGATTAGGATTAGGTTTAGTTCTTAGATCTAGGTTTTAATCTTTGCTTTCTTCTACTTCTACCTCTCAATTCTTTCTTGCTACATTCATCTTCTTCTACTCTTTCGTTGTAATTTCCTTAGTGTTGTTCTTATGCTTTGTTGTAGATCTACTATTGTTGCTTCCATTTTCTTTCAATTCAATAAGAGGTAATTCATAATAATTGTTCTTCTTTGCTTTTCTATTGTTGATCTCTTGTTTTTGTAGTTATAGATTCCCTTAATTCTTGCATTTAATAATGATTACTTCTATTGCACTTTATGTGTTTGTTGAAATGTCTCTTATAGATATAGTATAGATTTTGTTCCTCTTGGCCTAGGTAGAGTAATTAGTGACACTTGAGTTATCTAATTCCTTTGTTGATTGGTAATTGGAGAGATTACTAATTGGTTTGGAGTGCACTAAAGCTAGTCTTTCCTTGGGAGTTGGCTAGGACTTGTGGCTCAAGTCAATTCATCCACTTGACTTTCCTTTATTTAGTAACGGTTAACTAAGTGGTAGCAATGAACAATTCTCATCACAATTGGGAAGGATAACTAGGATAGGACTTCTAATTTTCATACCTTGCCAAGAGCCTTTTATAGTTGTTAGTTTATTTTCATTGCCATTTACTTTTCATGCTTCTTATCCAAAACCCCAAAACACATTTCTAACCAATAACAAGACACTTTATTGTAATTCCTAGGGAGAACGACCCGAGGTTTGAATACTTCGGTTTATAATTTTAGGGGTTTGTTTTTTGTGACAAACAATCTTTTGCATGAAAGGATTTTTGATTGGTTTGGAAACTATACTTGCAACGAGAATTCATTTACCTTACAAGTTCACTTAAAGCAACTCAAGCACACTAGAATGAGTAAAGTGCATGCTTCTTTTGTGACATAACTTTTATGCTAATGTATGTTCTAAACCGCGCAATTTAGAATTCACACACCTATTTGTCATTAACGTCACACTAATTCACTCACTCAATTCTAGTGATTTACCTCATTCCAACAATTATGCTTCCTTGCTTTTGTATTACCCTACCTTACGGTGTTATATTTTTGTTTTTCATGAACAATGCACCACAAGCAAACATGGAAGCAAGACTAAGAACACATAGCAATCCGGAGAGTCACCGTACCCCCTTGCTCATCTTTGAGTGCACCGAGGACGGTGCAAACTTTTAAGTGTGGGGAGGTCGTCCGACCGA
>NC_029778.3:68777184-68778357 GCF_000817695.3 Arachis duranensis
CATTGGAGATACCTCTCCCCAAGCCACCACCATCCATTCTCTCATTTAAGTGGGTAAATTCCTTATGCTCAAGCTTTATTATTCCCCTTGAATATGGTTTTCTTGAGACGGATGGTCAACTTAGAAAAATTAGTGGCTTTAGGAGTAAAAAGGAGATGGTTAGTGGTTGGAAGCATCATTCTAGGTTCATTATGGTCACATGTCCAAAGCTTGATAGCAAAGGTTGGTGTATAACTAAAGTACATGCGTCTAGAAGGATGTTTGGTCACTTTGTTGAGAATTCACCTTGCTCACCACCCACATGGATTAATGATAATCAACTTGGAGATGGGTGTGAAGACAAAATATGGGATCCGGGAACACATGAGGATCAACATTGGGAGCCCATGGTTTGTGAAGAACTCCATCAAAGCTTGGAGATATTAATCTTGAATGATGGAGCTTATTGGAAGTCCAAGCATTGGTGGAAGTTCCAAGATGAGTACAAGCACAAGCCACCTTGAGAGAAGCTCCCCATAAGTCCAACTTAAGGACAATAAACAAAAGTGCTAGGTGGGAGACAACCCACCATGGTAACTTCTTTTCATTTTCTCTTTTTGTAAATATTGGTAAAAATTAGTTTAATTTCGTGTTTTGTTTAGTTAGTTGAGTATCTTTGGTAGTTTAGTATGTTAAATAAGGTTTTATGTTGTTTTGGTAGTTGTTTGGAGGTTTGGAATGCTTGGATTGGTGCAAAAATATAGCAAAAAAAATTTGAAAAACAAAGCACCATCCACGCGTATGCGCACCGCGCGCGTACGCGTGCATCAAGCGTTTTCGACCATCCACGCGCATGCGTACATGGCGCGTACGCGTGGATTGAGAAGTTCCACATTCCATACATTTTCCAAAGAGTTGTGCCTACGCCGCGCCAACGTTGTGCCTCTGGCACAAACACCACTTGCGCGCACACGTACATGACGCGTACGCACCACTCTCGAAATAAGCCATCGATGCGCGCGCGCCATACGTGCGTACGCGTGGATGTCCTTTCTTCCATCCATTTCTCTTCTTCTCCTCTTTCCATTTCTTTCCTTCTCTTTTCTTCTTCCCTTCTTCTACCCCTCATCCAACACTTCCAAACACCATGGATAACCATTTATTTTAGTTAGTTAATTAGTTAGTTAGTTAGTT
>NC_029778.3:68778494-68779310 GCF_000817695.3 Arachis duranensis
TTGCCTAAATGCTAATTTAGAATTAATGTTCTTAGATAATCTTTGTTGGATTCTATGATTGAGGTTATACTTTACTACTTGGTTTTGAGCTTTTCATGCTTACCTTTTAAGAATACCAAGTGATGAGAATTGCATTTGAGCTTGTAACTCTTTTGAATTGCATGTTGTAGCTAGCCACCATGTGATTTGAGCCTTATTCTGTGATTAGGCAATTTCTTGATGGATGATGATATGCATTTACCTTAATGCATTGTGTTCATAATCATATGCATCCATATGTTTTAGCTTGAATGCTTCCATGCTTCTCTAATGCTTGTTTTACCTTACAAGCTTACTTAAAGCATCTCAAGCACACTAGGATAAGTGAAGTGCATGATTCTTTTGTGACATAACTTTTATGCTAATGTGTGTCCTAAACCGCGCAATTTAGAATTCACACACTTATTTGTCACTAATGTCACACTAATTCACTCACTCAATTCTAGTGATTTACCTCATTCCAACAATGTATGCTTCCTTGTTTTTATATCTTCTCATCTTATGGTGTTATATTTTTGTTTTTCATGAACAATGCACCACAAGCAAACATGGAAGCAAGACTAAGAACACACAACAACTCGGAGAGTCGCCGTACCCCCTT
Source organism: Arachis duranensis (assembly GCF_000817695.3). Classification (NCBI taxonomy): domain Eukaryota; kingdom Viridiplantae; phylum Streptophyta; class Magnoliopsida; order Fabales; family Fabaceae; genus Arachis; species Arachis duranensis. Next base: position 68,779,135 of record NC_029778.3, read on the forward strand.
ACTCATCTTTCAGTGCACCGAGGACGGTGCAAACTTTTAAGTGTGGGGAGGTCGTCCGACCGATCGACGATTTTGGGTGACGAATTTCTAATCCCAACACTTTTGCATTTCATATTTTTTTTTAGGTCTCTTAGGATTTTTGTTTCATTTTCTTATTTTTTTTGCATATATATATA
>NC_029778.3:68779381-68781100 GCF_000817695.3 Arachis duranensis
TAATGGTGTGGTTACATCTTATAACCACTTATTTTTCCTTCTTGTGTGCATTATTCTCTTTCTATGATTGTAATCTTTGATTTGTTTGATTCTTTATGTCCATTATTTTGTGTATTCATGCATTTATATGATTGAGGCCATCATTTCATTAGCTCACTTACCTAAATGGCCTTACCTTTTATCTTCCTTTGTTAGCCAAATTTGAGCCTACGATTAACCCACTTTGTTCTTAATTTAGCACATTACAAGCCTTAAAGCGGAAAACAATAAAAGTCCTTATTTGGATCTTTGATTAGCTTAGGCTAGTGTGTGTGAGTATCATTCAAGTGTGGGAACCTTAGGACATTGGGAGAGTTAAAGGTAGTTTTGTATTGTTATTGAAATTATTGGGAATTGGGTGCATACTCATGTATTGATCAAATGTAAAACCTTATGCATTGATGCTCTTGTATATAAAAAAATGAGAAAAAGAAAAGAAAAAGAAAAAAATACAATATGAAAAAAATAAAAATATAGAAAAAGAAAGAAGAAGAAGAAAAAGAAAGAAATGAAAAGGGGACAAAATGCCCCAAAGTGAAGCTCAATAAAATCAATGCATAAGTGTTGTAAAGCGAAAAGAGAATGCATGAGTATGTAAAAAAGTAAAGAATGGGTAGTTAGGTTAGCTTTGAAATTGTATAGGATGTCATAGGTTAGGTGGAAAGTTTAAGCTTATCAAAGATTCAAATTTCAAGCTCATTTGACCAAACATGCATCCTTACCTTGACCCTAACCCCATTACAACCTAAAGAAAAGACCTCATGATACATGTATGCATGCATTGAATAATTGTTGATTGTTAGATGAAAAAAAATCTTGGAAAGCATGATTAGGGGAGAATTGAGAGGATATTCGAATTGGTAGGATTCATGAATCGTTATATGATCTTGGCCCTACTTGTGCACGTATGACTTGGAGGATTGATTTATTTTTAACCAAGTAGGTAAAACCATTTTGCATTTAGTTGCATATAGTTTAGGTTGCATATAGTTTATTTACATTGAATAAATGTTGATACCCTTTGTTTTCTCTTGTCATATGCATGAGGACATGCTTGGTTTAAGTGTGGGGAGGTTGATAAACTCCATTTGTAGGGTTTATCTTGTATTGATTTTAGGGGATTTTATCACCTTTTACCCACATTTATTCAATGAAATAGCATGGTTTTGTATATTCTCCTTTAATTGTGCTTAAGAGTGAAAACATGCTTTTTAGGACTTAAAATAGCTAAATCTAATTCTCCTTGATTCCATTAGATGCCTTGATATGTTTGTTAAGTGATTTAAGGTTTAGGAGGCAAAGATTGGATCAAGGGAATGAAGAAAGAAAGCATGAAAAGTTGGAGAACTCATGAAGAAATGAAAGAACCGGAAAGCTGTCAAGCGGACCTCTTCGCACTTAAACGACCATAACTTGAGCTACAGAGATCCAAATGATGCGGTTCCAGTTGTGTTGGAAAGCTAACATTCGGGGCTTCGAAAAAATATAAGATTTGCTATGGTTGAACTGCACATGGTGACGCGTACGTGCATAGTACGCGCATGCGCCGTTGCTGCCACCTGGTTCACTTAAAGCAAAACGTGGCCAGCGAATTCTAAAGCCTTGTGGGTCCAATCCAACTCACTTCTGATGCTATTTAAGCCAAGGATTGAAGAGGAATCAACATACTTTTCATACTTT
>NC_029778.3:68781242-68787921 GCF_000817695.3 Arachis duranensis
GTGTTTGAGAAAATGCTTGGTTGGATTCTAGAGTAGAGTTTTATGTTCTTGGCTTGGAAAGGTAACTTAGGAACTCTTGACTTACTAATGTCCAAGTAATTGATGATTGGGATCCATTGACTCTAGTTCTCACTAATTGAATTAGTGGAGAGTTAGGACTTATGGACTAGGATTGATATAGCTCATTTGACTTTCCTTTACTACTAGTTAGAGGATGACTTAATGAGATTAATCCTTGCCAATTCTCATATTGTGGTTAGTGATTAGGATAGAGATTCTTGACCACCAACCCTTGCCAAGATCTTTTTAGGCCTTAGTTTACTTTCTTGCCATTTATCTTTCATGTTTCTTATTAAAACCCCAAAAATAACTCACAACCAATAACAAAACACTTCATTACAATTCCTAGGGAGAACGACCCGAGGTTTGAATACTTCGGTTATTAATTTTAGGGGTTTGTTACTTGTGACAAACAATCTTTTGTATGAGAGGATTATTGTTGGTTTAGAAACTATACTTTACAACAAGATTTCATTAGTGAAATTCTAAACCGTCAAAAATCCAATCATCAGAGTACTACCTTCGTTTGTTATTGAATTATCAAAAAGGGTGCCAGACATTTGCTGATGTCCGTTCCGTTGGTGGCATTGTGTACGATACATTCAAAGAGGCCTGTTATGTGCTAGGGTTACTGCAGGATGATAGGGAATTTATTGATGCACTTAATGAAGCCAGTGCGTGGGCATCACCGAATTATATCAGGAGGTTGTTTGCAATGCTTTTGATGTCGAACAACATTGTGCATCCTGACATGGTGTGGAAAAAATGTTAGCAACATTGTGTAGACAACTCAATGCTTTCTGGAAGACATAACTTGGGTAAACTTTCTGGATTGTTTTTTCTATCCGGTTACTGTTTGGCCATAAATTTAGACCACTCCATTCAAAAACTTCCGATCTTCTCCACCTCTTGCAGTGTGTTATGCATTTATTTTATTTTCCCTTCGTCATCATGTCCAATTTGTTTCTAATGTAACTATGTTGCATTTTTTGCTTTTAGGTTTCCAACGTTCTGTTTATGAGATTAAGTCCATCACGCTTGCCGAAATTGAAAAACTCTTGCAGCCGAATGGTAGGAGCATAAAAGAATTTACTGACATGCCGTTTCCTGATTATGCTGGTTTACCTGAACCTTCCGACACAGTCTTTTCTGATGAGCTCAATTTCGACAGGACAGAATTGGCAAGTATCTCCGTGGATTTGGCTTCCCGGTTGAATCGAGACCAGCGCATTGCGTTCGACACAATAGCAAATACAGTTCGTCGTGACGCTGGTGGTTTTTTCTTTGTCTGTGGATATGGTGGAACTGGTAAGACCTTTCTATGGAATGCACTGTCTGCTTCAATAAGGTCGAAGGGTGATATTGTCCTCAACGTTGCATCCAGTGGCATTGCAGCTCTGTTGTTGCCTAATGGGCGAACTGCTCATTCACGCTTTAAGGTTCCGCTCAGTGTTAACCAGGACTCTATTTGTAATATAAGGCAAGGCACACCCCTCGCGCATCTTATTTCATCTACAAAATTAGTTATATGGGATGAGGCACCTATGTTAAATAAATTTTGCTTCGAAGCGCTCGACAAATGCCTTAAGGATGTTCTTCGTTTTGATCGTGTATATAATCCTCATGCTCTATTTGGTGAGAAAATTGTTGTTCTGGGAGGTGATTTCCGTCAGATATTGCCTGTGATTCCTCGTGGTTCCCGGGAAGAGATCGTTCATTCGTGTATTAATGCTTCGAACCTGTGGCAATCTTGCCAAGTGTTGCAATTAACTGAAAACATGAGGCTATCTCGTGGTTCATAAGATATCCACGGTGTACAATTGAAGGAATTTGCTACATGGTTGCTTCAAATTGGTGACGGGTTAATCGGAGACAGCACCTATGGCGAATCAGTAATTAGAATACCCGACAACTTGCTGCTGAATATTGAGTCTCCATGTATGCATGATTTGGTGTTGTTTGTTTATCCTGACATCTTACTCTATTCTTCTAGCGTGGATTATTTTAAGGGTAGGAGTATATTAGCACCAACACTTGATGTTGTAACTGAAGTAAACAATCATGTGATGTCTTTTATCCCTGGCAACGAGAGGGTTTACTTGAGCTCTGATACACTAATTAATGAAGATGGTCACCTGGAATCTGAATTATACACAACGAGCACCGAGTCATTGAATGCGCTAAATTGTTCAGGAATTCTCCAACACCGGTTAGTTCTTAAAATCGGTGTTCCTGTGATGCTTCTTCACAATATTGACCAATCCAATGGACTATGCAATGGTACGCGAATGCAGGTTAGACGTCTTGGTGACCACATCATTGAGTGCGTCATCTTAGCAGGTCGTAATACTGGTGAAGTTGTCTTTATTCCCAGGATGAACATGTCACCTAATAATGATACATTACCAATCAGGTTTACTCGACGCCATTTTCCGGTTGCTCTTTGCTTTGCGATGACCATAAACAAGTCCCAAGATCAAACGCTGTCAATAGTTGGCATCTATCTTCCGAGGCCTGTTTTTACTCATGGTCAGCTTTATGTTGCGCTTTCTCGTGTCAGCATGCATTTTGGATTGAAGATTTTATATGTTGATTCTAACGGCAAAGTTTCAGATCATACAATTAATGTTGTCTATAGAGAAGTTTTTACTGGGTTGCTACCTAACATTCTCCTTTGATCGGTTTACCTCTCATGTGCTCCTTTTGTAATCTTTTCGGTACACAGCTCTTTTAACTCTTAAAGAATAAATAAAAAAATTAACTCTTAATAAATTACATATTAAATATTATTATTAATATAATATATATCTATATAAACAATTATTTTTAAAGGAAAAGTTTAGGGAGCCAGTAATTTTATTGAATTTTGGCCAACATGTAACCAATAGAGAACGGTGAGTCATTGGATGAAATCTCACACCAATCTCCCACCGTTAAATCATCATTGATGACTATTTGATGCTGCCAATCACAAACGTTGCTGGCCGCAAGCATTGTTCATTTTTAAATAATTTAATTCGCATTCTTATTGAATATTATTTATTTAAAATTATAATTTTAATGCTCGTGCTTGGCATAGGAGATAAAACTAGTAAAATATAATATGGAGGTTTTAATAACTCCTACGAAAAAATTCCACAAACAAACAAAAATTTTGTAGTGTGGGGCTGGATTTGGAGGCTCTATATAGATATCAAACATAAAAGTTTATTGCACGCATTGTGGAATAATATATATATTAGAAAATAATTACAACAAAAAATATTTAATATATGTGATTTAAATATTTTTATGTATAATTAATACATATATGTTTGTATAAATAAGAAAATATTTAGAATTATTTAACAAAATTAATATATACGTATACATAAATAAAAAAATTATTGTAATTTATGAAGATTACACAAAAAAAATTTTCTTTCAAATGAATTTATTCTAATTATATTACAATTAGCTCATAAATAATGTATAATTATATTATTTTAAGAAAATATCTTTATAATAATTATATTAAATTAATATTCAATGCATTATTAAACTAATTATCAATCATCAATATTTTTATTCATTCTAATTATATTAATTGATATAGTTCTAATTCTCATTCATGTGCAATAATTTTATTAATAAATAGTTGTATCTACAATAAATAATTCTATCCACAATTTTATTAGTAGATAGTTGTATTCATAATAATTCATGCTATAATTTTCATCCATCCTAATAATGGTTTGTTAATTATATGGTTCTTTATCTTCTGCTTTAATTAGTGGATAATAATAATAATGTGTATGAACACAAGATTAATTAGTTAATAAATTGAATTTTAATTATTATGTTTTATTTTTTACTCATATTTTTATTCATTAGTTATTTTATTTTTTATATTTACAGTAAATATTGAATATAAAAAAATAATATTGATTGTTATCTATTTTATTTATTTAGAGTCATAATTAAATTTGATATAATTGTAACAAGTATCTATAACTTTAAATTGTATAATACAATAAAAAAGAACGTAGCAGTTTATTTATATCTGCTTCCTACAGAGCAACAATATTATATATATTTATATATCTTTTTTTTAGTTCTTTCCTAAAATATTGGCACATAATTAATGTAGATAATGTATATATTGAGTAAGTATCTCCATTGAATTAATCATAAATGTTAATAAAAGATAATGGCATAATTTTTACCTAATTGTAGCAAGTATCTCCATTAAAAATATTGACTAATTATTACCGTCATATGTATACATAAATAAAGAAATTACTATAATTTACGAAGATTACACATAATTTTTTTTAAATAAATTTATTTTAATTATATTACAATTAGCTCATGAATAATGTATAATTATATTATTTTACGAAAATATCTTTATTATAATTATATCAAATCAATATTCAATGCATTATTAAACTAATTATCAATTATCGATATTTTTATTCATTCTAATTATATTACTTGATATAGTTCTGATTCTCATTCATGTGCAATAATTTTATTAGTAGATAGTTGTATCTACAATAATTTGTATCCACAATTTTATTAGTAGATAGTTGTATCCACAATAATTCATGCTATAATTCTCACTCATTCTAATAATTGTTCATTAATTATATAGTTCTTTATCTTTTACTTTAATTAGTGGATAATAATAATAATAATAATAATAATAATAATAATATTAATAATAATAATGTATGGATACAAAATTAATTAGTTAATAAATTGAATTTTAATTATTATATTTTATTTTTACTCATATTTTTATTCGTTAGTTATTTTTTTATATTTACAGTGAATATTGAATATAAAAAGAAAAAAATAATATTAATTGTTATTAGAGTCATAATTAAATTTGATATAATTGTAACAAGTATCTATAATTAATAATAACATGATATTATAACTTTAAGTTGTATAATATAATAAAAAAGAACGTAGCAATTTATATATGCTTCCTATATAGCAACAATATTATATATATTTATATATCTCTTCTTTTAGTTCTTTCATAAAAATATTGACACATAATTAATGTAGATAACAAATATACTGAGCAAGTATTTTCATTGAATTAACCATAAAAGTTAATAAAAGATAATGACATAATTTTTATCTAATTGTAGCAAGTATTTTCATTAAAAATATTGGCTAATTATTACCGTGTACAATGAGTATTTGTGTGTGTGTATATATATATAAAGAGTAATAGTGAATTGTGACAATTATTTATCATCTAGAAAATTCGTATTTTAGACATAGTTTTTTTTTGTTTATTATTTTTAATACCTACCTAATGGCCTACGTTTCTATCAACAGTATTACCTATGGTAGATTATGTAATGAAAAAGTTTGAAAAATAAAGGCAAGATTATCGAGTAAAGATAGTCTGCGAGTGCTGTTGCAAGATCACGGACACTTGGAAGATAACTGCACAATGAATATGGTATATAAAAAAGTTTTTAAGAGCTTATAATGAAAAGGTAATAACGAAATCTCTTAATTAAATTTATTAATTTATTAAAATTTATTACTATCAATTTAAAAAATTGACAAATTCTAGGTGCTAATGGGTAATTCATTCTTATTGTACATTTATAGTTTGAGAATATTAGAATTATCATAAAAATTCGTATTATTTTATTCTCTTGATAAATAATTTTATAATTACATTAATCATATAATTTTGTATACTAACATTAATATAGTATTATTATTTCAGGTATATATTTTGCAGGCATCAAAAGATAGTGTTGAGCTGTTATTTAGTGGGTTTAAATTATTTATTGTTTATCGAAGAACTTAATGCCTTATAATTCTCTAATAATTTGTTGTTTATTTTCAACTGATTTTGATATGTTCTTACACATATAACAATTTGTTGATGAATTTAGATATTACTAAATTATTTATGGTCACATTCAGTATATATATCTGATTTATTGAGAAAAATATATTATTAAAATTGGTGATTAATAACTATTTTAGAATTAATATAATTAATACTAAATTAAAAAAAATCAAATAATGCATAATTCATTATTTTTTATGAGTTAAATTATTGTAATTTAAATTAATTTTAATAAAATAATTTAAAATTTTAATTTTAATTTTATCATGTACATAATACGGAAAACAAAAAGCGAGTCAAAGAACTAATATAAATCATGTTTATCAATCTCAAAAATACATTTGATACCATTTAAATTTCAAATATTATTTTAAAGTACGATACCAATTTCATTAATCACTAGAGTTTTAGTCAGTAAATAAATGTAAGAACATAAAATTGCCCATAAATAAATACTATATTGCGTAATTAATGCTTATCTGACCATCACAATTAAAATATATATATATAAGCCTATTTTGAGGAGAGGAAAAAAAAGTCATGGATATTATTGCTTGGACATTAATAATAATGAATAGATATTGTAAATCTTCACTCTTCGGATGGGTCTGTTAAAGTTTATTAGAGAGATGTATTTGTGTTTTTTATTTTTTATTAGATAAAAAAAATTATGTGATTGTAGTTTTAGTTATTAAAAGTTAACTAGGATTATTTTTTAAAATATTTATATAAATAATTTCAAATTAGCAT